>NW_020837966.1:13715290-14204214 GCF_003676395.1 Aethalodelphis obliquidens
GAGAGGAGGGACCGAGTATGGATAGCAGTGAAATCCCTTGTGACACTGTGGGTACATCATAAGGAGGAACTGTGTGCGTATGTGGAGAAAAAAAAGAGCCACCTCACCAAAAGCTTTCATGCTGGTCTTTTCATGCAGAATGTCCGGCATCTGACATCTCCCCACTCCAAGGTGGCTCCAAAAGGAAGCTGAGAACCTCCAGATGGCAGACACAAGAGCAGGGGGCCTTATCTTGGCACCTCTGGCTCTGGAAACTCCTGGAGCAGCAGTTCACAAAGCTTCAGGACCCCTTTATACTTCGCAAAATCATTCTACCAAGTCCTTTCCCCTGTGCACAGGGTTCCCCAGGAAGGGGACTAGATTATGTAGATGTTACACTTGTAACATGCCAGCAACTTCCACCACCATCCAGAACAAGCTGGCACCTATGCCTCTTCAACACACATCTCCTGTTTAAGTAGTGCTCCCTCATTAATGTTAGGAAGTTAGCCACAACGACAACAAAAGATGACAAAGTTAGTAATTCTGACATGTAAAATGTACATCATAATCATAGTTTTGGTGGAGAACTTATGCTAAAGTGAGAGTAATGAAATCTTAATCACACTGGAGGGCCTCGTTAGAGCCTCAAGTATTTCATCTTCACTGAGATGCAGCGTGAGCCTCAGAGAGCTTGGTGTGAAAACTAGCATGTTTTCTGGATTAGAAAAAGTGAAAATCTGCTAGGTGTACCTGTGAACATATATATTTTAAAAAGCCCATCACTTGCCGACACACCATCACCACAAACAAGGCAATCTGATACTCCAAGCACGGCACTGACAATGAGAAACCTGCACAGACAGGTTTAATTAGCCTGAACGCTGTGGATCTTTATAAAAGACAATGCAGGTATTAGAGCTTTCTTCCACCCCAGCTAGGTTTTTTAAAAAGCACATGTGTGTGTACATAAACTCAGTCACATTGTCCTGTCAAAATTATGATGTAGCGGTGGAGCGGGATACTAAGAAAAGTGGTTTCCATAGCAACAGAAAACTGCCACCACACCGGAGATCTCTGGGTGATTCTGTCTCATCTCTCAGGTTCTTACCAGAATGACTTGCTCAGGTTATCTTTCAGCCGTCCAGAGGAAAATCCTTTAGGCACAGGACTCCAATTGTTCTGAATCACCTGAGTGTGGCCGTAAGTACAAGGTCTTTGGAAAGGAAATTGTACTGCATACCTGGCTCAAGATTACCAGCACTGCCCACGAGAATGTATGCTACCTGAGAGTAGGGTTTTTCCCGTTTTGTTCTTTGCTGAATCCCCATTACCTCGGATAGTGCCTGGCACATACTAGGTGCTCAATAAATATCTGCTAAATGAATGATCACAATGAAAAACAGAGCACAAATGAGAACCACAGCATAAAACTCCATACTTCGTTGTAAAATCGCAAGGCCCAGGATCAGGGTCAAAAGAACTCAATTTTTCAATCTACTCAGAACTCCAAGTAAAATTCCTAAGTTTTATTCTTTATCCCTTCCATTTATCATGAAGTCATTCAACTGAGACAGGAGTACAATGGTGAAGTGGGTGGACTCCAATACCAAAATGCCTGGGTTTGAATCCTGACTCTATCACTACATGACCTTAAAGGGATCAGTTACCTATGTGTACCCCAGTGTCTCCATCTGAGAAAGAGAGTGAGTTAATAGGACCTACCTCGCATGTCGGCTATTATCACTGAGCATGTGCTATACATAGAAAGATGACTAAAACATCCCCAAGTTTCTACTACAGCACCACCACGTGATATTATATATCTTGTTACATGTCTAACTCTCCCCACCAGGAAACAGAAATGACAATCATCAGGTAGCCTTCCATTGTCTCAACTATGCAAAAGCTGGTGGACATTTTCCTACAATTGGGAAGTGGACTTAGAAACTCTGTACCAAATCTCTGAAGATCACACCACAATGAATAGATGTACATTCCATCAGCTGCTCAGAAACTAAGACTGGAAAGCAAACATGTGGGCTTTCTGATCCACAGCACAAAAAAGAAGGAATGCAAGGGACTTCAGTGAGACCAAGCCAAGGGGGCTGAAAGACAGGAATTGTGAATCTCCTCCGTCACTCTCCACCCAGACCCGAGAATGAGTGGCAACGCACTTCATTCCAGCCAACTAAAAAAATAATGGAAGTAGCCAGCCTTAGCCGATCACAGACCAAAAAAATCTGGAGGTTAGGATTTTGAGACGCTCCAAGCTGGATGCTCCAGTATTAGAAAAATCTGTGCGTGGAAACGAAATCTCTGAAAAAACTTGATTCCAGATCATTTAATTAGCAATAAATAAATAAATAAATAAAGGAAAGAAAAAGGGGAAAGAAACTATTATTTAAAGGGTTAATAGTCTAGTTGCTTTTCAAATATTTTCTGAAGCCAGTTTAGCAGGGGAAGAGTGATTTATACAAACAAATTCTTGGCAGAGAAAGTAGAGAAATATAAAATTATGCAAAGACTGGTTCAGATTAAATGAATTACTGCTGCATATGAATCAGTGTTTTTTCAAGAAGCTATACATTATGAAATAGACACGGTCTTGTAGTTGATTCGATTTACACTTCCATCTTATTTAAACTATGCCACCTAGAGAATAAAATAATTCAATGCTCTTTATATAAAACACCTTGGCTTAATATTTCACAAAGAGGAACCCTGCTTTTGAATTAAATTATGCCAAAATGGGAGTCTAGGAGAAAAGCAAATTCACTGTGTGAGATGCTAGCCATTCAACCTGGTAAAAACACTGAGTCTCTGACATTGGATAAATATTGCAATGTACATTTTCCTACAACTGGGAAGTGGATTTAGAAACTCTACCAAATCTTTGATAATCATACCACAAAGCAGGCGTATACAGCCATGTTTTCTTGTCGGGGCACCACGTTTCTGCAGCATTTAGAAAGCCCAGAATCTTTGAATGATGCCACTGTTACTTCACAGATGATACCTAGGAAATAGCCAGAGAGGATGATGATCTCGCATAAACACTGATTTGAAAGAAGGCCATACTCTACATTCTCTAGGCCACCATCCATAAATGTGCTAGAAAGCACAGCTTCTCAACCAGGGTTCCAAGGAAGACTGATGCCCTCGGACCTGGAGGTCTGGGTGGGGATTTGCACAGCTGAGAACCCCAGCATGGTCTCACCCTATGTGCATTTTATTAGAGCTGCAAATTCCCTCTGAAATGTCATGCAAATATCACCATTGTCCATTTCAGCCATGATATGCCAAAAGTTGGAGGTGGAAGGACAGGATATATTATAGCTGCATACAATGTTAACAGGAGTTTGGAAGAAAACAAAATACAGGGGGATGAGGATTCTGTGACCAAATGAGAATAGTAAACGGTGAGACAAAGTAAGAAGAGATTTCTTCACTACAGGACCTTGAAAAATTCCTTAATATGCTAAAGGAATATGATACTTCTGTATCTCACCAACTTATTTGACAGCACTCGAATTTTAATGGTGTTTCATCAGGATTAAGAATGCATAGGACACAGTTTGAGAAATGCTGCTCTAAGTAGTTAACTTGTGACCTGATGAAGGGGCTTCAATAAGCATTTCAGTTACATCTGAATTATTTTTTAAAAAATAAAAAAGGGGGAATTATTCCAGATGGAGTTCCCAGTGACGTGGACGTTTTATGATACAAAGTACAGAATGGGATCTGGGAGAAGAGAGTAAGAATATATTTGGATGGCCTCAATTAATTCTGCCATTTTACTTCTAAAATATTACAGGTATATTTGTACATTGTTTGTCTGTTTCCTTTTGCTTCATTCAAGGAGTATTTGTGAGTGCCTACTATGTGCCCTAGGCACTGGGGAATCCCATCATCCTTAGAGATAAACAGAGTGGGCCACATGGAACTTCCACCCTCAGAAAGAGACAGACAACAGAAATGTTCATATACAAAATAAACTCAGATGTGAAATTATGTTATGATTTTAAGTGTTACCCATCAACCTGGGTGATGTGACATAGAAAGAAAGACTGGGGGTGACATAGGAGTGGAGTCTGTAACCATGAGACTAAGTCAGCCAAGCAAAGATTTGGAAAAAGAGATCTCCCTTACCAGGCAAACGACATGTACAAATGCTTTGAGATAGAAATGAGTTTGTGGGGAAGAGTAACAGAACAACCACAGCTGGAGCATCTCCTAAGAGGGAGAAAGTGGCAAAAGATGAGCCTGGAGACCCAGGGAGGGAATGGATCACGTGGGACCACAGTAAGGAATGTGGATGTTCATCTAAGGAAGAGGACTCAGCACTTTTTAGCAGGAAAAGGCACTGACATGATTTCTGTTGTTAAAAACAGGTGCTGCTATGTGGGAAACAGCAGTAGGAAAAGCTAAAGAAATGCAGCCGTAATTCACACCTAAATTAGGTAGGTTTGAGGTAGGTTACCTCCTCAAACCTCAGGGCCTAAAAGTCCAAATCCTGGAGGGATGAGTCAAACCTGATATTCACCCAGCTAAGAACCGGATGTTCTGTCACACAGGGACACTGCACTATTGTCAGAGGAGATACAGTCATCCCAAAGAAGTGATGCAAAACAAAACAAATTTGCTTTCATATTATTTTGTCTAGGGCATCATTTATTCTCAACAACCTTCTGTTGAATCTTAACTGAAAGGAAAAAAAAAAAGAACTTGAGGATAAAACTTTTTAAACTACATAAGCATTATTCCTCTAGTAGAACCCAACTGTGTATCGAAGACAATTATTTGTTAAAATAGTAAGGCTTTACCTTGATTCTTAATCAATACCCATATAATATTGCCTCACAAAATGATAACTTACCATGTTTAATAACCCCTGAGATTTAAAAAAGAAAAACACAGCATACAGTAAAACCTGATTAATTCTGACCCTATTAAAAAAATGGGATTTTGTAAAAATTTGGACCTGGGTAATCTGCAACTGTATTCTGCTTTATCCAATTTTTTCAAATTCTGTTCGACAAACTAGTGATTAACAAACAATGGCAGGGAGGACAGTATTCAATCTGAAGAGAACAAACTATACAGAAATATATTTATACAGAACCAACACACTCATTACAAACTGCTTATCTACTCATTCCTGCAGGCCACCTAAAGATTTCTATCACACTGTTGGCCTACTTTGAGGTTGCTTATATCTGTGTATCAGAAAACAAATGTATTCATTTAAAAATATTTCCTAGTTGAAATTTTCAGTAAGGCTAGCTAGCCTTTGAGGTTGGTTCAAATCACAGCACTCAGTGTGTTTTAACATTCCAACATTATGCACAATAGATAATAAAAACCCAGCATATTCTATTTGGTCACTTGCAGACCTCCAGCTATTCAGGTTTAGAAATAATGCTGAATCTAACTCAGAGGAGATTCCTTGAGCAGACCTGTGCCTGTCCTCTCTGGGAACCCATCTTTGAGGCTCCCATCACTAATAAAAGTAAACTCCACCTCCCGACCTTTTCAGCTGTTCCAGGAACGCAGCCGTAACCAGAGTCTCCTGAGACAACCTCTGAGTCAGTCTACTGTAAATACAGTACTGCATTCTAAGCAGCAGACTGGACTAGATTTTAAAACAAGTGGTTCGCAATAAAAGACAGCAACACAAAACTCACCATATAATGCAATCCTGCTAGCGTTGATCTTCAGTTATACAGTAGTACAGGATGATTTAATTAAATAAGAAATGCTGGATTATTTTCTTTCTGTGCCAAACACTTTGGGACCTCATGTTCATTAAAAATTAAAACTTGGCCACATATACCAAGAATCTAATTACATTTCTCAACATCTGTCTTTCATTCCAGGCCAAAAGAAAATAATATTTACAGAAGAGCAGATTGAGACAAAATATACTGCTGTCTTTTCATCTAGTTGAATGGTGAACATCTCCATCGCATAAGTTGCCTTTTAGGTGGTATATCAGTTAGGAATGCTTTTGGCTGCAAATAAGAGAATCCTTAAATTACAGTGGCTTCAATAATTAGTAGTTTATTTTTCGTCTAGAAATCTGGAGGGAGGTGGCCCCTGGGGGTGATTCAGCTATTCAACAATGCTGACAAGGACACAGCTCTCTCCTATTTTACCATCCTCAGCATGTGAATTTTCTTCTTCAAGCCTGTCACCTCACTGTTACAAGACGGCTGCTACATTTCCAAGCAACATATCCTCATTGAAAGCAGGAAACAAGAGAGACAGAGGCAAAAGGATTTATATTCATGGGTGTCTGTCATTTTTATTCAGGGAGGAAATCTCTCCCATTTCCCCTTAAGCCTTGTTGGCCAGAGTTAAGTCACATGCACAATTCTACACCAATCACTGCTGAAGCAGAATGGGATGACCAGACTGGCTTAGACCAATCATGATTCATCAAGGATGACTGGGTCACGCCTTCTTTGCCTGAGACCAAGTAATTGTGCTGACTAAACACAAAATTGGGGTTCTCTTAGCAGGAACAAGGGGGAGATTGGTGCTGGGTAGGCAATGAAAGTTGTTTATGCCACAAGTGTTTCATAGACTTGGAAGGATGTATGAAGAACCCCATAAAACATGGCCATTAAAGAAGAAAAACAATAGTATGTCTTCTGTTTCCTGTAAAACATGAATACTGTAGGAAGCTGAAATGGGTCAGAGCTATAAAAGAGGATGGGTTATTGTCTAACTCTCCTCCCTGGATTTTCTGGGGTTTGTTCTTAATAAGAGAGATGGTCATCTCCATACCAAGTTTTACCATATCCTCTGCAAAGAAGCAGGATGAAAGCAAATCACCTCTGGAAATAACTTCCCGCCCCCAAACGCAGTGATTGGATACTCAAAGGGTAACCAAAGTACAACAGGTATTTCATCCACTTTACCTGGAAGGTGATTTAAATGTCCACTTTAAATGCACAACACATACCCCAGTGATATAACAAGTAGTATACAAAGAAAAGGTGAAACTTCTAAATACGCTTGGAGGAAATCTGTCCTCAGAATGTTAGAGCTCCAAAGGAAATATAAGGATGCTTGTTTGCCAAGTCAGACACACATACAAGTAATTTCCATGTTATAGCTAAAACCACCATCACACAGCCAATCTTAAAATTTGGCTGCAGTCTGGCTAAAACTGAATTCTAGCAGCATATAAAGAAATTTACATTATCATGCATAAATTAGCAATTTTTAGTGCTTTAAATAGTAAATGGTACTTCTTAAAACTCAGCCAATAAGCAAACTGTGCATATTTATCCCCAGGAATCAAGGACTAAGATGAACACTGAATGTTGATAGTCGCCAAAATTGGAACGTAAGGTGTAATCTCTATTCTTGCTAAGTTTTATAAGCACAGGGCAGAATGAGTCTTCAAATTTTAGAACCGGCCAAATATAATAGTGTTATCAGTGATTATCTGGGGTTCAGATATCATATTCAGATGATAATAAAATGTCACAATTAAACAATTCTATTATACGTTGTGGAAATTTTTCCCATTCAAGTTACTTTGCTTCCTAGTAGAAAATAACCATGTAAATCAATTAAGCAAAATATCTCTTGCCAACCTGTTCAGGAGTGAAAGGAATTCAGTCTTGGTGTAAAGATAAAGCCCAGAAATCTGAGACAACAGAATACAGAGAAGAAAAGCTCCTGCCTTTCTTTTCATTGTCTGTATGGTAGAATTACAGTCCAGTTCTCTGGCACTTAGCAGTCAAACAAAACACACACGCAGGCGGTATCTGGCCACTCCGATTTAAGAGACACAAAAACTTGCAAATACTTTGTACATACGCACTTCTTACTTGATTGATTCCTAGGGAGGCTACTAAACAACACCTAGAGGAGAATCTAATTTTCATCCCAATTCTCACATCTCCAAGAACTCTCTGCATCCCCAGAATTTGCCATGCAAGAAAGACAGAGAGAAGAAAAGGTTTCTGAATTATTCCAAACCAGTATCCCTGCCCCAGACTCTAACATTAAGTTGCTCTCTACTGCCTTCTAAAGGAGCTCAATATTACAGCAGGAAAAGACCAGACTGCTAAAGCTTTCACATCATCCATCACACACCTA
The DNA here is from genome assembly GCF_003676395.1 of Aethalodelphis obliquidens. Classification (NCBI taxonomy): domain Eukaryota; kingdom Metazoa; phylum Chordata; class Mammalia; order Artiodactyla; family Delphinidae; genus Aethalodelphis; species Aethalodelphis obliquidens. The sequence continues at coordinate 13,723,388 of NW_020837966.1, forward strand.
TTATTCACTTTATTTCTGATGACTTAAAAACAAGAATGTGAAATTGATTTAAAATGAGGATTTCTTCAGTATAACACTCAAAACTCTTCTGAGACTTAGGTTTTTCCATTTTGACTACCATGAGGAAATCATGCAAAAATCTTGCCCCAGACTGTATATCATGTTTAAGCCTAAGTAATCCATTACCCAATCCCCCCAGGTCTGATCCACTTCCTGGAGTTTACACATCCACTAAACGAAGGTGCTAGACTGTACATGCTCTATAAGAAGTGTCTCTAAGTTCTAAAAAACTATGACTCAGTGATTCTTTTTTTAAATTTAATTGCATTTTATTGAAGTACAGTTGATTTACAGTATCATGTTAGTTTCAGGTATACAGCACAGTGATTCAGTTATACATATATATACATACGTGTGTGTGTGTGTGTGTGTGTGTGTGTGTGTGTGTGTGTGTGTGTTTATATATTTTCTTTTTCAGATTCTTTTCCCTTTAGGTTAGTATAAAGTATTGAGTATAGTCCCCTGTGCTATACGGTAAGTCCTTGTTGGTTATCTATTTTATATACAGTAGTTTGTATGTATTAATCCCCACCTCCTAATTTATCCTCCCCCCTTTTTCCCCTCTGGTAACCATAAGTTTGTTTTCTATGTCTGCGGGTCTATTTCTTTTTTGTAAATAAGTTCATTTGTATCATTTTTTTAGATTCTACATATAAGCGATATCATATGATATGTCATTCTCTGTCTGGCTTCCTTAGTATGATGATCTCTAGGTCCATCCATGCTGCTGCAAATGGCATTATTTCATTCTTTTTTATGGTGACTCAGTGATTCTTGAATGCACTGATGAGAAACTCAAATGAGAGAAATAAGCTGAATATAAAACATGAGGGAATTGGTGAGGGCTGTGACAAACTGGAGCACTCGTGCCCCTTAAAGGGGTAACGATCTACTCAGATCTTGCTGATTATGTGGGCTCAGGGTTACAAAAGCACCTAATTTTTTTTTAAAGAAAAGCCCCCCAAAAGGTATATAAAATCTCCATAATTTTGACGTTTAAATTACCACAAAACACTATACTGAGGGAAGGAAATCACAACAGATTGGATTTCGCCCACCAGAGCAGGCATCTCTGCTGTAAGATCATCTGTCGATGGCAACTGCACGCCAAGAGACAAACCAGACAAGGAAAACTCATCCATCTCTCCTACAATGAGATTCATTCTATCAAAAAACCATCTGGTTAATAGAGACAGATGTAGCAGATGTGGTAACTTGAAGACTGCTTAAATCTTCCTTGGGTGTTTCATGTTAATTTTGAAACAAAGTAGCTTTATATGGCAAATTAAAAGCATAAATAAATCACTCCCATAGTCTGGACTATTTCTTCCCCTGCTGGCTCAGTCCAAAAGCTCAGAGGACAGAGAGTCAGATGGATACACCCAAGAAGGAAGTGGAAGAACAGCCTTAACATTTGCAGGAGGCCACGTCACCACTGCTGTTAGGAATCCTCTCCCAGGGAAGGGCAATGCAGGTCTGCTAAAACATAAAAGTTCCAGTCTTAACCCCTACTGTTAACTTTTCCACATCTTGGGTCTGATTTAAACTTCAGTCTACTCTACCTTTCGGCATAATGGCCCTTCCTCACTTCCATTTATCCTTTTCAAAAATGAGTGCAGACTCCCAGTCCATTTTTTCCAGAGCTGACAGATCAAGGCATGGAGAAGAGATTTAGCAAATGAGGATGAGTTGGCGAGATGCCAACTCGTTTTCATTTGCAGGTTAAATACACTGTCTTATCTATATAACCTTTACTATCGTTAGTCAAATCTCTATTTCAGCAAGCAGCGCTGAAGTCTCCTTGGTGACTGTTCCCAACTCAAATATATGACCTTTGAAGATTCCTGAAGGAAGCAGTCGCTAAAATTTAATAAAAAGACCCAATGTCTCCAAATATATTTATGCATTTACCAGAAATTCCCAGGGGGCCTAAATCCAGTATCATATCTGGATTAACAGCTCTGGAAAAAAGAGACAGACTAAGCAAGTGAAAAAGAGACACAGAGTGAGCGAGAGAACAAACCCTAAAATTATCCTACTAACTACTGTATAATAATTCACATGAGAGTTTCTCTCTATATATTAAAGAATGTGTGATCCTGTACATACGGTTAAGTTACTTATTTTTATCAATCATTTAAAAATAAATTATTCCTGAAGGAGATACAAAGTTAAATTTAAAGAAATGGATGGATGACATCCATTTAAAGAAAATGGATGTCATTTAATCTCCAAAGATTTCTTCAGATCCCTATTAGAATTGTGCTCCATTCCTAGCATTTAATTTTTCCCTTGAAAATGAATGTATGAGAGCCATGCAGACGGCTTCGTTTACAGTTTCACTGTATTGATTGCTGTCTGCAAGTGTTTTAATAGGCAAATGAAAGCAGTATTTACGTATTGTTTCGGTCTCTCGTTTTAAAAGTAGGTAAGGCCCATTTTTTTAAGTATATATTTTTAAAGACAGGAGGTCAATAGAAAATATAAATGTTGCAAGTGACACCTAAGGTTATGTAAGACAGGAACCCAGGGGCCACTAAGTGGAATCGGTGGGATTCCGTAGACTTGCTGCATCATGGGGAGATTATAAATCAGAATAATCAGTCACGTTGTCAACCTGAAGACGCTACTCGTGCTCAGACAGCACTGAATTCATTATCCATAGCCCTTGCTGTGGATCGTTCCGAATCAGCGGCAACTCTCTAAGCTGCTGTAGAAATACAATTCCCAGGCCCCAGAGCAGCAAATCAATAGTGATTATTATCAACACCCTACTAAAGAGCAAAATAAAAGCAACATGTAGTGACCAAGGAGCTCCACAATTAAAGATCTCTCCTCCGCTAATTCTCATTTAAAACTAAAGAAATTAGACATTTCAATACAAACAGTTTAAGAATAACTGCCACCATCCATTAAACTTATACAGACCATGCCAGGCACCATGCCAATCACGTTACAGGCACCGCGTCAGTAAATCCTGAGGAAGTCTTTGTGAGGCTGCCGTTTTTATCCCCATAGTCAGAGCTCATGGACACCCATGGAGATAGACAGCCTGGTCAGGTTCACCCCACCAGTGAGTCAACCTGAGCTGTAGCCAAACCCAAGACTCTACCTCCAAAGCCACATATCTTACCTAAGATGCTCCAACAACTAAAACTCCTAGACACAGACTTTTCAGGAATAACACAGATATTTGTTAAAGTGAATTCAGAGAGGAAATGGTTGGTTATCCACCCCTCATTCTCTGTTCCCATCACTCGATTCTCCTGTGGTTTTCTACGGGTCTCGCTACAAAAGGACTCTCACTCTGTCACTGGATCTCAAACCCGTAAGAAAAGTTTCAAGAAACAGCAGCAGACACAGCTATTTGGGATTTGCCAGTGGTTATTTCTAGATGAATAAAGCTCCAGGGGCCAAGAATAGAGCCCCCATTTAACGGAATACTATTAATTTCAAAGACAACATCATTCACCAAATATTACAAATACCTATGTTCTTACCTGCCAGAACTGATTGTTAATATTGTCTACTTCAAGCCTTTTAAAATGGACGGATGGGTGGATGAGTGGATGGCTGGCTGGCTGCCTGGGCAAAGAGCTAGACAGAAAGACAGGTCGGCTTCAGAATTAATGATAAAAGCAACTTCTTCAGGTAAGGGACAAGTCAATCTTTGGAACTAATTTATTTATTGCAATATGCCTTGAATTAGAACTCAACAATATGGTAGTCACTAAGACTCCTATGAGGCACAAGACAATGGTATAATATTGCTCCAAGTGTTCCAATAGAGATACGCAGAGAGTATTATGGGGACCTAGCAAGAGGGAGCTAAATCCCTATCCTACAGACACCAGGGGTGCCTTCCTTCAGAGGTGGCAAATGTCTACAGCAGCAGGTGAGTGACATCAATGAGCTGTGGGGCCTGAAAGCCTGGTATTAAGGGATTCAGCCACTCCTCACTCACAACCAACTGCCCCCACCTACTGCCAGCCCTTCCAACCCTGCTGAAAGCAGGAAATAAAGGCTTTCAGTGAGTACGTAGCCAGGGCCAGGTCACAAAGGCCCAGGTAGGTCATGTCAAATTAGAACCAATGGACAGGTTTCAAACAAGGAAGTGAGATCATCAGATTGCACTTCATCAGCATCACTCCAGCTACCTGTGGTAAGGAGGTCAGAGGGGGTGATGATACGGAAGGTCTAAAGTTTCACTTCAAGGATTACTGAAAACACATACCCACCCACACATACCATTAGCCTATGAAACCAGCCTCATTACGCCTCCTAAAATTAGATTCTGTATTCCTTTACAATTTTCTAACTTAAAAAGAAAGACTCAGGGTAAACAAGAGTGCTTTCAAAAGTTCTCCAGTTTTCTTTTCCACTTTGTGCCAATGGCTTCAGGCCACATCTTCTCACTACGGTCCCAAAGTGTTTAAATCGCGGGTTTACAATGAAACGAGCAATGATCAATGATCCTCTCCACGGCCTCCAAGAAGACTTATAATGGTTTTCTTGTGCTAGTTTAACCAAAGCCTCTGATAGGAAAGTATACTCAGTACACACACGTACCTCTGTGTATACACACACACACCAAACCGGCAACCCATGTTCACATTTCTGCCAGGAAACACCATGGATCACCTTCCACTGGGTGTGCCTTTTAGGTTTTTATGATCACGCACTGACAACGACACTAATGACTGATAATAACACTAATAATATTTTCTGAGGGCCAGACATTGCACAAGATACATTTCGTACATGACCCTAATATGTAATCCTCACCTGAATCCTAGGAGGTTAGTGCAATTACCATCCCCACTGTACAGGGACAGAGAGCAATGCTTAGACAGGTTAATGACCTGGCCGACAGGTTACCCACCCAGTAAATTAAGATGCTGAGATCTGAACCTGGAGAGCCTGACTCCAACCCGGGTATTTCTCAAAGCCACACCCACCGTATGAAGTACAAGAACAACAGAGACTGATCTACAAAGGCTTCTGTTGTTATGTGTCAATAACAAAAACAATAGCAACAACAGGCATGACTTATGGGGCACCAGGGACCATGTCAAACATTTTACATAATCTCATTTAATTTTAAGAGATGATTCTCAGAATCCCTACACTCATGTTTTGAGACAATGCATGCATTTTTCTTTTTCCTTTTACAAAAATCCAACACCCCCCAGAACACGTTTCTCATTCAATAATTCCTTTTCTACAGAGAGCAAATAAGGGCTTTCAACCCTGACGCATCAGAATGTGACGTGGGGCTGCACCAGGAATTTGTCCAAACTTTGGTAAATTCTATGGCTTCTGAGCCACTCTGTCCTCATCCATGAAATGAAGGTTCCAGGCTTTTTTCTAGAACTCTTCAGAGAATGACTGAAGAGTTCTTATTATTTTAACAAAATAAAATACCACATGCGAGTGAATGTGTATGTGCAATGCCTGGGACCTGGCAGGATAAGTGCCCAGCAGGGGGCCATGTTCTTATTCAAGCGAAGACCTGCAACCAAACTGCCTCCTGTGTTCTCACCCTTTTAATGAATTCCATTCTGTACAAATTGTCCTTAGATTCATTATCAGACTTCCCCTGGATTCTGCTGAGTTGGTAAACTTCTCTGTCCCTGCATCTACAAAACCCTATAACATTTGTCATACAATCAATACAGAAAACAGACTTAAGAAGCTGCTGTTAATTGAGGAAACCTGCTGATCGACAATATGTCTTGGAAATGTTTGTAAACAAACTCTGAAACATCTGCCCACAAACAAGCCTGAAAACAAACACAAAATTTAGCTTTTGAAGGGGGTAAATAGAATGTAGGGTAAAATAAGCCCTATCTTGTCAATCTATGGAAAGAAGAAACCTATCTGCTTTCTATCTACAAAATTATATGCACAGAGTCCGAATGCTAGATACTCATAAGAACACAAACAGAAGTCATGATCACCGCTCTAATTTTCCTGAGATCACGTGTTAAAATAAATATCTTTGTTCCCATGGTGATAATATTCATAGCCTAGTGTAAAAAAGTTCCACCCTCTCAAAATCCGTTCATTCATTCAACTGTATATGAAGTTCCTACTGTGTGCCTGGTACCATTATACACAATGAGGAGACAGTCAAGAAGATCCCGAAGAGTTTGTCCATCCAGTTATTCATACTCCACCATCCCACTTCTAAGTCAACCAAGAAAAATGTTTCTGAAGTAAACCTAGTTTCTGCCAGTATTTTAAAACACTAAAAAACATTTCCACTACTTTCATTAAGGCTTTTGTGAAAAATGAGTATTTTTCCCCTGTCCCTAGGGGAAGAAAACTCTCATTTTCTTCTGTTGGTTCTCTAATCTTGAGTGGGATAGATTTTAGTAGAAGAAAAGAAACTCTGGGGAGAATTTATTTACACACAGGAAAGATACATATTCACCAAGATTCCATTATTGTGCGCAAGCTTTATCCTTCTACTTCTTTTTTTTATTAATTTATTTATTTTTGGCTCTGTTGGGTTTTCGTTGCTGCACGTGGGCTTTCTCTAGTTGCAGTGAGTGGGGGCTACTCTTCCTTGCAGTGCGCAGGCTTCTCATTGCAGTGGCTTCTCTTGTTGCGGAGCATGGGCTCTAGGCATGCAGGCTTCAGTAGTTGTGGCACGCAGGTTCAGTAGTTGTGGCTCACAAGGTCTAGAGCACAGGCTCAGTAGTTGTGGCACAGGGGCTTAGCTGCTCCGTGGCATGTGGGATCTTCCCAGACCAGGGCTCAAACCCATGTCCCCTGCATTGGCAGGCGGATTCTTAATCACTGCGCCACCAGGGAAGTCCCTTCTACTTCTTAAAAAATGAGACTTCACCCTCCTTCATTAGAATTCTAGTAAGGGGATGCACTTGAGTTTTGTGGGTTTTTTTTTTTTTAACAACTCTTTGAAATTGTTCATTATATTACAAATCAGTTTTGAGGAGAGGCCAAAAGCATCCTGAGTATCCAGTGACAGAGAAAAGAAGGAGAGCTAACTTTGTTTTGTCTGTCTGTCTGTTTGTTTGTTTGTTGGCTACAACGCGCAGCTTGTGAGATTTTAGTTCCCTGACCAGGGATTGAACCCTAGCCCTTGGCAGAGAGACCTCAGAGTCCTAACCATGGGACAGCCAGGGAAGTCCCAGGAGAGCTAACTTTGGAAAACACTTACAATAGTTTGTTCATGGGCAGGTTACCTGCACTTAGTTTTCAAGTGTCTTAATTAGACAACCTGCATCAGAGAATTTCAGACCAGAGGAAGGCGATAGAATCATAGACCGTCCAGCCCACTGTCTCCCAAAATACACCCCACAGAACTAGTTTGCATGGGTCAGATGATGGGACTCTGCTGGTCAGACTTGACTGGTCAAACCCTCTGGGCTCAGAGGACCCAGAAGAATGACTGGCATACAGTGAGTGCTCAAGAACTACATGCTGAATAATGGGATGAATGGCACTTGGTCTTGAATGAATGTGACTGATTAGGACAAAATCTTACGTAGTTGATAGTATGGATGCAAAGGCTCCAAAGATACGGAAAAAATACTTATAAAAGAACGTTAAATCAAAGAAAGTAGATGTAGAATTTACTGTACTACAGGAGTTTAACTTCAGTAATAAGAAAGACTATCAGGAAACATGTTAACAATATAAAAAGCAAGAAAAATGTGCCCAGGTATTAACAGTGAAATCTCTGAGGGGTAGGACTATGGCTGATTTTTTAACGTCTTAAAAATTGTGATAAAAATGTGTGTCTTTGTGTGTGTGTGTGTCTTTGTGTGTGTGTAAAAAACCATTAAATTCGCCATTTTTAAGTATATAATTGAGTGGCATTAACTATACTCAAAATGTTGTGCAACCATCACTACTATCTATTTCCAAAACTTTTTCAATCATATCTCAGTAAGACTGGAGGGAAAAAACTTAGTCACCACCTCAAACAAAAATTCTGTAATTATTAAGCAATAATCCAAATTCCCTCCCCCCACCCCTGGTACCGTCTAGTCCACTTTCTGTCTCTATGAATTCTAAAGAATTCATTTAAGTGGATCATCTAATACTGGTCCCTTTGTGTCTGGCTTATTTCAATTAGCATAATGGTTTCAAGCTTCCTCTTCAACTGATATTTTTTAAAAATTTATATTTGTATATTTGAATTTTTTTTTAGAGTGGAAATGTTATATACAGGAAATCATCAGGCTTTGTGGCTTAATAATGAGTAATAAACAGGGAAGCAGAAGAGAAAAGGGAAGTCACCCCAAGCAGTAAGAATATAGCAGGCACGGGGCAGACGATAGACAGTCTCCACAACGATGTGGGGACTGGTGCTCCTGGAGCGGTGGTCAGTAATCAGCCTAACACAGAGCAGATGCAAGCCAGAGTGCCCTACAGAGCCCTTACTTCCAGATCCACTCCACTGACAAAAGCACAGAGCATATTACTTACAGCTGAAGCCCTAATTTTGTAGGCAAGTGTATTTCGCATGATTTGGCAGGTTACAAACGAACACAAGAAGACAGCATCTGTCAGGTTCCTTAGGAAACCAGGCAGAACGAAATATAATTCCTTACCTGAAAAACATAAACACATAACACATATTAAAATTCAATTGGTATAACTGTATGTCTTTCTTAGTCGTTTAAGCCACATGTTTAATCAATTATTTTTCTTCTCATGGAAGGCTGACAATGACAAGGGGATACTGAAATCTTAATTCAAAGCACATTGTTCCCACAAATTCAAGATTGTTTTGATGGAAACATTCCCATCTACGAGGTATATTTGATAAGTGTTCCTAACACAAATATATGAAACCACTGCATCAAACATAACTCAGAGCTGGCAGCAAGTATTAACAGGGCAATTAGTCATTTCCGGGACACGATAATCACATCATCAAATGAACCCTCCATTCGCACTCGAAATCCCATCTAACCCCTGAATTCACCCATTCACTAGTTGAATATCCATCCATTCACTCAGCACAACATTTATTGAACACAAACTATGTCCACTGATGATCCACAGAGAAAAAGCAGGATACCAGCCATCAAGGACTTTAGATGCTAATCGAGAAATAAATGATGTTCAAGCCTCTTCCCTCTTTCCTAGTAAATTCCTAAAAAATAACTGTATTCGTTCTTACTTCTTCTGCCTAGTCAATCATTGGTGCAGTATATATAATCAGAACATGTGTGCTAGGAATACACAACAGTGAACAAAAGCCCCAGTCCCTGCCCTCAGGGGCCTTATAGTCTAGTAGCAAATACAGATGTTCTAATATAAGTGTGTGTGATGGAATGGTAGAACACGGAGATGTAGTATGAGGTGAGAGAAGACCTCTTTGATGACACACATCTAAACTGAGACCTAAAGAATTAACAGGACTTAAAGGAAGCATCATTTAGGTGGATAGAAGTGGTTCTCAAAGTGTGATCAGGGGACCCATGAGAATTCCTAAGATCCCTTCAGAGGATCTATAAGCTCAAACCCATTTCCTAATAATACTAACACGTTTATGCCCTTTACACTTCCACTTTTTTCAGAAGTATACAGCGGTGTTTTCCAGAGGCTATGTAACTAGTGGCATCACAACAGAATGAAGGCAGAAGCAATTATGAGACACCGTCTTCTATTAAATCAGACCAGAAAGAGATTGGCAAAAATATAAAGGAATGTTATATTTTTTTAATTTCTCAGTTTCAACTTCTATAAAGGTGACTACATAAGAAACAAGGCCTTTCTGAATTCGCAAATATATTTATGAGTTGAAAGGAGTAAACTATGGACTTCAATTAAATAATATATTGATATTGGTTCATCAATGGTAACAAAAATATACAACACATGAGGTTATTAATAAGAGAAACTACGGGTGAAGGGGAAAAGGATACTGGGAACTCTATATATTTTCTGTGCAATTTTTCTGTAAACCCAAAGCTGCTCTTAAAAACTAAAGTCTACTGAAAAGAGAGAGACTTACACCATATACAAAAATAAACTAAAAATGAATAAAAGACCTAAATGTAATACTGGAAGTCATAAAACTCCTAGAAGAGAAACATAGGCAGAACAAACACTCTTTGACATAAATTGTAGCAATTTTTTTTTATCTGTCTCCTAAGGCAAAGGAAAGAAAAACAAAAATAAACAAATGGGACCTAATTAAACTTAAAAGCTTTGGCACAGCAAAGGATGTCACAGGCAAAACAAAAAGACAACCTACGGAATGGGAGAAAACATTTGCAAATGATATGACCGATAAGGAGTTAATATTCAAAATATATAAACAGCTCATACAACTCAATATCAAAAAGACAAACAACCTGATTAAAAAGTGGACAGAAGACCTAAATAGACATTTTTCCAAAGAAGACATACAGATGGCCAACAGGCATATGAAAAGATGCTCAACACCATTAATCATCAGAGAAATGCAAATCAAAACTACAATGAGATGTCAGCTCACACCTGTCAGAATGACTATCATCAAAAGACCACAAATAACAAATGCTGGAGAGGGTGTGGAGAAAAGGGAACCCTCCTGCACTGTTGGTGGGAATGTAAATTGGTGCAGCCACTATGGAGAACAGTATGGAGGTTCTTCAGAAAACTAAAAATAGAATTACCATATGATCCAGTAATTCCACTGCTGGGTATATATCTAAAGAAAACAAAAACACTAATTTGGAAATATACGTGAACCCTAATGTTCACAGCAGCATTATTTACAATAGACAAGATACGGAAACAACATAACTTTTCATCAACAGATGTACAGATAAAGAAGATGTTACACACACACATATACACACATGTACACACATTCTATAGAATATTACTCATCCATTAAAAAAATGGAATTTCGCCATTTGCAACAACGTGGATGGACCTAGAGGATATTATGCTCAGTGAAGTAAGTCAGAGAAAGACAATTACTGTATGTTATCAAAATAAAACAAACTAGTGAATATAACAAAAAAGAAACAGACTCACAGATACAGAAAACAAACTAGAGGTTACCAGCGGGGAGAGGAAAGGGGGAAGGGGAAAGACAGGGGTAGAGGACTTATCGGTAGAAACTATTATGCATAAAATAGATAAGCAACAAGGACTGGGACTTCCCTGGTGGTGCAGTGGTTAAGAATCCGCTTGCCAATGCAGGGGACACGGGTTCCATCCCTGGTGCGGGAAGATCCCACATGCTTACTACTGAGCTTACTAAGCCCGAGTGCCAAAACTACTGAGCCTGCACTCTCGAGCCCGCGAGCCACAACTACTGAGCCCTCGTGCCACAACTACTGAAGCCCACGCACCTAGAGCCCGTGCTCCGCAAAGAGAAGCCACCGCAATGAGAAGGCCAAGCACCGCAACGAAGAGTAGCCCCCGCTCGCCGCAACTAGAGAAAAGCCCGCGCACAGCAACGAAGACCCAACGCAGCCAAAGAAAAAAAAAAAGATAAACAAGGACATATTGTACAGTACAGGGAATGGAGTCAGTATTTTATCATAACAATAAATGGAGTATAATCTATAAACATTTGAATCACTATGTTGTACCCCTGAAACTAATATTGTAAATCAATTATACTTTAAACAAGAAAGCTGTGGGGGAGATAAAGAGTGCTGAGATCAAAAGGTGTGAGAACCACTGACCTATAAAAAAGCAGAATTGAAGCTACTGAAGGAGATGGACAGAGAAACCTATGAGCAGAGTGTTAGGCAACCAGGATGAGAGATGGTAACTAGAACTAAGGTGTGGCTCTAAAGAAAGCTGTCAGACAAGATAAATGCTTCCTGGAGGAGATGTTGTCAAAAATGATGCCTGGTTGACAAGCAGTATTTGGCCACACTAGGAATAAGGGACGAAAGGCACAACAGTGTTGACACTGTGGAGACCACATGTGCAAAAAGGCAGAAGCAACTCAGGATCTCAAAGCAGTCCTGGGAAAGGGGGCTAAACCAGAGGCTGGAGAAGACAGAGGAGTGATGACGGTGTTCGTGATGGCAGCCTCAACTAGGCCAGGCAGCAGCTGCTTGAGAGAAGAAGAGCGCTTCAGAGATATTTTGGAATAGCATTGATGGGACTCTGGGAGTGACAAGATGCACAGAATTAAACAGAGGAACACAGCACAAATAGCCAATTCTCTATAGTGGAAGAGCTAATGGGTGTCTAAGACTTGGTCACACACCAGTGGAAGGCAGTCAGTGGCGGCCAGCAAACCCTAGCAAAGGTAGTGATGAAGATGAAAGAAAACCCAATGCCTGGAAGTGCCTGATAAATGTGATTAGTAATAGCGGTTGTAACGACTATTATTGGAGCTCTCCTTATAACTGAACATCAGGACAAATAAAGATGAATCTGATTCTGTTCTATGTAAAACGTGATCAAAATCAGCTGTTAAACTGTGCTGTGGGCTAGTCATCTATTATGTGAGTAAGGTTGAAAGTTATATTCAGGTAGAGCCGATATTACAGAATCAAATGTGGGCCAAGCAAACAAAGGGGAGGCCTCCAGCTATTTTCTGGAACATTTATTTTAAAATACATGGATTGTTTGGGCCTCCTCACGCAAGGTCCAGGTGATACAGACAGAGCATCCTCTCTCCACCTGCTTAATAACCCTGGGGGGAGGATTTAAAGTCAAAATAATGATGCAATGGAAAAAGGGTCAGGAAGCCTGCACCACAAATGAGGAAAATCCAGCCTCCTGGAGGGCAAGGCTCTGGTGAAGGGCAAGCAGAGCAGGATGGGGTCCTGTCATTGCTGAAGCTTAGATACACGCCACAAATTAAAATCAGAAGGCTAAAGCCCGCAGGCAAACACGAGAACAAGATGAGTGGGTAATCAGTAAAATGACGGCTGGGGACCATAAAGCAAGGAACTGTAATTCTGCAGAGCATGCTGATGGAGACGGGGACAGAAATCTGGAGAGCCTATTGATAAAATGAGTTCATCAGGGAGTATCCATGTCACAGAGGGGTTGGGATAATAGGATTTTATAAAAGTGATGAGAAACGGGGATTTATAACCAGAAAGGTAAGAAAGGGATCTTTAATATTGCTTCTCATGTAGAGATGCGTCTCCCTCTAAGACAAAATCTGGCATTAACAATCAAATTAACAAATGGGCCTTCCCTGGTGGCGCAGTGGTTGAGAGTCCGCCTGCTGATGCAGGGGACACGGGTCCGTGCCCCGGTCCAGGAAGATCCCACATGCCACGGAGCGGCTGAGCCCATGAGCCATGGCCGCTGAGCCTGCGCGTCTGGAGCCTGTGCTCCGCAACGGGAGAGGCCACAACAGTGAGAGTCCCGCGTACCGCAAAAAAAAAAAAAAAAATTAACAAATGAAATGAATGAAGAGGATGAACTCATAAATTTTATAAAAGACTCACAACACAGGTCCTCTAAATTGTGATCTATTTAACAAATGCTGGTTTATACACAGTTGGGAAACCTATTCAATGTCATTAGCAACTCTGAGAATCAGACTTAAGTTCAAAATTTACTATGTAGATTAGACTTTCCCCAAATGTGGCAAATGGACAGCCTAGCTGTCTCTCACTTGAGATATTTCTGGAAAATGCACACTTCAGGGCCCCAATTCAGATCCATTTCACTGGAATCCTTGGGTCACAGGAATGTGAAATTTCCACAAGCTCCCCTAAGGACTTTTACAAACACTGAAATTTGAAAGCCACCAGGGGAAAGCAAGCACATCTCTAAGGAAGAAGGAAGGGCTTTTACATACTCAACTGTTCTCAATCAACACAAGAAATAAAGTAATACTTGGAATTTTTGGAGCTGAAGAAAGAATTTTGCAACAGGAGGTGTCTTTGGATATTGAAATGAGTTACCTAAGAAGACGCAGCTTGTAAAAATCTCTGAACCTTCCTTTATATAAGATGCAGTCAGAACGAAATAGTGAATATAACAAAAAAGAAAAAGAGTCACAGATACAGACAACAAACTAGTGGTTGCCAGTGAGGAGAGGAAGCAGGGAGGGATAGGGGTAGAGGATTAAGAGATAGAAACTACTATGTATAAAATAAATAAATAAGCTACCAGGGTATATCGTACAGCAGAGGGAATATAGCCAATGTTTTATAATAAGTATAAATGGAGTATAACTTTTAAAAATTGTGAATCACTATATTGTACATCTGAAACATGTAATACTGTAGATCAACTATACCTCCCCCCAAAATGACTCAATGCTAGTTTAAAAAAAAAAAAAAAAGATGCAGTGGGCAAGTTATTTAACCTCTCAGAGCCTCACTTTCTTCATCTTTAAAATGGGGATAAAAAATAATGTAAATCTGTTAAGAAGACTGACCCAGCTAATACATTTACTATGTGCACATTTACATTTACTATGCCCGGCACAGAGCAAATGCCTGATGGGTATAAGCTATAATTGTTTGGATGAAATATCTGATTAAAATGATATAACTAGTTTCTCATTCAGAAGAGAAGAGTGTCAATTACATTTCTACCCTTAGCACTGAAAGTCTCTGAAGTACAAGTAAGGATCCTTCAGCTGGCTGCTTCTCACAAAGAAAGAAACAAACTGTCCTGCCCCCTGCTGGGCAACAGGGTATTAACAGAGAGAAAAAGAGAAACGAGAGAGGTCTGCAGCATCAGCGTCAGGCCAGAGAGGTTTCACTGTGTGGAGGGTCAGCTTCAAAGAACAAACAGTGTCTCTCTTTGTCTACTTTCATGTCTCTTTTCAATCTCAGATTATGACGTCACGCTAACCTTTGGAGAAAAGAGCACTGTTCTACACGGTTCTGATAAGCTGCTTCCTAAAAAACACTTCCTAGACACTAGCAGTACTTCTTACCAAGAGGACAAGACGACAATTGTGTCATTTAATAGTGGCCTTAGGAAAGAGACACTGATGACAAAGACAATTTCCAAATATCACTGAAAAATGGTCTTTGTAAGTATCACTGAGTCAAATGTGGACGGTACGTGTGTGCATGTGAATGTGCATACTACATATATTTTGTTCCATCACTGAAATACATAAGAATTCTACAGTTAAGTTCATGTAACATTTTTATAGCTTAGAAGAAGACATACAATAAAAAGACTTGATCACTAACTAATGTTTAAATTTTCCTTTTTTGTTTCATTGTCTTTTACAAGTACAGAATTCCTTATGGAAGAAATTTTTAAAGGTATTTATCTTTAAAGCTGCTTTTTAACGATACTTAAATGCATCTCTAAGATCTACATTCAAAACTCAGGTTTTGCCCTTTAATATGAGGTCAGGCAAGTCACTTAATCTCTTTAAAGCTCTAATTTTTGTCTCTAAGACAAAGAAATGCCTACTTAGTTTTCTTGTGAGGCGAAAATGAAATAACGAATAGGAAACTGCTTTACAAACAGTAACCAATCACATAAACGTAACTTAAAGTCAAAATGAATCACGTAATTAATCCAAAATGGTTGCTCTCCACAAAATTTTAGAAATGATCTCCAAAGGTACAACTGCCATTCCAGAGGTATTATTCTTAAAGCACCCAGAACAGCCAAGCTACTAAGGGAACGGTACCATGAAGGCATCTATTTTTGGTTGAGGACAAGGCCTTGATGTGTCCCTGTGTGTTGACAAAGACTCTCTGATTGACCAAACTTTAGTTGGGCTCCTCCAAGCCTTCTTCTTGGCCTTGGCCCTCATTCTGTCTTTGGCCTGCCTAGCCCCATTTTAGCAAAGAATCATACTAAGTCATCTTCCCCACCCTTGATATCTGATTATCTTAACCGGTCTTCAGCTACAATCTTGTTAGCTGACCACATGGATGCAAGCAATTTTTGAATGGACACAATGTCAAACACAACAAGTAAATTAGCTTACCCCCAACATTAGCTATAATCACACTAAATCTTTCTCATTGTTTTTCAAAAGTTCCTCACAGAGAACTTTCTTCTCCTTCCTAACCCATTTGCTATTCACTTGAAATCTAACACATGATGGCTCCTGCTAGAAAACTGTAATTTTTTCCAATTATTTTAAAGCATAAAAGCAAAACTTATATTTCCTACTTATCAATGAGAGACAGAATTTTGATCATTACCACAAAGGGTAAATCAAGCAAATATGCCAGGATCTGATGTAAAAACAATGGCGCATTAAAAATTAATTTCTATCCCTGTTCAAGTGACAGCTGCAAGAAGGAAAGAAAAATAAAGAGCTAATTAGTGATGAAATGAAAAAAAATTAACTATTTAAAACACCTATTAAAGACTTATTAACATTCAGGGCACCTGAAGACATATTCACCCAATTTGATGCTAACTCACTCGTTTTAGTCCTCAGATTTTTAGCCTCATCATCATTTTTCAAGAGTAAGGAAGTTATTTCACAAGCTTCCAAAACAAACTTTTTTTTTTTTTTTTTTTTTGCGGTACACGGGCCTCTCATTGTTGTGGCCTCTCCTGTTGTGGAGCACAGGCTCCAGACGCGCAGGCTCAGCGGCCATGGTTCACGGGGCCAGCCGCTCCGCGGCATGTGGGATCTTCCCGGACCGGGTCACGAACCCACGTCCCCTGCATCGGCAGGCGGACTCTCAACCACTGCGCCACCAGGGAAGCCCCAAAACAAACATTTTATTAGGTGTATTTCATTATGTACTTTTTTTTATTGTTGAGTCTACCTTTTTAGCAGGGCCATTGTGAAAGGAAATACCTTAAGGAAAACAGTTTTACATAAACCAGTTTTCCCCCCAAAGGCTGTGTTAGTTCCAGGCAGCTAAAAGAAGTAAAACTTTGGAGAAGCCCCACTAGGTTTCAAATTCTTTATTCTCATTATTTGAAACCAAATATGCCAAGTTACAGAAGAACACAAGGCACATTCCTAGTCAACTAATTTGAACATTATCTTGGAGGCTAAACCCATTTAGAGTATGTATCAGTTGATTGCTACTTTTCCATGTTTAAAAGAGAGTATCTTCCATAGGGGGTAGGGGGAAGGGGGAAGGATTAGCTAAACATCCATTTTACACCCCAAAACACAATGTATTTACATTATCTCAATTTTTCACCCATTTCCCACACCCCTACTACCAGCCTCTGGCAAACACCAATTTGTACTCTAGTTCTATGAGTTCTCATCTATAGGTAAGATCACAGAGTATTTGTCTTTCCCTGTACCACAGAGGCCCATCCCTGCTGACACAAATTACAGGATTTCCTTCCTTTTTATGGCTGAATAGTATTTCACTGTACATACATACAACCACATTTTCTTTCTTTTTTTAAAACAACCTTATTGGAGCATAATTGCTTTACAATATTGTGGTAGTTTCTGCTGTATAACAAAGTGAATCAGCTATATGTATACATATATATCCCCATATCCCCTCCCTCTTGCGACTCCCTCCCACCCTCCCTATCTCACCCATCTAGGTGGTCACAAAGCACGGAGCTGGTCTCCCTGTGCTGTGCAGCTGCCTCCCACTAGCTATCTATTTTACGTTTGGTAGTGTATATATGTCCATGCCACTCTCTCACTTCATCCCAGCTTACCCTTTCTCCTCCCCATGTCCTCAAGGTCCATTCTCCACATCTGCGTCTTTATTCCTGTCCTGCCCCTATTTTTTTTTTTTTAAGATTCCATATATGTGTGTTAGCATACGGGATTTGTTTTTCTCTTTCTGACATATTTCACTCTGTATGACAGACTCTAGATCCATCCACCTCACTACAAATAACTCAATTTTGTTTCTTTTTATGGCTGAGTAATATTCCACTGTATATATGTGCCACATCTTCTTTATCCACTCATCTGTTGATGGACACTTTGGTTGCTTCCATGTCCTGGCTAGTGTAAACAGAGCGGAAATGAACATTGTGGTGCATGTCTCTTTCTGAATTATGGTTTTCTCAGGGTATATGCCCAGTAGTGGGATTGCTGGGTCGTATGGCAGTTCTATTTTTAGTTTTTTAAGGAACCTCCATACTGTTCTCCACAGTGGCTGTATCAATTTACATTCCCACCAACAGTGCGAGAGGGTTCCCTTTTCTCCATATCCTCTCCAGCATTTGTAGATTTTTTGATGATGGCCATTCTGACCAGTGTGAGGTAATGCCTCATTGTAGTTTTGATTTGCATTTCTCTAATGATTAGTGATGTTGAGCATCCTTTCATGTGTTTGTTGGCAATCTGTATATCTTGTTTGGAGAAATGTCTATTTAGGTCTTCTGCCCATTTTTGGATTGGGTTGTTTGTTTTTTTGATTCTGAGCTGCTTGTATATTTTGGAGATTAATCCTTTGTCAGTTGCTTCGTTTGCAAATATTTGCTCCCATTCTGAGGGTTGTCTTTTCGTCTTGTTTATGGTTTCCTTTGCTGTGCAAAAGCTTTGAAGTTTCACTAGGTCCCATTTGTTTATTCTTATTTCCATTTCTCTAAGAGGTGGGTCAAAAAGGATCTTGCTGTGATTTATGTCATGGAGTGTTCTGCCTAGGTTTTCCTCTAAGAGTTTTATAGTGTCTGGCCTTACATTTAGGTCTTTAATCCATTTTGAGTTTATTTTTGTGTATGGTGTTAGGAAGTGTTCTAATTTCATTCTTTTACATGTAGCTGTCCAGTTTTCCCAGCACCACTTATTGAAGAGGCTGTCTTTTCTCCATTGTATATTGTCTCCATTATCAAAGATAAGGTGACCATATGTGTGTGGGCTTATCTCTGGGCTTTCTATCCTGTTTCATTGATCTATATTTCTGTTTCTGTGCCAGTACCATACTGTCTTGATGACTGTAGCTTTGTAGTATAGTCTAAAGTCTGGGAGCCTGATTCCTCCAGCTCCATTTTTCTTTCTCAAGACTGCTTTGGCTATTCAGAGTCTTTTGTGTTTCCATACAAATTGTGCAATTTTTTGTTCTAGTTTTGTGAAAAATGCCATTGGTAGTTTGATAGGGATTGCAATGAATCTGTAGATTGCTTTGGGTAGTATAATCATTTTCACAACATTGATTCTTCCAATCCAAGAACATGGTATACCTCTCCATCTGTTCGTATGGTCTTTGATCTCTTTCATCAGTGTCTTACAGTTTTCTACATACAGGTCTTTTGTCTCCTTAGGTAGGCTTATTCCTAGGTTTTTTTGTTTGTTTGGTTTTGGTTTTTGGCAATGGTAAATGGGAGTGTTTCCTTAATTTCTCTTTCATATTTTTCATCATTAGTGTATAGGAATGCAAGAGATTTCTGTGCCTTAATCTTGTATCCTGCTACTTTACCAAATTCACTGATTAGCTCTAGTAGCTTTCTGGTATCATCTTTAGGATTCTCTGTGTATAGTATCATGTCATCTGCAAACAGTGACAGTCTTACTTCTTCTTTTCTGATTCGGATTCCTTTTATTTCTTTTTCTTCTCTGACTGCTGTAGCTAAAACTTCCAAAACTATGTTGAATAATAGCGGTGAGAGTGGGCAACTTTGTCTTGTTCCTGATCTTAGAGGAAATGCTTTCACTTTTTCACCATTGAGAATGATGTTGGCTGTGGGTTCGTCATACATATTGCATTTATTATGTTGAGGTAGGTTCCCTCTATGCCAACTTTCTGGAGAATTTTTATCATAAATAGGTGTTGAATTTTGTCGAAAGCTTTTTCTGCATCTATTAAGATGATCATATGGTTTTTATCCTTCAGTTTTTTAATATGGTGTATCACATTGATTGATTTTCGTATATTGAAGAATCCTTGCATTCCTGGGATAAATCCCACTTGATCATGGTGTATGATCCTTTTAATGTGCTGGTGGATTCTGTTTCCTAGTATTTTGTTGAGGATTTTTGCATCTATGTTCATCAGTGATATTGCCCTGTAGTTTTCTTTTTTTGTGACATCTTTGTCTGGTTTTGGTAGCACGGTGATGATGGCCTTGTAGAATGAGTTTGGGAGTGCTCCTCCCTCTGCTATATTTTGGAAGACTTTGAGAAGGATAGGTGTTACCTCTTCTCTAAATGCCTGATAGAATTCACCTGTGAAACCATCTGGTCCTGGGCTTTTGTATGTTGGAAGATTTTTAATCACAGTTTCAATTTCAGTGCTTGTGACTGGTCTGTTTATATTTTCTATTTCTTCCTGGTTCACTCTTGGAAGGTTGTGCTTTTCTAAGAATTTGTCTGTTTCTTCCAGGTTGTCCATTTTATTGGCATACAGTTGCTTGTAGTAATCTCTTATGATCCTATGTATTTCTGCAGTGTCAGTTGTTACTTCTCCTTTTTCATTTCTAATTCTGTTGATTTAAGTCCTCTCCCTTTTTTCCTTGATGAGTCTGGCTAATGGTTTATCTATTTTGTTTATCTTCTCAAAGAACCAGCTTTTAGTTTTATTGATCTTTTTTATTGTTCATTTCTTTTTCATTTATTTCTGATCTGATCTTTATGAATTCTTTCCTGCTGCTAACTGAGTTTATTTTTCTTCTTCTTTCTCTAATTGCTTTAGGTGTATGGTTAGGTTGTTTATTTGAGATGTTTCTTGTTTCTTGAGGTAGGATTGTATTGCTATAAACTTCCCTCTTAGTACACCACATTTTCTTTTTCCACTCATCCATTGATAGAAAGCTGGGTTCCATCTGTGTCTTGGCTATCATAAATAATACTGTGATGAACATGGGAGGTGCAGACATCTCTTTGAGAGTGATTTCATTTCCTTCAGATATATTCGAATTGCTGGATCCTATGGTAGTTCTATTTTTAATTCTTTGAGGAACCTCCATAACGTTTTCCATAGTAGCTGTACCAATGTACACATTCCCTCAGTGAATGCCTACAACAATCCACCCAAGAAGGTAGTTATCTCCTTTTGACAATTAAAGAAAAGACTTAGAAAAGTTAATTGACTTGTCTGGTTTCATGGTCACTTCTGACCAGATGCAGCCCATACTCTTTGCCCTATACCTGTGGTCTGTGATAGTGGCAAATTTGCACAAGCATGTAGGAGTTTATTTGAAGTAAAAATCACTGTTTTGTGCAGAGTTGTAGAGAAGGCAGGGAAAGAGTGTGGGCGGTATTAGAATTAATTTCTTCCACACAGTCTGTGCTGGGATTCAGTATGAGGTAGTAAAAATTTACATACGGGAATATAAAATGAATATCTTCTAAAAAATGTAAATGAGACCCAAGGATATGACTATATATATTGATGGCCTACAGGAAGGTTAGTGCAATGCTTTAATATTTTCTCATGTGAATAATAAAATTAACTTACCACAATCAAGCAAGCCTAGAAAAAAAATTAAGGCAACAGCTATTCTTCAAAGTTACCATAATTATTAAAATAAAATCTCATTAACCCTGTGCCAACTTATTTCAGATAATGCCAATCCCGGAAAACTGTTACCCCGGAGGCAACTTTATGCATTATGTTGTAATACAAAAAATGAATAATCTTTGAACCTGGATAATTCAAAATTTATCATTTCTGATCTCTTACATGTTAAATTCATATAGTGTTACCTTTATCCCTTCTCCACTTGTGAAAAAGCTCTCCCCTTAAATCTTTAACATACTTTCAACTTTCAAAATGAAAGATTCCAAAGATATTCTAAATCTGGGAACAACTACACAATATGCAGGTGATGAAGACATTAATATGGGAGAGTTCATGGATTTCTTCCTCTCTCTTTCCCAACGAGTTTCCTCCCTGACCTCCACTGGCTGAAAAGAAAAGGGACAAACTGATATAGTTTTCCACATCGGAGTTAAAATGGAGGCTGCCTTCCACTGGAGGAACAGGACCTGTTGAGAAGAAACTGTACACATTTCTGTGCAGCACATCTAAGGAAATGAATGGTGGTACAGGATGGTGTAAATGACAGCAAAGTCCTCACACACTGAGGAGCTAGAGAAAAGAGAAGCCAGAAGATTTCAGTAAAAGCTGTCAATTAGTCAGTAATTTTGGACCACCTTCAATATCTTGTAGAAACATGAGTGAAGATCAAAATTCTTTTTGGGACCATGCTTCTTTAAATGCTACACTGCTCTAGGACCGGACAGCGTGAGTATAGCATTATAAACATGACGTGTGTATGCCAGCTTCTGGCACCTGCTATCCACAGAGGTCTCTATAGCAACAAGGCTTTCATAAGTATCTGGACATCCTGAGATATGCCCTTTGCCCACTGTACATGCTCCAAAGTGAGGTATGGTGGCAGTCTCTTCCTGTAAACTACATGTATGAAAAATTGTGGTCATATTCCCAAGTGACACATCCTGAGTTCAATGGTAGACATTCTTATCATCAATGCAGAGTACTCAGAGAACAGAGCTAAAATGAAAACTATATGGTACACACTTCAGTCTTAACTAAAACAAAATAGTGCCCACAAATAAACTATCATAACAAACACTTAACTACTATCTACTTAATTCTGTTACCTACCCTTGGTGAAAAATAGAATTCCTTTGGAACTTATATCTGAACCTGTACATAGAAGGCCAAGTTGAAAGCTTTTCAGTTCAAGAAGGTAACTCTAAAACCATAATGAAATAATTCTATTTCAGACACTTAAGAAGATATGCTTCAGAATCTCATGATGTATCACAGATTTGGGTTGTTACAGTTTTGAATGCAAAGTTTATAAACTCATTTAAAAGTCCTTCTCAAATTATGGAGATTTCCATTTGCTATTTTTTACCAGAAACTTGGAGAAAAAAATACATTTGATTGTCTGTGTAGACGCTTTCCATCCTCACTGTGTTTGAGCTCACGATAAGCACTGATTTATAACCATTTTAGAGGGCGTTTACAGAAAAGAGATTTTCTGAAACATGAAAACAAAGAAACTCCACTGTAGCTATATAATCAGTTGTTTTTTTTAATATACTATAAATTAAATTTCTATAAACAAAACCATACCCTCTTAATGACTTAAACCATCTTCTCAGAAGTGTTTCACATTATGCAGGGGTAAATAACAACTGCAGTTTTAGGTTTCTCTGCCAGCTTCTCTGCCACTTGATCCATTAAAATGGAACTCTAAAATGAATTCTTTTAAAAATTAAAAAGAGGAAAGAAAAGAAAAAATATTCATTTCTGCTTTCTCTTGTTTAAAAGTCGAGATTTTCATCTTTTGATATATAAAGTAAGACACACTTGAATTTTAACTAAATGAATCACCTAATTTCCTCTGAAAAACACAGATAGACATTCTGCTCCAGGGAGATACTGAAGAGCATTTCTTCTGTTGCCACAGCTCCAATGCAGCTGAAATCCTAGAGCCTAATTAAGTGGTTCTAACCCCAAAAAAGGACACTTGCTGATTTCAAGAGCAAACTGACTCTCCAGGAGATAAATCTCCCAGTCCTAGTTGAGTCTCTCAGAGACTCACCAAAAAGGACAAAAGGGAAAAAAAACACACATAGTTAAACTAATCACCTTCTCATGTCAAGATAACAAAGCAGACCATGGCGGGGTTGGGGGGAGGTGCAGGCAGAATAAGACTAACATAACAAAACCAAGGGAAGGGAGGGAAAGAAAGGTTATTCGTCATCTTTAAAGACCTTCCTGCTACTGATTTTATTATATTCAAAACTTTCCAAATATTGGACAGCCAGTCTGTCTCACGGCTTTTTTCTTTTAATCACATGGAGCTCGTACCCAAGAAAGGCACTCTTGAAACACATCCAGAGTGGACCAGATTTTGCAAACTGTCCACAGGGACTCAGTGTCACACTTTACCCAGCCTGTAGTGTATTTATTTTAAGTTAATTAGTTTCCAATATATAATTTCAGAGCAATGCTTCTCAACTGGGGGTGACATCACTCCTCCTGCCCCAAGGGATGTATGGCAATATCTGAAGACATTTTTTGTTTTCACAACTAGAGGAATGCCACTAGCAGGGAAGGGGCAGAGGGCAAGGATGTCGCTAAACATCTCACAATGCACAGAAGTCCCACAACCAGAGGTGTCCAGACTAAAATGTCTATCGTGTCAAGGTTGGGAAACCCTGCCCTAGAGAAATCAATGATAGCATTTTTGTTGCCTTCATTCATTGAGACCACTGTTTCTCAGCAGGTAATAAACTTTATGACTCAAAACTCTTCGTTAACTCTAACATATCCCTCCAAGAAGTCTGAAAAATAGGCAAATATTTAAAAAATAAGACACTCGAGACTTCCCTAGTGGTCCAGTGGTAAAGAATCCATCCTGCAATGGAGGAGACGCAGGTTCGATCCCTGGTCGGGGAACTAAGATCCCGCATGCCGCAGAGCAACTAAGCCCGCGCACCACAACGGAGAGCCCGCGTGCCACAACTAAAGACCTGACGCAACCAAAAAAAAAAAAAGACACTCAATGAACACATATGCTTGTGCATATTAGCCGAATTCACATTTCAAATCCATCTAACACTTGCGAGCTTTCTTATACATTACCTCACAGCTACATATGCCTTAGCACAGCCCCAGAAAGGAGAAGCATCATGCTCATTGGGAAGAGAAGGAAATTGGGCTTGAGGGAAATAAAGCAATTTGTCTGGATTTTCCCAATGGGAAAATGACACTGTACTATGAGGTAGTTACTAGTATTATCTGCATTGAAAAGGAAGACATTGGGCACCAGAGAGGTTAAGAAACTTGCCCAAGGTCACACAGCTAGGAAGTAGCAGAGCTGAAATTTGAGCCCAGGCTATCAAGCTTCAGAGCCTACATCCTTAGCTACCTGCCAATGCTGTCTTATAATAGAGGATCAGTGAAAGAGAGGGAGGGTAAGAAAATTCTCACAGACCTAAAATATCAACATATGAGCTTCACCTCAAAACCAGGAAAAGAAACTTCATGCCTGAGCTGGTCTGTCAGAAGGAAGCTTCTTGGAAACACTTCTTTGAAATAAGGGATGGAGATAGGTGGGAAATTTTCTTTGAGTACAGTGAGCTTGTTTGTCATTTTAAACATATTTAGTGTATACAGACAGATGACCTAAAGGCAGAATTAGGGATCCCTGACAAAGGCAGATATTGAAGAAGGAAAGGATGGAGCCTCTTCACATGCCAGATGCAGCAGAATAACGTATGTTATTTTAAACCCTCAATCTTGACTCTCACCAGGCATGTCCAATTTCCAGAGTGTCCCTGAGATGTAGAAGGCAAAAGATAGGATTTTTTGGGAAAACCAGCTTTCAGGCATCATAAAGCTATACAACTTCACCATCTGATCACCAACCAAATTCAGAGGAATAATCATTCAATGAGAGATTGTAACTGGAGACGCCGACACAGCCAGAGAAGGTAAATGGAGTCAATTTAAGAACACTGTTAGAAATACCTATGAAGAATCAATCATTTCCAATAGTCCTAGGAGTAGTCTTATCAAGTAAGGACTCTACAGAACTACAGCAAAATACCAAATCCCAACATTGTTAAGCCATTTCCTATAGTAATTACATGAGATTTCATTCCTAACCTCTCCAAACGCTGTTATGTCTGTCTCTTTTCTACAGTGGCAAAGGCAGAGAGTTTAAGAGCAGAGAACCATTTTGCTTCAAACAAGCCACACTGAACGGACAATGCCGCAAAAGAAGTCTTTATTCTGTCACCCAGCCTGCTCCTCGTTAACCAGCCGAGAATGAGTCTGGAATGCACAACTCTGTGGCAATCACGGAAAACAGATGCTCGAGATGACTGCAGGTAAAACTGATGGGGCTTGCCTCTCAGGACCACTTGGTAGGGAATGTGATCAGTTTTATCTCCCCTCCAAGGGGAGGACTGCTGGGCTTCCAAGTGTTTGTGAAAACAAGTCAGGTGCTACAAGAAATGAAAAATGGTCTTGACAGGACAAAGAGCTGCATTTTCCAGACTCGATGGACACAAAGCCAGGACTGTTAACCCTTCAGGAATCAAGCCGCACTAGAGCAGATGGTGATATGAACCCAGAAAGTTTCAGGAGGTCAACAGGGCAGTGGTGGGAACTGCTTCCCATTTTCATGCCGGCAACTCACTCTCCTGTATCCAGCACTCATAATAGAACGACTGCATTTCAACAGGTAAAAATCACTTCAAAAGCCCAGGTCCTTTCAGGCAGGCAATCCATGAATAATCACAGCTCAAGTGGTTCTACTTTTTCCTCTCCAACAAAAACCACGAACATGTCCTGGGAAGGGGGTCCCATTGGCACCTCCTTGAAAATCCATTTCTCTCTTCTCCAAATCAGAAGTTCTGTACAGTTGTTTGCAGACCTCTCTGATGATGGAAAAGAGATCTTTGCAGCAAAGATGGTTCTCAGAGCACCTATTCATTCTCCCCAAACTAGCCTCTCTTAGGAATCTCATTACCGCACAGCAGATGGACAGGGAGGTACAGAGAGCAGGAAGGGGGTGGGGAAAGAAGCAAAAATGCACAGCTCTCGGAAAGACGCCACATTATCCTACTTTATAATAATCCCAAGAAAGTAGCAAACCTCTCACTGCTCATTTATTCACGTACTGGAGAACCATGAAACAGGGCTCTGGGGAAGCAAGAATGCTATCAGTAACAATAATGATCCTGTTTCTACTTGTTCCTTTGGTTACATCATGTCTGGTGTGTTTATTATGGGTCAGCCACTCCACCTAAGTGCTTTACATGCTTTTCTCATATAATCCTTGCAACCACCATTGAAGTACGTACTATTGCTTCCACCCATTTTACCAAAGAGGAAACTGAGGTGCTGAGAGGCTAAATATCTCACCTACAGTCACACAAGATTTAAAGAGACAAGAGACAAGATTTAAAGTCTGGTCTGCACTTAGAAAAAGATATAGAGCAGCATTCTCTATATGGTATTCATGTATGCATCACTCTACCACCTCTAGGGAGGTGGTAACGTGATCTAAATGCAGGCATAAGTGTACATACAAGGATATTCATTGCAGCATAATTTGGAACCAAAAAATGAAAACAACCTCTATTCACCAAAGTAGGGCTGGTTCAGTAAATTATGGTAAAGCCACACAATGTAATATATGCAGTCATTACAAAGGAAAACACAGAGCTAAGTGAGGGGATGATGGCAACATTTATATAGTACTCACTACCTGTCAGGCACTTCTCATATATTAGCTCATTTAGTCCTCACAACTACCCCAGAAAACTGAGCCACAGAGAAACAAAGCAACTCACCCAATCACATGACTACCAAGTGCAAGAGCTAGGGGTCCAATCCAGGCTATCTGATTGTTCTTAAGCAGGACCCTACACTAATGGTTACAAAACAACACAACCTCCTTGTTGGGAATGTATGCATATTCAGTATTTTATTATAAACACACACACACTTATAATGTTTATAATGAACATGAAAATTTGGGTTGGCCAGAAAGTTTATTTGGGGTTTTTCTGTAAGAAAACCCCAAACGGACTTTTTGGCCAACCAATACTTAATACAGTTAGTGGAATTTCTAGCCCCCCTACCCTGCCCCCACCAAAAAAAGTACGGAGATGTCAAAATGGTATGATACTGAATTATCAAGAGATTCTCAGTTAGCATTACTTACTGTTGTGATTCATTCTCTCTCTGCTTCTCCCCCTCCCTCAAAATAGGAAGAAAAATCTGAACATCTAGCTCTGCCATTGCAATCGTTGCTGATATTCCATTTCACTACCTTTACTATGTTTTCAAAACAACAATCATTTTAAAAGAAAGGAAATATCAGTTTTATTTACTCTAAATCGAAGTTCAATTTACCCTAAAGTTTTAAATAAGTCCTGACAACTGAGGCCTTATGGAAAGATCACCTAAACCTGACAAAAGGCTTAGAGGAAAAATTCATCAAAAGCCCAATAGTTCGCAGAAAGCAGACATCTACCACAAATCAGTTCCCTTTTTTTAAAAAAATCCTCTTTACGATATGGTGAGAAAAAAAATATTATCAATTAACATGACTTTTTGAATGGAATTTCGGAAATTCGTTTGTTTCTAGGATAAGCATAGCTATGCATACACAGGTTCAGTGCATGCCTGGGGCCTGCTGATTTCTTCCAGACATTTAAAAACAGCACCTCTTGGGACTTCCCTGGAGGTCCAGTGGTTAAGATTCCACACTTCCACTGAAGGGGGCACGGGTTCGATCCCTGGTTGGGGAACTAAGAACGTGCATGCAGCATGGCTCAGCCAACTAAATAAATAATAAAAACGGTGCCTCTTATTTTGTCTGTTTTCATGTCTTTTTCACTTGGCTCAAAGTGCCATGGCAACAGACTATGTACTATTTCCTTGAGGTTTCAACACTGAGCCAAGAATATGGCAGAAAAATGGATACTCAATCATCAAAGAAATTATAGGAACTAAATTAAGTCAACCAAACAGTGAGATTGGTTTTCGTAAGGGGCCGGGTCCCTTGAGTCACAATGCATATTTTCCATTATGGAGGTCAATGGATGGCCCTCATCATGGTGTCATCAGTCCCAAATAATTTAATAATTAACATTATCTGACTAACATCATCTGACTTACCTGTTCTATTTTAGAAGTATAATATATGAAATCAACTCCTATAGAATGAAAATCTCTGGCAAACAGGATGAATCCCATTTATAGCTCTGGTGCTGGGAATGGGCTGATACCAAAGGGAAAGGCTACCCAACCTATAACAAGATTTTTATTAGGGGGCTTGATTTTTATGTAGTGACAAGTATTTGGTCCTCTCTCAACAACTGATTGTGGTGGTGACAACTATAATGTATTAATGTTTGAGTGCCATTAAGCACAAGGGTCTCATTAGTGCTCTTAACAACCTTAGAAAGTGTATATTATTCACCCTACTTTACATAACAAAGAAAACTGAATTTTAAAATATTTAAGTAATTTACCCAAAGTCATTCAGCTAGAGAGCTGGAAGAGTTAGGAATCAAGCTCAGGACAGCCTAACCCCAAATCCACTAACCTCTAGTGCCTCTCCTTCATCATATGTTGCCTTAACCTCTAGTGCCTCTCCTTCATCATATGTTGCCTTAAAATGTTGCCTGGAGAAGCTGTGAGACTGGCCTTTAGAAATACTCAACCAAGGCTGTACAGCCTTTTAGAATTAATTTTGTACAGAATTAAATCACTGTCTTAGAAATGCCAGTGGTTCCTTCCCTATGGAATCAATTCATTTTTTTTTGTAAGCAAGTCAATGAACAATCTTCAACATGGGTTGACAGGTAAGTAATGATGCTTCCTATACAATATTCACATTTCTGCAAAATCTGCCAAACTTCTTAATATGTACATGACCCTGCTTAATATAATCAAAATATTTGCTGGCCTTAGCTAAATAATTTGATGTGACCATCCCAACCCTCAGTCCCATCTGTGGCTTTATTCTTGCTACTTATTAAATTGAGATAAACAGGTAGGAATGAACTATGCCTAACATTTCTTTGACTGTTTAATTAGCAAACTATGGCCCTTTGCATTAGCCTTCCTAACATATTTAGTACTAATTAAACTTCACAGATTTAGCACAGCTCTTTCTACAAGGCACAGCACAAGTTAACAAATTAATCCTCAGAAAATGTCATTTGGGTAAGTGGGAAGTACCTGT
Source organism: Aethalodelphis obliquidens (assembly GCF_003676395.1). NCBI lineage: Eukaryota > Metazoa > Chordata > Mammalia > Artiodactyla > Delphinidae > Aethalodelphis > Aethalodelphis obliquidens. The sequence continues at coordinate 13,752,974 of NW_020837966.1, forward strand.
TTCACTCAGAAGTAGGGATTTTAATGAGCTTTGGTGGTATTCAATGTAGTATATGACCTAAAAGAAGGGAGAAGTCTTCACAGACATAGAGAACAGATCTGTGGTTGCTGACGGGGAGGGGTGCCAGGGAGGGATGGAGCAGGAGTTTGGGATTAGCAGATGCAAACCAGTATTTATACAATGAATAAACAATAAGGTCCCAGGACTTCCCTGGTGGTCCAGTGGGTAAGATTCTGTGCTCCCAATACAGGAGGCCTGGGTTCGATTCCTGGTCGGGCAACTAGATCCCACATACCACAACTAAAGAGTCCGCATGCCACAACTAGGAGTCTGCATGCCCCAACTAAAAGATCCCACATCCTGCATGCCGCAACAAATATCCCACATGCCGCTACTAAGACCTGGGACAGCCTAAATAAATAAATATTTTTAAAAAAAAAAAGTTCCTACTGTATAGCATAGGAAACTATATTCAATATCCTGTGATAAACCATAATGGGAAAGAATATAAAAAAGAATATATGTATAACTGAATCACTTTGCTGTACAGCACAAATTAGCACAACATTGTAAATCAACTATACTTCAATAAAAAAGAAGGGAGAAGTCCTGCTCTAGTGGGCAATGTAGTAGTTCTCCCCTTATCTCTGGGGGATATGTTCTAAGACCCACCCCAGTGGATGCCTGAAGCTGGAGACCGTACCAACACCTATGTTCTTCCCTAGACATACATACCCATGATAAAGTTTAATATATAAATGAGGCACAGCAAGAGATTAACAAAAATAACTAATAAGAAAATGGAACAATTATAACAATATACTGTAATGCATGCAGTTATGTGAATATTATCTCTCTTTCTCTCAAAATCCCTTATTGCACACATTTAATGCCTTTTCCATCTTAACTAAGTACTTATCACACACTGTGGCCATGATTTTTGCAGTTTGAGGTGTGACAACAAAACTAGCACAAATTTCTTTTTCCTTCTTCACAATTTCATGGATATTACATTCATTCTTACTGGAGATCTTAGCAACCTCTGCACACAATTTTTTTTCCTCATTAAGTCAAGAACTTTCACCTACTCGCTTCAAGGAGGCAGTTTACAGCTTCTCTTTGGCAAACCTGAACTGCCAGCGTCGCTAGCAGTCTTGCACTTTGGTGTCATTATTAAGTAAAATAAAGGTCACTTGAACACAGCAGTGCGAATACAGTCGATCTAATAACGAGACTATGACTATCGGGCAGATACAATGGAGAAAAGGATGATGCACGTCTCAGGCAGGATGGCAGATTCCATCATGCTGCTCAGAAAGGCACGTAACTTCAACTCATGAACTGTTTATTTCTGGAATTTTCCATTTAATATTTGCGGACCGCAGTTGACCCCGGGTTAAAGAAACCACAGAAAGTAGAGCCACGGATAAGGGGGGACCTACAGTAGTGAGAAAACACCCAAGCTACTGCAGTCCACTCTAGGTGCCACATCTTAAGAGACGCAAAGTGAATTGTGTTCAAAGGAGATGTAAATAAAAGAGATTTGAAACCAGGTTGAAAGGGATTCTACGGTTAGGTATATATCTAAAACAACGTTCCTTAAATTAGCTCAAAACATGAGTTTAATGGGATACACCAAAAAAAAAAAGGGGGGGGGTAGCAGGGGTCTTATAGTCAAAGAGCTGGAAATGATATGATACACATCATATCTTCCTACTGGAGTTTTAAAAAATACTAATGTTCTAATGAATACGTTTAGGGAAGCGATGCTAAAGATATTTTTTTAAACGTGGCCTAGACATCTATGATCTAATCCCAGTGACACCACAGTTGGCAATTACCAATTACCTGCAAAAGCTTCAAGACACCTGAAAAGACAAACTGGAGTCCTCTTGATAAAATGGCAAGTGTGGAGAATATGGTCTGCTGAAGTGAAAGGAAAATCTTCATCACAGCCAGTACTGTGGTGCAACAACAGAAAACACACTAGCCTCGGAGTAAAACTGCCTGGGTTCTGGTCCCAACTCAGTACGTAGCAGACCACCATCTTGGGCAAGTCATATCTCCCTCTGTGAGTTTCAGTTTCTCTTTTTTCTCTTCTATGTGTTTGGTCTCCATTATCTAGCAGAAATGGCAGAATCGTGGCGTGCAAAATCAATTGGCACACATGTTCTGTTTGGCCAGGATGAACTTCTCAGATCCCGACACTTGTTACCTCTCCATCTTATCAATAATCACCTATTCACACATTTAACTTTCCTTCCTGACCCGTGTGATCCCTAAGTTCTGTAACATTTCTTCCAGATCCAAAAATACATATGCTTTCTCTTTCTGAGTCACCCATAATTTTGTCTGTCTTTTTAATGAAAACTTTCCTCAAAGCATTTTCAAAATTCCCATCATCCTAAGTTGGAGAATATTTTTATAGCATTTAAAAAGCACAAAGCCATCTACTTCTTCCACCAAGGAAAGGACACCTCAGTATGAAGCACTGACAACAGAACTTCCTAATTAGGCAAGCATCTTCTTCCTAATGGAAATCCTCTAAGCAAACTGCAGAAAAAATTATTTAAGGACATTGGTTCTACCATATCAAATTCAAGAACTGATAAAACAAAGGTCACTTGCCTCAATTAAGTTTTTTTTTTTTTTTGCGGTACGCGGGCCTCTCACTATTGTGGCCTCTCCCGTTGCAGAGCACAGGCTCCGGACGCACAGGCTCAGCGGCCATGGCTCACGGGCCTACCCGCTCCACGGCATGTGGGATCTTCCCGGACCAGGGCACGAACCAGTGTCCCCTGCATCGGCAGGCGGACTCCCAACCACTGCGACACCAGGGAAGCCCCTCAATTAAGTTTTTAAACCATTTTTGCTTTACTAAAGCACACACACACACTTCCAACAACTACTGAAATCAAAAAGCAGAAAGTTAGAATGCTTTCTGAAAAACTAATCACTCCTGCAGGGTTCACATAATAGAGCCAGCTGTAGGGTAGAATGACTTTATTCACATCTATTAAATAAATGACAAAGACGAAGTGCAGCAGTGGAGGCCCATTTTTTTCCAGTTAACGAAGAACACACACAAGTGTGTGTTTGAACCTTCCTAGAATTTAATTTTTAATATCTCTGCTTTAGACAACTCGACGGTGGCATTACTGTAAAGAAATCATTGTCTTAGAAAACGTGAGAACCATATGCTTAAAAGATAAAAACTGCTCCGTATAGAGAGTAACATATTCCCCTTTAAACTCCAGGGACAAGCCAAGTTTTCCAGTGCCATCTTACTGCAGCCCACTGGGATTCTGGGAAAGCCTACCCATCCCAACTCTGTGCTGAGAACTCATGAAATGTAAAACTAGCAAATAGACTCTTGGTAACTTTCAATCTAAGTATTTCAGTCTTAAAGCCAACAACTCCTTAGTAAGAAGCAGCGCCATGCAAAAAACTTGTGCAAAGTCTGAACTCAATATTTGCTTTATCATCGAAGAAAAGAAATAGGAAAATGTCCTTTAATAGTCATCAGTCTTTTTTCTGATGACAAAAGGAATACAAGTAAGCAAGGCAAAATGATTACTGTATATAATCCTAATCAGTGTGTATATTTAGGGGCTGTTTCATGATCTTTTTACAAATATGGGATCACATTACACTTGCCCTTGGTTTTGCTGCTCAATGGGCATCAGCATCACAGAGAGCTTATTAAAAATACAAGGTGGCAGGCACCACCCCAGCTGCCAGCTGCATTTTAAGGATATTCAAGGGGATTCGTATGCAAATGAAAGTTGAAGAATCCCTGGGCTGTAAAATGAAGATAAAGTACCATTCTCTATTCTTCTGTGGTGAGAAGATACAGACACAGATACTGACAACACATATCTCTGGACACCAAAGAAATAAATATGCAGCTTGTTTTAAATGTATAGTTACTATCTCCATATAACAGTGCCTTTTAAAAAATAGCATGGACAGATTTTTGTAGAGTGGATCCACAGATGATAATAAAGTGTCTTATTTACCTCTGAACTGTCGTGAAAACAAAAGCACAATTTAAAAAACTATTTCAGGGGCTTCCCTGGTGGCACAGAGGTTAGGAATCCGCCTGCCAATACAGGGGACACGGGTTCGAGCCCTGGTCCAGGAAGATCCCACATGCAGTGGAGCAACTAAGCCTGTGCACTGAAACTATTGAGCCTGCGCTCTAGAGCCCACGAGCCACAACTACCGAAGCCCGTGCACCTAGAGCCCGTGCTGCCCAACAAGAGAAGCCACCGCAATGAGAAGCCCACGCACCACAATGAAGAGTAGCCCCTGCTCGCCGCAATTAGAGAAAAGCCCACGCACAGCAACTAAGACCCAACGCAGCTAAAAATAAATAATAAAACAAATAAATTTAAAAAACCATTTCAGAACCCTTGTAAGAAATTACCTAATCTCATTATCCATCTCATTTGATCTTTTTTTTTTAAATTTATTTTATTTTTATTTTTTTTTGTGGTACGTGGGCCTCTCACTGTTGTGGCCTCTCCCGTCGCGGAGCACAGGCTCCGGACGCGCAGGCTCAGCGGCCATGGCTCACGGGCCCGGCCGCTCCGCAGCATGTGGGATCTTCCCAGACCGGGGCACGAACCAGTGTCCCCTGCATCGGCAGGTAGACTCCCAACCACTGCGCCACCAGGGAAGCCCTAAAATTTATTTTATTTATTTATTTTTGGCTATTTCTATTTTTAGGAAGTTGACATAAAGAATATTACTGAGCAAATATCAGCACAGACGGTATGTGAATGTGGAAAAACAAATCCTAAAGGTGGTTCTCAGTCTTTTCAGGTGGCAGAGCAGAGATTTCATCATAAATCAGAAGGAAAATTTTATAGCTATGTAATATAAAACCACAACTACCATATTACATATCTGCAGTTTAAAAAAAAATTGGCTATCAAAATGAGGTATAACCAGCCTTCTTCAAATATGGTGGTTAATAGTTATTTGCTACTAGCTTACATTATTTTATTTTCTGCTAGCATTCCAAAGGAAATAAGGTAGAGTAAGCAACAAAAATTAAAGAAACTTTGATAAAAGGAGAAGCTTAATGGATTTAACCTGTTGTTCAAAAAGACCGTCATTATTTTACTATACACTTCAGCCTAAGTCATGAATCCTCAGCACTGCCTGGAGCACACTATGAGGACCAGGGGCCAGATGGTGTCTGAAGTGCATTTTATGATTCTACATCATGTAAGATCTTAATTTATGGTTGTAAATATTTTAATGAAAAAAACAAATACGTGCATTTTTTTAAAATTATAAATAAACAAATCTGATGCACTAGGCCTGTCAATTTCGTCTTTCCTTATCAAAATAGAGATAAGGAAATGATGATTCTATACTCAAAGGTCTACCCATTAGTACTGTCAGACTTTGGGGGAAACCCCTTGCCTCCTTGTCTCTTCTGCCCAGGCTCCATGGGACTCAGATAGAGCTGTCCATCACAGGACCCTGCCATTCCTGCCACAGGGGTGGATGTGGAATCCACGGTGGACAATGAACCCTGATGTAAGCATGGGACCCAGCTGAGCCAACTGGGTTCCATTCAGAGAATGATAATGGCGCTAGAAGGCAGAGGTGCCTCCTTCCTCAAGATCACTGGGTGTGGAAAAGAAGTAAGCCTGGGGCTGTCGCGTGCAGAATCCCTTCCTGGGATTGAGGCAAACACAGAGCACATGACCAGGGAGCAGAGAAAAGAACGCTGCTGAGTCCAGGATAAAGCCTCACGAACCAGAAAGCTCACAAAGTGCAGAGGAACTACAGGTGGCATTTGTAAATCAGTGTGTGTTTGGGACAAGACATGTTTTCAGAGACTTGATTTTGTGACCCAGCTCCTGACTACTGAACAGGCCAGTGAGGATTTCTCATCTTCAAGGATGACAGAAAAGATGCACAGGAAGCTGTAGACACCATGAGAATTTAGAGAAAGGAAACGATGTGAGGGGGTGGGAATTGGGAGATTATAAGTGCTGGAGAACTGAGTTAACATGCAGACTGCCTCAGACCAGCCACTGCCTCCTTACTTTACAAAAGTTATTTTATCTTTCAGGGTTTCCTCACCTGTTAAATGGAGAAAATGCACCTGCTTGGCAGGGCTGTTATAAGAAATAAATGAAATCATATCTTAAAGTTTTCTGAAAAGCACTTGGCACAGAATAGTTCTCCATTCATGTTAGCTATTACTACTTTTACCTTCATAAAATGCAAAGTTAAAGAAAACACATGAACTCTCAAGTTCCCACTGACCCTGAATCACTATGACCAAGGACTGATATATTAAAACAACAGCCAACACCTCCGAAACACAAATGACCTAAAGGGGAGGGGTAGGGGGATCGCTGGCAGATAAACTCAGAATATTCTGGCACCAGGTCCAAGCAACACCACTCTAACTGTTCAAAGTCGGCCACTGGCTTCGAAAGTTCCAAAGGGTTTGGTGCTGGTAGATAGGCTTGGTAATTCTAAGTTACAATCACCTCTGAATTTGCTCTGTGATCGAGAAGGGCACAAGACTGCCTTCTGGAAAATACAGTTAAATCAGAAGGAAACTATAACTATTCTAATTGGCTTTTCTCAGGCCTCAGATCGCCTTGACTGGGCTGGTTATGCCTTAATTATACTTAAGTCATGAATTTTAATGACATTTTTGTAATTAGATACAACGATTAGAATTTTTATATCCCACTGTACTTTCCATTTAATACGAATTAATTGTGGTTGCTGAACAAGTTACAAATTAGAATAATTCCTTACAAAGAACAAAGAGGAAGAAGAATTCACAGGAATAGAGAAAATTCCAAAGGAGACATACCTCTGATGCAGAAATTACACACTACAGAATCCCCCAGTGCAACCAACCCAATAACTAAGTGGCACAGAATATTTGTTTTCATAGCCACAGATTCTCTACCTAATAAACAAAAGTTAAAAACTGATATACAGGGGCTTCCCTGGTGGCGCAGTGGTTGAGAGTCCGCCTGCCGATGCAGGGGACGTGGGTTCGTGCCCCGGTCCGGGAAGATTCCACGTGCCAAGGAGCGGCTGGGCCCGTGAACCATGCCCGCTGAGCCTGTGCATCCGCAGCCTGTGCCCCCCCACACCAAAAAAACACTGATATACAGTGACTTTTTAGTCCAACACTGGATGAAACTTTTATTATGAAATTCTGTTTATGATGTGTAATTATGGGTGAACTAAAATTCTGTTTTTGAGAAGCACAGAAGTCCTGAGCAGGGCAAAATGGTGGTTATCACCTCTGCTCTTGCTCTTAAAGGCACAGAAGATATTTATCAGTGATATTATTGTTGCCTCTACTTCCTCCCTGTGATTCTTTTCACCAATGAATTCACTGGAAATGTGTTTGAAATGAGCACAATTTTTGTCCTGCCAATGCTTCTGGAATTATTAGTTTCTGAAGTCCAAATCTGTTCTACATTTTAAATCTTCTTGGAGCAAAGGGCTCCTTCTTATTTTGAATACCCAGGTTTCGGTAGAAAAGGACTTATAATAAGTACTCACATACTTTCCTTAGAACTCCACTGGCAACTGTCCCCTAAAAATCAGAGTCTGCCAAGCTACTGTTCACACAGCCTATGGATGCACTGTGTACACGTTCTTTACCTTGACATTCATCTGCTCTAAGAGAAATAGCTCACTCAAAATACTTTCCCCTTCGGTGATGAACAACAGGGAGACCATATTAAGAAGTGTTTGGAACTAGACAGGCCTGCGTTTGATTTCTGCCTCTGCTATTGACTAGCTGCATGAGTCAATTACTCAGGCTTTATAAACTTCAGTTTCCTCATCTACAAATTTGGGATAAAAATATGACCATCATCACAGGGCAGCAGTGAAAATGTGATGGAACAATATACATCGAGTACATACTGCCTGGCATAGAGTAGGAGTTCAGGAATATTAGCTATAATTCTTATTATCATTATCATACTTATTATCATACAAAAGACCCACATTAATATAATAGATATACATTAATCTCAAATGCATCTTTCTCATTCTAATTTTTCTGAAATCATGTTATATCATAAAGTTTCACCTTTTGCCCTCTACCCTGCAAAAATACTGCTGCTAACTTTGGGGAACAATGACAGACATTACAATAAGCAGCATCTTATAATAAAGAAAGCATAATCGATATGCACAGATAACATCTGCAATAATTTACGCCAAAGTGTTCATTGTGGTTACAATCAATGGTAAGACTATAGGTCTTTTTAACAGCATTTCCTAATTGTTGTTCGATGAACATATATTACTTCTGAAATAAATAAATTAAACAAAATGTGTTTCCATAAAAGAAATAAAACATAAACCACCAACTTACACTGTGTTCAATATCTAGTTGAACACACGAATGCATTTTTTTGGTCACCCTTGCTACCCAGTTGGTAATTTTTACCAGTTCCTTGAAATATAATTACTCTTTCCCCTGCCTTCTCCATAGGTGGTATACCAAAAGAATAAATGAAATCAGAGCAGCATTCTTTACTACTTTCTGCATGAAACACTCTTGGCATTAGACACCTGGGGGTTTTTATGGCTTCTAAATGTTTTACCTTCTATTAATTAAACCCTCCTTTCAATTTTTCTTTAAAAAGCCACACAAACATTAATGTCAAAAACAAGTGATGACGTGAAAGGATGAAGATACAGTTCCAAAAAATTTTAAGGTCTCTGAATTCCAGAAAACACAATTTTTTTTAACGGTAATGCTTTTTTAAACACACACACACACACACACACACACACACAAAGATCTCCTTGTCAAACACATTAAATTATAAATTGGACATCAGTTTTGTAAAGGCTGATTTCTAAATTATAACAGAACACATCTGGGGTGATTTTGACTGCGAATATTTGGTTTTCTTGGCAGCTGGAAGAAATCTCTGGGCAGACACAATGCTACAATAATTAATGCCAGCTTTCAGGCATCATAATGAAAAAAAAAATCCTGACAGCAACAAAAAAATGGCACAAACTCCCCCCAAAAATAACCACGGATTTAATGTAAAACATGAATCCACAGGGCTTCTAGCCTAGAGCAGCTGAAAGACATTTGTGTGATTCATGAACAAAGAGTGATTTGATCTCTTCCATCAGACCTTTTCTGCATTTCAGCTACTTTTGTTGACACCCACCATGGGCTGCTTCATTCATACCCGGGATAGGTCTGTGCAGAACAGTGCCCCTGGCTTATGCCACTGGTTCCAGCAAGGCCTTCACTTTCTCCTTGCTTTCCATCTTCCCACAGTCCCTGAAGGGCATCCACGGCTAGCACAGTGTCTGGAACAGAGTAGATGCTCAACAAGAGGCTGTGGGTTGATAGACTGGATGGTGAAGGAGTGCACAGATCAAGAATGTGCACCAAAATTTGGAGGAAAGGGAACCCTCCTACCCTGTTGGTGGGAATGGAAATTGGCAAAGCCACTTGGGGAAACAGCATGGCGGTTCCTCAAAAACTAAAAACATGGGCTTCCCTGGTGGCGTAGTGGTTGAGAGTCCACCTGACGATGCAGGGGACGTGGGTTCGTGCCCCAGTCCAGGAGGATCCCACATGCCGCGAAGCAGCTGGGCCCGTGAGCCATGGCCGCTGGGCCTGCACATCCGGAGCCTGTGCTCCACGGCGGGAGGGGCCACAGCGGTGAGAGGCCCGCGTACCGCGAAAAAAAAAAAAAAAAGATACAGGCACCACTATGTTCATAGCAGCACTATGTACCATAGTCAAGACTAGAAACAACCTAAAAGTCCATCGAAAGATAAATGGATGAAGAAGATGTGGTACATATATACAATGGAATACTACTCAGCCATAAAAAAAGAATGAAATAATGCCATTTGCAGCAACATGGATGCAACCAGAGATCACACTGCGTCAGAAAGGGAAAGACAAATACCATATGATATCACTTATATGTGGAATCTAAAATATGGCACAAATGAACCGATCTACAAAACAGAAACAGTCTCACAGACATAGAGAACAGACTTGTGGTTGTCGATGGGGAGGGATGGATTGAGAGTCTGGGATTAGCAGGTGCAAACTATTATATAGAGAATGGATGAACAAGGTCCTACTGTATCTCACAGAGAACTATATTCGATACCCTGTGATAAACCATAATGGAAAAGAATATGAAAAAGAACGTATATATAACAATTACTTTAATGTACAGCAGAAATTAACACATTGTAAATCAACTATACTTCAATAAAATAAATTTTAAAAAAGAATGTGCACCAAAATCAACCAGTGAAAACTAAATGACTTTCCTGATTCTAAAACTATTCATAAATGCAAATTTTTAAATAAACATTTACAAATTTTATAACATTTACAAATTTATAAAAACAAAATTTTCTATTGTTTAAAGTTTTTTCCAGTTTTCTTGAGATTATAAAACAAAGAATGTTGCCTGCCATCCAGTTCTACATGGATTAAGTCGTTAGCCACTGCAGTTGCTGACCTACAGTCTACCCTGAAAGGAACTCAGGATGAAGAACAGGGTGAGGCACTCTGTGCTCTGGGAAGACAGTCAAAACAGGTCCTTACATAGTTACATTTCAGGGGGAAAAATTTGTGAATCTGGATTCTTGCATCTTTCCATACTTAGAAAACCACTAAAATCATTAACTGTGACATCTGTTCCTCCTGACTAGCAGTAACTGAGATGTATGCTGGGTTGCATGTACTCATTACCAAAATTCTATAAATATTGGCCTCTTCTCCTATCTCTTTGGAGTGGTTCCTAGGAGCTATCGGAGAGGCTGTCTCCCAGGCTGCAGTCAGTCCTCAGTAAGGTCCCCAAATAAAAGTGGAACAGGTCTAACGATGTGCGGTTTGTTTTTTCAATCAGCAAGATATAATTGACATACATCACTGTATAAGTTTAAACTGCACAGTATAATGGTCTGACTTACATATATTGTGAAATAATTACTACAATTAGCATCTATCATCTCATATAGATAAAATAAAAAGCAATAGCAAAAAAAAAACCCAAACTTCTTTTTTTCCTTGTGATAAGACCTCTAAGGACTTGCACCCTTAACAACTTTCCTATCTATCATACAACAGTATTAACTACAGTCATCACGTTGTACATTACATCCCTAGTACTTATTTATCTTATAACTGGAAGTTTGAACCTTTTGACCACCTTCCTCAAATTCTCCTTCCTCCCATCCCAGTCTCTGGTAACCACAATTGTGATCTCTTTTTCTATGAGTTCGGGGAGGGGGCATGTTTTGGTTGGTTTGTTTTTTAGATTCCACATATAACTGCGATCATACAGTATTTGTCTTTCTATGTCTCACTTATTTCACTTAGCATCATGCCCTCAAGCTTCATCCATGTTGTTGCAAATGGAAGAATTTCCTCATTTTTTATGGATGAATAATATTCCATTGTATGTATATATCACAACTTCTTCATGCATCCATCCTTCAATGGACACTAAGGCTGTTTCCATGTCTAGGCTATTGGAAGTAATGCTGCTATGAACCTGGGGGTGCAGTTATCTTTTCAAGTTAATCTTTTGTTTCCTTTGGCTATATTTCCTGAAGCAGAATTGCTGGATCATATGGTAGTTCTATTTTTAAATTCTTGAGGATCCTTATTCTAACTTTCAGAAGCAAACACATAGAAAAGGTGCTCAGTAGCTGTGCGACCTTAGGTAAATTCCTTAGCCTCAATGCTTCCGTCTCCTCATCTATAAAACAAAGAGTACCACTACCTGCCTCAGGGGATTGCTGTAAGGGTTAAATGAGTTACTGTTGTTTGTAACGGGAACAGGATGAATGCTACAGAATAAAAGTCAAGGGGGAAAAGTAAGTAAAAGCAAATAAACATCAAGTTCATTATCACTATTTTATTAAAACACAGGCACCATCCTTAGTATAAATAGCAAATGAACACGAAAAGTATGTTCAGTCTCCTAAAAATATGAGAAACAAATACACACAGATGGCTTCAAATCCTGCCTATTTGATTGGGGTGTTGTATAATCTCTGGGCCTCTGTGTAAACAATCTCTAAATGGAGATGACGATAACAGTTCCCATCTCATAGGGTTTTTGTGAAGATTAAATTAATAATACGTGTAAAGAATTCAGCAACATGCCTGGCACAAATACATTTTAGCTACCACTACCAGAGTGCTATTTGAGAATCTGGTAACATCATGATGAGATGGATACTGTATAATAAATTACATGTTGTGCGTTACTTATGCATGCGTCTCATACTTATTGAGCACTTATGTCCTGAGAAGCAATTTTAGATCCATATTCTGCGAGGCCCCACAATAGCCATGTGAGAGACAGTTTATAGCACTAACTTCATTAAAAATAAAACATTAAATTAAAAAGAAAAACCTTTTGAGAAACATAGAAGGACACAAGAGATAACACTTGTTTAATACCCAGCACATTCTAGGCCCCAAATAGAGCCCTTTACATATACAATCTAATTTCTTTTTTTTAACATCTTTATTGGAGTATAATTGCTTTACAATGGTGTGTTAGTTTCTGCTTTATAAAAAAGTGAATCAGTTATACATATGTCCCCACATCTCTTCCCTCTTGAATCTCCCTCCCTCCCACCCTCCCAATCTCACCTTTATAGGTGGTCACAAAGCACCGAGCTGATTTCCCTGTGCTATGCGGCTGCTTCCCACTAGCTACCTATTTTACGTTTGGTAGTGTATATATGTCCACACCACTCTCTCACTTTGTCCCAGCTTCCCCTTCCCCCGCCCCATGTCCTCAGGTCCATTCTCTAGTCCATTCCATTGTTTTTAGATTCCATATATATGTTAGCATACGGTATTTATTTTTCTCTTTCTGACTTACTTCACTCTGTATGACAGTCTCTAGGTCCATCCACCTCACTACAAATAACTCAATTTCGTTTCTTTTTATGGCTGAGTAATATGCCATTATACAATCTAATTTCACCCTCGCTGCACACCAAGAAGATTAATACCATCACCTCACCTGCACAGGTGAAGAAACACAGCAGTTAAGCCACTTGCCAAAACCACACAAGTCACAGGGCCAGAAATCAAACTCAGATCCACCTGACTTCATGCCCTTCTCTTTTAAATTTCCTAAACAGAGATGAATAAAGCCAAACAATCCAACTTTATCTTCACATTTAGTAACTTTTATAAAGACAACTCTCATCTCAGCTCAAGGTGCTCTTAACAAGTTTCCAAGGATGGCAATGTATTCCAAAAGTTCTCCACGGGGTTAGTGATGCTCCCAGGGACACTGTCACTGTCCAGTGACATGAATGGTTGTCACAACAAGTAACATGCTCCTGGTGCCTAGAGGTAGAGGCTAGGGATGTGGATAAATATCCTACAATACACAGAACAACACTTCCACACACAACAATGGATTATCCAGTCCAGACAGCAATAGGGCCGAGGTTAAGAAATCCTGTATTAACCAATTAAGTGAAAATCTTTGATTTTCCAAGGAGTTGTTCTGTGCTTGTACTTGGTTATGCTCTAGAATTCCACAGGAATAACCGCTTAGGATACTCATTTTCTCTCCACTATTAAGTTTACGCTTCAGCAGACATTACTGGCAATATGACCTCTTCCATCACATCCTGGGCTCAGCCAGCATTCACGTTCATGACTCTCTTCTCCATGTAGATGGAGACAAATGGACCGAGGCTGGTTTCAAGTTCACATAGAAGGTCCCCAATTAGCTTCTGGCAGGACTCGGCCCAAAATAAGGAAGGTCAGGGGGAGGATCTTTCAGATGCCATTCATGTCACACTCAACATTTTTTCCAGATATGATACATCTTCCCCCCAGCCATGTGGCCCTCTCTGCCTGTGTTTTCTGGCGTAAGAAATTATGAAACAATTTTCTTTTATTTTTGGCTGCATTCGGTCTTCGTTGCTGTGCGTGGGCTTTCTCTAGTTGCAGCGAGCGGGGGCTACTCTTCATTGCGGTGCACGGGCTTGTCATTGAGGTGGCTTTTCTTGTTGCAGAGCATGGGCTCCAGAGCACAGGCTCAGTAGTGGTGGCACACGGGCTTAGCTTGCTCCATGGCATGTGGGATCTTCCCAGACCAGGGATCGAACCCGTGTCCCCTGCATTAGCAGGCGGATTCTGAACCACTGCGCAACCGGGGAAGTCCAGAAATTGCTAAACAATTTAAAATTAAACTTTGCAAGGGCAACGTTAAATATGCTTTGTAATAGCAGGAATGGCACGGTCACTTGATAGCTGTATCCCCTAATCTGATAGCCTCTGCCCCTTCCCAGAAACATTCAACTTAAGATTTATTGGTCTAGTTGGATGGATAGTTCACCTGTGGGAACACAAGCCTATTTTTTAGTCACAGTCTAATGAATTTTTCGCACACCATAAAGGAAAAGATCTTGATTCCTTAAGGTCTCCAAAACAGATCCATCTTTTGAAAGTGACAAGAATGTCGTTAAGCCAAGGCAGTAGCAAGTAACTCTGACCATTGTCTTCCTAGCTGGATCTGTTATCCATTACTTGTGAAGGGAGCCTGAATTGTCACGCAAATCACAGCATTTAAGAAGGGGGTGGGGTGGGGGGGAATGAAAGCTGTAACACGTTTGACAACCCGAAAAAGAGGTGGCGCCTTTTGAGACGAGGCTGTCAACTTAATGTGTCACAAGAAGAGGCAGGAAGAAGGAAAGATTTACTCAAGTCTACAGCCACCAAACACGCAAGCAGGAAGGCAAAAATACTCACCCTATCAAACTTTTACAGAGTACTTTAAATCAACACTTAATGCTAAAATTACTAACTTGTCTTAAAGACTCGCAGAAACACTAAAGAAGGCTTAGAGTAGAAGTTCTATACCCACACTACTAAGGATGAACAAACCAGATCGGAAACCATTAAAAGAAGAGTCTTGGAAGGCTACTTGCACATTTATTCACGGATACTTTTAATACTCATATTCAAGATTACACAAGGTCAGAAAGTGTTAACAGCCGAACTAAAGTTCCTCTTTGAGGAACGAATCAATTTTTCTAAAAAAAAAGATCCTAACATTAAAGTAAATCATTACTTTGATCAATTGTATGAATAACCACTGTATATTTTAAAGGCATGTGTGGATTTGTTTGTAAAATCTTACAAAAATTAAGGAAGGATGGGTATCAAGTTATTAACAGTGGTTCACAGAAGGGGGCTGATGAGAGAAGAGGAAAAGAATCTAGCCCACCTGGGGCAGAAGGAGGTACTAGCACTGCTTATTTTATAAGGGCTTCGACTACAGATGAACTTTACTTTTTCGGTACTTTTTAGTTTTTATGTTTCAGTGCTTCCATATTTATTTTTAAAAGTTTGGAAAAGGGCTTCCGTGGTGGCGCAGTGGTTGAGAGTCCGCCTGCCGATGCAGGGGACACGGGTTCGTGCCCCGGTCCGGGAAGATCCGACATGCCGCGGAGCGGCTGGGCCCGTGAGCCATGGCTGCTGAGCCTGCACGTCCTGAGCCTGTGCTCCGCAACGGGAGAGGCCACAACAGTGAGAGGCCCGCGGAGCGCAAAAAAAAAAAAAGTTTGGAAGGAAAACAGAATAGTGCCTGCCAATAGCATCCTCAAAAACAAATACTGGTACATCGTAAGTTACGTCATAGCATTCACTGAGCACTTCGATGAGCCAGGCACTAGGCTAAGGGTTTCCTTTGATTATCTGAACATTTGATTGTTTCATCTTCCCAAGTCCCCTATCTACCCAGATCAGGGAATGGAGTCAATTTTTTTTTTTAAACCAAATAGTTTGTTTCATAGAAATAGGTTCATTAAAAAAATTATTATAAATACTAATTATATAGCAACTGCAGCTTTTCAAAGAACAAGGATATAATGAAATTGACTTGACATTAAACTCACATTATAGATAATTCAGTTTCATCTCATGACTGAGACACTGTTACAGGATCATAACAGCTTCAGGGGCTATATTGGCAACATCCATAATGAAAACAACTGCCATGAAAGGGACCTGGTAATGGTTTGAGCTCAATTCTGTTTAATCTCCGTCACCCTGCCCCTCCCTCGGAAGCTACAAAAACACAGTTTAGATAGCTTTCCTTAAGTCACAGGGTCAGTGGGAGGCTGAACCATCTGACTGGAGAGCACCTCACTGCAAATGGTTCTGTAAAAACAGAGACACGTGAGAAGAGCATCCTCCTGGTCAGATGGGCAGATTTCACTGTCTCATGGAGTTTGGGATGGGATACCTTTCATGTCAATTCCTCACATGTCCCAGGTCTAGAACCCATGGCTATCAAAGGGAAATACTGTACAGTCACAGCTGGCAAACACTATAATTAGGAAGCATGAAAGGCAGAATAATGGCCCCCAAAAATATCCACGACCTAATGCCCAGAACATATGATACATGCCAAAGAAGAACGAAGGTTGCTAATTGTAAAGCACCTTAAAATAGTGAGCTGATCCCGGATTATCCACGTGGCCCAGATCTAATCACAAGGGCCCTTAGTAGTGAACCAGAGAAGCACAGAAGAAGACTCAGAGGGAGCTGTGACTATGGAAGAAAGATGCAACATTGTTGGTTGTTAACAACAGAAGAAAAGGGCCTTCAGAAGTTGGAAAAATCAAGGAAACAGATTCTCCCCTAGAGTTTCCAGAAAGGAACACAGCCCTGCAGATAACCAGATTTTAGCCCAGTGAGACCCCTGTCAGACTTCTAACCTACAGAACTGTAATAAATCATATATTTGTATGTTTTTTAAAATGTGTATGTTTTAAGACTAAGTTTGTGATAATTGTTTACAGCAGTAAAAAGGAAATTAATACAGGGAGTAACTAATGAGTTTTTTCTAAACCTCTTAAACCAAGGAATAATATAAACTCTTTTTAAAAGAATTACGTGGGATTATTTTCTAGCAAAAAAAAACAAATCACAAGTTAGATGAACGGTTCATGTTATTATTATGATTATTTTCCACAAAATATCTGCCTTCCAGAGTAATTGAATTTTGCTTTTATTATAGTTTAAGGTATAATCTTAATAGTTTGAAGGATTCTGTTTTAGTAAAGTTGATCTGTTTTCAAGTTCAATAACCAGTTGAACAATTAACGTTTGTTGAGTGTTTACTATGTTCCAGATATAAGTACTGTCTCATTAAGTCCTCACAAACTATGAGGCAAATGCAATTACTACTGGGCCACTGGTAAAAATTGATTTAATGGATCATAAGCCTAAATGTAAGGGCTAAAGCTATAAAACTCTTAAAAGAAAACAGAAGTAAATTTCATGACCTTTCATTAAACAATGTTTTCTTGGATACAGCCAAAAGCATAAGCAACTAAAGAAAAAAACAGACAAAATGGACTACATTAAAATTTAAAATGTTTGTGCTATAAATGATGCTATTAAGAAAGTGAAAAGAGAACCCATAGAATGGGGAAAATATTTGCAAATCATGTAATGATTAGGATCCATTATCTGTAAGATGTAAAAAAAACAAAACAAAAAAACAGTAAAAAGACAGCCCAATTAAAAAATGGTTTAAGAATTTAAATATTCACTTCTTCGAAAAAGATACACAGTGGCCAATAAGCACATAAGAAGATGCTCAACATCATTACTCACTAAGGAAATGTGAATCAAAGCTACAATGAAATACCACTTCACATCTACTAGAATGGCTTAAACCAAAAAGGCTTTAATAACAAGTATTGGTGAAGATGTGGAGAAATTGGAACCCTCATGGGTCAGCCACTTTGAGAAACGGTCTGGTAGCTCTTCAGAAAGTTAAACGCAGAGTTACCCTATGACCCAGCAGTTCCATTCCTAGTTATACACACAAGAGAAATGAAAACATATGAAGTACAGAAGTTAAATCACATTGTAAGCTTTACTGAGATATCATTAATATACCATTCTGTACTCCATACGTATTCATGAATTACTCCACAGTTTTAAATAAGGAAGCAGATATTTGAAAAATAATTTAAAACCACGGACAACCACAAGAGGGCGCTTTCTTCATAGCTACAGATCAAGGAGGTTCTGTCAATACATTCATTACCTGGGTAATGTTTACCTGTTTCATCTCATTCCCCCCTTTTTGACGGGGAAGGGGGTGGAGTATTAGTATGTTTCATCCAATACATCTAAGCCAACAGTGTGGCCAGAGTAGGTGACAGGTTTAGAAAATCATGACTTAAACACAGATAAAAAGTAAATGTTTAAATTCAGCCTCAATCAGAGATACTATGGATGACACTGTATCACATTATTTCTTTTTCTTCTTGTTATCTAACACATTATACAAAGTTATTTATTTAGCAGAAAATTCATTGAGACCAAAAAAAATCATTACAAGAAATGAAACACGTTATAAAGACTTGGTCTCGGGTTCTTTGCTATTTCCATTGGAACAATGCCTGGTGTAAGCCGCACCCAATAAATATTCATTAAATGAATCAGAGAAATTAATGACTTGAGTGACATCCGCAGCTCTTCAATTTAAGGGGGAAAAAAAGTTTTATCTGCTATGCCTTGCAAGCCAGATCAAAATATTTCCCTAGATCCATACCACAGATTAATAAAATATTACAGTCATTTCACTTAATAAGTATCTCCCAAACACGTTCATAGAGACCATTCTGTGGTGTTAAACATAATTCCTCTGGCCAAGGAATCCTTTAATACTGATTGACACATCTCTCTCAATGCTTTATCTCTGGTCTTCCTATTTAAAGTTCTTCAATCAATGCACCTCTCAATAAACCACAAGCACAGAACATTTCATTAGAAGAAGCCACATTCCTATCCAACCATCTCATATTTCAAACGGTCTGACATCAGAATAGTATTTTTAGCAATAATAACACTGGTCCTATTCCCTGCCCAGAAGCCAGGTTTAGTTGCAAATATTCTATTTCCCTCTAAGCTCAGCCACAATAAAAATTAGGCATGATTTTTTTAAGAATGATTTTTCATTTGGGATTAACAAATGGGTGGAGGATGAGCTATTGCAGACACAGACCCCAGTCATCTTCAAGGCACCTTGAGTTTATCAGGCACTGGAGCACTTTCATAGCAACACGCTCTACAAGAAACTCGATCACCAAACAATAAACTCAACTTGAAAAGTCTTCCTCTGCCATTTTATACTGAAGAGTCTACCGTCAAAACAAAGATGTCATGTTTAGCCGGTTCTAGGCAGCCCAGAAACTTTAAATAGAATGCCAAAACACGTTGTACTTGAATGACAAGGAAACTAACTCTCACACGTCGTTCATTTATATACCTAAAAATTACTCCATGTAACTCGGTGCTATATTAGGTGCTTAGAGACATGACAGCAAAAAGGGCACATTCCCTGCCCTCTGGGAGCACACAGTCTTGTAGACCAGATGGACAAACAGAAATGGGTGCTAACAAAAGAGACTGGAAAGTCAGGGCTAGGCAGGTGGTGTTATGGGAACACAGAGGTTGCACACCTAATTTAACCTTGGGTGGTTACTAATAACTATAAATGGATGTGGATAATGCAGCTGAAATTTAAGAGCAGGATCTAGCCACTGACATAAGCAGAAAAAATACCCTTGGCAGAAAAAAAAAGAAAAGCCTGTACAAAAGCTTGGGAGCAGGATAGCTTAGCAAGGTCAAGAAATAACAGAGTTTAATATAGTTGAAACCAAGTATGGAACAGACACTGACAAGGGTGAAGGAGGTAAAGATGAGCCAATCACAAAAAAATGTTTATTTAGGCTAGATCCTGCGGGAGCCATGGCTGCAATGGCCTGCAAGTCTGGAAGCTGCATTTTTCCTTTCCTCCACATTTTCTAGACTCTTCTGAATTCCTTGAGGTCAAACTAGAAACCTTAGAAAGTAATTAACATACTTTGTCACTCAACTGTGCAAGAAGTCTCCAAAAGCCCATGTGGGCAGGACTCACAAATCACATGTAGGTTAAAAGCACTTTAAACTTTTACAAAGAGTTTTCCATATGCAGTTTGTCCTAGCAATCCCACAACCATCCCACGAGGTAGGGGCTCTCATTCCAATCCTACAAATAGTACTACTGAGGTTCAAAAAGGAGAATAGACTAGCCAAGGTCATGAACTCAGTAATAATACTTGGACCCCAAACCTGGCCTCTCTTATTCCAATTATCATTTCTTTGCTACTGTAACAGCTGCCTCCCTCTGGAAACAAGTTGCTAGTACTCACATAAGTCATGACCACTTTTCCCTAAGCATTTTAGATAATTCATTTCACTCTATTTCAGGAAGATGCCTTTTCAGTTTGTTCTACCTAAATTCACTCCTCACAGGCCCTACTGCCAGCTGTGTCACAGAGGTCTGTGGACTGCTAAGAAAGACTACCAAATCCAGCTTGCACTCAAGACCCTCTCCTGTAATAAAATCAACTGTACAGTAGCTCCCTCCAAATTACTTCCAGTTCGCATTTTTCTCTGTATTGCTACTCACACCAAACTGAAGCATCTCAGAAAGTAAGTCAATATTCACAGAAATTGGGCATTCTCAAAGGAAAGTAACATTAGAAGACGACTTCTCCAATCACATGTGGGGTTTGCTCAGTGAGACTAAAAGGAAAATTTAGAAAAGTTTATTGATTCCCCAAGCACGAAACTCACAAAACAAACAAAAAAGAAAACAAAAAGACCAAAAACACCTCATTATTAGGGAAGAAAGAAAAGCAAGCATGTGGACTAGTGAGGCTACCCCCATCCTATGGGGTTCCTCCCTCCTCACCATTCTCAAAGGATGCTTAATCCTCCTGGGTCATGAGCTCCTGCAGGTGGTAACAAAGGCCTTGGGAAGTCCTATTGGGGGAGACAAGAGACCAACCCAGATGCTGAAATCCTGACTACAACCTATAGTCACAAGTCACGGAACATTCTGCAAATCACTGAGTACCATTTAATCCTTTAACCAATCCTGAGAGGTTTAATTAAGACCCATTTTGCACTTGAGGCAGATGATTATCAGAAAGTCTGGATAATTTAAAGTCAGCTAGCCAGTCCAGGGAAAATTCAGAAATCAAACTCAAATCTCTGAGCCCTAACTTAGGGAGCCATTTCTGTCATTTTGAATAAAAGGTGCCTCCACGCTCAAATCTCTAAGGCCACTGCAGAAAACCTTTTCGTGCAGGGTCCAAGCAAGTACCCTGTGGGCTCATTAAACATTAAATAATGGGATAGAAACACCTCAAGAGGCTGATTTTGTAAATGTCTCACTCCCTCAGGGTCCTAATGCTGCCATTGGGGACCCAAAACTGGTGAGGATTATGTAAAATTTGTGAAGTACTTTACAAATCGGAAAAAAAATCACAAGGCTTGCTTTTTATGAAGTCCTTCAACAGTATACAACCTCAATAATTTCATCAAAATTTCCTGTCTTTGTTCTATTTTTCACAAAAAGGAAGCATCTTGCACACAAACAAAAATCTTTAATTCCTCAAAATGATGTCTTGCCCAGAGCACTCAGAACAAGCATTATTAAAAGCATAAGCATTCAGCATCATTATTAATGTAATAAATATACTGCATCCCTCTCATTTCAAAACTTGCAGGACTAAAGATGACGAACAGAAAGATTATTCTTCTTAAAAATCAAACGAGGATTTGGGGGAAAAAACTAGTTCTAACTTTCCTAAGAGCCAAAGCAAGTTTATAATTACCCTAATTTCACCAAATAAACCCAACATTTAAAAATCAACATAAATGTTAAAAGATTAGGAACAGCTATAAGACCACTGGACCATAATTTAAAAAAAAGAAAAAGAAATGATAAAATGCTTTGTTTCACTTTTTTTTTTTTTTTTGCGGTACACGGGCCTCTCACTGTTGTGGCCTCTCCCGTTGTGGAGCACAGGCTCCGGATGCGCAGGCTCACAGGCCATGGCTCACGGGCCCAGCCGCTCCTCGGCATGTCGGATCTTCCCGGACCGGGGCACAAACCCGTGTCCCTTGCATCGGCAGGCGGATTTTCAACCACTGCACCACCAGGGAAGCCCGCTTTGTTTCACATTTTGATCTTAACGCTTTCTTAATTACAGCAGTTCACATAATTAAGGAAGAAAAAGAACAAGGAAGGCCATTGAGGGCTTCTTGCAAAATATTTGCCCAGCCTGGTTCTGCCTAAATCAGTCTTTTATTAGCTGAGACTCAGTGAGTTTTTAATCCAACCCTTCTGAAGTCTAGTAATGCCCCTCCTTTGGACTAAAAGCCAAATTGGGTGGCCATATTATTGGTTACGTAGAGGACAAAAACACAGCCTATTTTTCCCAAAACACTAAGAATTAGAACTTGATAAGATAACATTGTACTAGTTCTGTTAAATCGACTACAGGATAAAAAAATGTTAACCTTCAGCTAATAAAGTAGGGAAATGGTAGCCTCTTAACTCTGCGATCGAATAATCTCAGTCTCCTGGGGGAACATGGGACAGGGGGACCTTTCAATCCTACAGTATTTAGAGACTGGTGTCATAAAAGAATGTTCAAATCCACATGCTTTATACATGCAATCCTTTAGCAAGGGACACCCCTAACAGTGCCTGCTGTTCATTCCTCCATTCCTGTCAACTTCTCACCCCAAGCCCCTGATGATCAACCTGCCTCCTTGTACGGAACACATGATCTCCCCCATCAGAGCTGGCTGACCCACGCTAGGTCCGTCAGAGACTCTTTCCCAGTATTCAGAATTGAGATACAAATTCTAGGTGTTTGGTTGTGGCCCCGTTGCTGTAACATCCCATAAAGTCAGGGCTGCAATGGCCATTTTTCCACATGAACATGTGAAAAGAGAGAAAGCTAGTTGGCAGGGGAAGGAAAATGGAGTAGATGCAAAAAAAGAGATGGACGGAAATAAGAAAATCAAGGAAAGACAAATTGGAACTCTGCTCACTGAATTTCTACCAACCAGGTCAAGTTCCCCAGGAGGCCCAGCTCTCTTCCTGGCTCTTGGGTTCTAGAAGCTGTCCTTGAGCCCTTCAATAAATTTCCTTTTATGCTTCAGTTAAGTGGAATAGGTTTATTTGCTCATCAAAACACGCTTTGGTCTGCTATTTCCACTTCAATATAGAATTCCACCTGATGTATAATTTTCTCAAGAAAATGGCTAGATGAATATACTAATACATATATGTATACAAGTGTGTTAACTAGTGTGTTGCAATAACAAAAACTGGGTGGAAACTTAAATGACAAGCCATATAGGATTAGTTAAATAAATTAT
Source organism: Aethalodelphis obliquidens (assembly GCF_003676395.1). Lineage (NCBI taxonomy): Eukaryota > Metazoa > Chordata > Mammalia > Artiodactyla > Delphinidae > Aethalodelphis > Aethalodelphis obliquidens. Next base: position 13,776,282 of record NW_020837966.1, read on the forward strand.
GAGTCACAAGTTCAGATACTGCTCAACCTGTATTTACCATCTCTTATGAGCACTGTAACAGGCAGTGGGCTCAGCTGTGAACAAAATAAGATCTCTGCCCTCATGAGCCCACATCCCAGTGATTGACTGACAGCAATTAAAAAGCACATGGTTGAAAAGATATCAGTGTAAGAAAATATTTAAGGGACATTAGGTAGAAGAAGCTTACAAATGAGACTTTCAAAAAATTATCAGTAGATATAGAGTTACATATTTTAAACACAGAAGGGAAGGAGGGAGGAGACAAAAGGAAGAAGGAAAAGGGCAAGAGAAGGGGAAGAAATGGAGGATTTACCATCCTTCCTCCTAAATGAAATTAACAATGAGGTAAATATTCTCATTGATAGCTTACGGTCAGTGTTTACTCTCCTCTTCATCCTTTTCCATCGGCCAAGTTTTCTACGCTGAAAATACACTACTTTCACACACATATATATATTCCCCCCGACCCCTTGATGTAATAGTGAGGTTTGTGCAATAGTGAGCTTTGTGGGACGAGCAACCCAACTGCCCGCAGGTACCTTTTTAAAACAGCGTTCTTAGCTCCACTCCATCCTTTTCAGCCAAAACCTCTGAGATGAGGCCCTAGAATTTGTATTTTAAGTCTGTCTCACTGATTCATTCTCAAGCACATCAAAGTAGTACTGTTTTTGAGTTTAAAAAATTGGTTCATTATAAGGCTAAATTCTGATCCTAATGATTTGTTCAGGCAATCAGCTAAGTTGAACAGGTTTCTTGCCTTGATGAGAAACCCTTTGAAGGCTGCCTCTGGGGAAGCCAAGTTTAGGAAGACAGGAACTTTGGAAGGCAGAGCCACGGACTGAAGGTGGCATTTACTGGCAGGGCTTGGTCAGATTCAACTGATTCGTACCATTTAGGCACTCTGGGCTCAACTGAAGGGACGAAGCCAGTTTAGCTAGGGCAGATGGTATATGGGATGAATCTATCTGTGACCATCTTTAATAAAATTACTCAGGCCCTGGCAAAGGATAAAATGACTGATATATAAGTTGGTTAATTATACACAATGGTACTAATGTAAAGAGCCCTCGCCAGCACAGCCTGAGGTAATTAAACCAACTGCCTTCCACTGTGAATCCCCAAATCACATGATGGTAGAGGTGAGACGGAACTGAGAAATTATCCAAACCCCTACCTCCAACTGATCAGAAAAGGAGGATGACTGAGGCATTGGCTGTAAGCACCACCGTTCAAAGTATTTATCCCAAAGGAGACTATGGATAAGTTAGAGAATTAAAATAACCACTGAGCTAATTCCAAGGGGTTACCTAAGAATCTGGGGTGCTATGTAGAAGAGATCATGATTTCAGAGAAAATAACTGAAGCAAATATCTGACCAACCACCCGCCTGGGTGAAGCAGCTAGAGAGCTGAGTTGTCTGGGAGAACTGCATTTCCACGGCACTCTGTCCCTGGTTCCTCCCCTCGGTTTGTCTTCTCTACACTCTAAAGGAGACTCTAGTTATGGAAAAGATAAAAGAAAACAGATTACACAGATACATTTCTGCACCTGTACCACATAGGAAAAAACAAGTCTATTTTCTGCTATGTGATGCTAGCACCTTGTGGATCCAGACGGTGCTTAAAGCTCCCGCTGGCTGAGAAGTTCTCCAACCTTCTCCTCAGACTGCGCTCCAGTGAGCCTGCAGACTCCAGGAAAACCCACCCCCTTCCTTTCTCCTGGGACAAAATGGCCAGAGTATCTGGGATTTATTGCACATCCACAATACAAAATACGGTTTGGGTCCCAAGAACCGTTCCTGGAACACATCCTAAAGCTAGAAGGTACAATAACCGTAAAAGGATGAGAGGAAAGCCACGGCTAGAAGACCTGGAAGGGCCAACAGCACCATCCGTAGAAGAAAAAACTGTGAATGAGACCCAACCGAAGTTTAAAACTTTCGCTCTATGGAAGGACAAGCTACAGACTGGGAGGAAATATTTGCAAATCACCTATCTGACACTGGACTAGAACCTAGAATATATAAGGGAATCTCAAAACTCAACCCTTTCTTTTCCTCAGCTGCCACCACAGTGCTCAGTCCTTCTGGCCTAAGGTCACCTTGGGGCGAGGCCCTCACTTCATGGCCTCCCCATGGCCTCTGTCCCTGGCCTTGCCTGCATCAACCTGGCCCTCATCCTGCACTTTTCTGTTGGGTGTTTGGTTACTAAACAGAGAACATGGAGGGAGTGGGGCACCTTGGCTCCCAGGGGAACGGGCTCTGAGCGCCGTGAAATCTAAGCGGGGCAAGCCTGCTAACAGCAAGTTAAGATGTGCCAGGAAGCAGAACTAAGGTACTTTCGGTCATTCAATTTGAACACTTTATAAAGCTTAAACCGTATGAATGACAGTTACACTGATTCTCATGCTCTAACTAAGGGGTTGGCATATCTTATCTATAATAAAGTACCAGATAGTAAATACTTTAGGCACTGCAGGCTGTACAGTCTCTACCCTACCCTCTCAATTCTGCTGTTTTAGTGGGAGAGCACCCTCAGACTACACAGAAACAAATGAGAATGACTGTGTTCCATTACAACTTTACTTATAGTGTCTTCCCTGGCAGTCCAGGGGTTAAGACTCCACGTTTACACTGCACGGGGCACGGATTCGATCCCTGGTCAGGGAACTAAGTTCCCACATGCCGTGTAGTGCAAAAAAAATTTTACTTATAAAACAGATCACAGGCCAGATTTGGCCTGAGGGCCACAGTCTGAGGATCCTTGCACTAGCTGTGGCCAACAAATATTCAAGAATTTTTCATTCTCCCTTCGTCTTTTCACGGTGTGATCTTGAAGTGACACTAAACATACTTTTTTTTTTAATAGCACTTGCTGTTTATCGAGAAAACTTTGGCTAGGCCTCAGGAGTCATGATTATTTGTCACACACTGAATCTTGAGTGATTATTTGCTGGTAGTTTTTTAACTTTAGGAAAAAAAATTAAAACCCTCAGTCTCTGAGATAGAAGTCAAGCCTAATTAGTGTGGACAATACAAGACATAACCCAGCTTCAATGGTCTCTCAAGTTTTCAAAGAAAGAGTGGAGACAGATAAACACTACAGCGCAGACAACACTGAAGACGCCTGTAAGGAAGCTTTAATAGGGTTAAGATGCCTCGAGAGAGCTTAGGACTAACTGCATTATTCTAGAAAAGCATTTCAATTACTCTAAGTATGGCAACTGCTGCTTCTGACGAAACAGATTTAAAATGAAAAACAAAGAAAACAGAAACCCAGCTTCTATAAATATTAATATTTTAACCAATATTAACATTCAGGAACTTTGAAGAGTTCCAGAATAAAGACAGGGAAAATAACAGAACTGATTCAGCACGTTGGAAAAGTATGCTATGCTTGCAGTGTTATGAGCAAGTACATCCTTGGATTAGATAAACCTGGAATGTTACTATATGGGCAGTACAGCTCTTGAGATACAGCTCTTGACCGGGATATAACTTGCCTGAGTTGCTAGAACACACCTTCAATTCTTCCTTTTAAAAACACAGCCACAGACCTACTACAGAATGGACTTGAGGATATGGGGAGGGGGAAGGGTAAGCTGTGACAAAGCGAGAGAGAGGCATGGACATATATACACTACCAAACATAAGGTAGATACCTAGTGGGAAGCAACCGCATAGCACAGGGAGATCAGCTCCGTGCTTCGTGACAGTCTGGAGGGGTGGGATAGGGAGGGTGGGAGGGAGGGAGACACAAGAGGGAAGAGATATGGAAACATATGTATATGTATAACTGATTCACTTTGTTATAAAGCAGAAACTAGCACACCATTGTAAAGCAATTATACTCCAATAAAGATGTTAAAAAAAAAAAAAAAAACACAGCCACAAATGCTTTGAACAATGACCTCCCCACCCTTCCATGTCCTTCCTCCCAGGAAACGTAAGTCATCAGAACCCAGAGAGCAGACATCATTCTGAAACATACATCAAAGATGTCACCCTTAAGTTCCAAAGAAAGACTTCAGTGGTAGGACTCCTGTCAAGATGGGTGTAGAGCTGCTACAGTTCTTGCCTCTTTACCATGGCTTTGGAAGAATGCCTTGAGTTTCATTAAACTCTACACTCAAGAAGATTGCAGTCAAAATAAATATTCCCAAGATCTAAGGCAACCCTCATTGTGAACTGAGGTTTCTTTTAATTAAAACACTTTCCAGAAATGCTACAGCTATACTAAAAGTTTGATTCACAAATCAGTCAACTATAGTTTTAAATGAATACTAAAACCTACATTTAAATATTTTTAAAGTATATTCTTTTGATCAGTGTTTCAAAACTCTTTGGAAATGCTGTAGCATACTGTACATTGTTCTCCAGATTAATAAGTAGACCCAATGCTTTACATTTCAGTGTCCTTCAGTTGAAAAGATGTCTAGCAGTTAAAGAAAAAAAAAAGTGAGCATATTATTCGAACAACTAACATATTGCTCAAAAATAATTTTATACTGTTTTTCCAGATTTTTTCGACACTCTGAATTAAGATTCAGGCTACATAATTCCAGGTCAACCACATACTTGTTGAGCCATCTTTAAGTATGTTACTTCATCTCCCAATACTTCTGTTTCCTCATCTATAAATGGAGATACTAATAATGCTGCCCCCCATATTGACTCAATGTATGTAAAGCATTTAGAAAAATACCTGGCAGACAGCAAGCCCTTAGTAAGTGCTAATCATCACCACCACCACCATCATCACCATCTTCTTCTTCATCAATTTTTGGTCCTCACATTTAAAGGTGCCATAAAAGTTCGGTGTATAAGTAGGTAAAATTGGGGGGGGGCACAGGTAAAGTGTTAACTGTTAAATACAATCAACCCTTCATTACTTCAGAGTATTTTATTTAAAACTGAAGGGCACCCTTCAGTAATTCTGAATTTCTCTCTTATCCCCAGGAGGAGATGGAGGGATCTGCAGAGGTCAGACTTGAGGTGTCAGCTAGACCCATTCAACATTATTACAGTCTCCTGATCACCCGGCAAACAGTCCAGCAAACAGGAGTTCAGTGGGCAAACGAGGAACTGCTTCAAATAATATGAAGTGCATTCATTGCAACAGGTACTCCCACCGTGGGAGATATATTTAAATTAGGGAGAAAAAACTGCCATACAGAAACTGGCAGAACTGTCATGTCTGGGAACGAGAAACCATAAAAACCGAAAAAATAAAAATGTGTCCACTCCTATGGTTTCTAAGTATTTCAGTGTTCTTATATTCTACCAGAAACTCTTTGGCATATTTACTTCCTTTGTCTTAGAATGAATCTACTTGTTACATATTTTTTTGATTTTTCTTGGAGGCAGGAAGGTGGTATGAATCAGGTGAGTTCAGGCAAATTTCTCTGCAAGTTCTTACTTAGCTCTCCCTTCTCAGTCACCTTACATTTATTTGCAAACCGCCAAGCAACACTGGTTTCTATTTTAGATGTTTACAAAAATGAGAAAGAACTCTGGGTAACATTCTTCGGGGCTAATACCACGGAGTTAAAATGTCCAGTGGAATATTCATTTTTGAAATAGCAAGGAACAACCACAAACAGTCAGGGGGGAAAAAATACAGATTTCAAACAACAGCAGGTGTTTAGCTTCCAGTTATACAAAAATACTGATGCAGTCACTATCAACGGCTTGAGTGCTTCCAGATCTAATACTATACATTCAAGGGGCTGGTTTAAAAAAAAAAAAAAGAAGAAAAGAAAAGAAAAATCTGAAGCTTTGAACCAGTAAAAGTAGCAAGGTCTTGAGATCAGATGCAACTGATAACATTCTAGAAAAATGACAGGTTGCTTAGAGTTTAGATGCCATCAAGACGACCACAAAATTTGGAGGAAAAATCTTTGCACCTGGATCACTTTGCTCAAGTAGCATCTTAGGCAAACTTGGCCAGAAAAAGCTCCACATTATCCAGGTTCTGAGGAAGATCCCTACAAATCTGGGAAACCATCTCCCTGGCAGCCTGCCTCACTTTCCAGGAAACTTCCCATCCACTGCTTGTCCAACACTCCAACCCAGTGGCTCCAAAATTTTCCAAATACACAGATAGGTTTTAAAGTTTAGTGGAATGACAGTACTTATATTTTTAATATTTGTTGGTTAAGAAAATACATATAAACAAAAACTATTAAGAAATTCACCAAAAGAGTTTCTATTTTATTAATCTCCAAAGTATCTGCATTCATTTAAAAACAGTCATTCCATTAAAACTTATCTAAGCTCCTACTATGTGCCAGACACTGTTCAGAGAACTGGAGACACAAATCTGGCCCCTGAAAACTTTCTCTCCTTGCCTCCCTCCCTGACCTCTCTCTCTCAGAAGAAGTCTGAACAAGATGACTGCTTCTGATAGGGGAATTCTGAGTTCTATTCCGTTGAGGGAGGGAGGGAAGAGAAAGAAATGGAGGCAAATTTCCCTTCATCTTTGGAGTTTTAATTTTTGACCATATGGATGCATTCATGTATTAGTCATGAAACTAAACATAAAGGGAGCGAGTAAAAGAATTATGTAAGATATCTCTAGAAAAATTTAAAACTCCTTTGCAGGCTTCCCTGGTGGTGCAGTGTTCGGGACTCCGCCTGCCAATACAGGGGACATGGGTTCAAGCCCTGGTCCAGGAAGATCCCACATGCCGTGGTGCAACTAAGCCCGTGCGCCACAACTACTGAGCCTGCACCCTAGAGCCCGCGAGCTACAACTACTGAGCCTGCACTCTAGAGCCCGTGAGCCACAACTACTGAAACCCGCACACCTAGAGCCCGTGCTCCACAACAAGAGAAGCCACCGCAATGAGAAGACCGCACACTGCAACGAAGAGTAGCCCCTGCTCACCTCAACTAGAGAAAGCCTGCGCTCAGCAACAAAGACCCAACGCAGCCATAAATAAATAAATAAATGTTTTTAAAAAGTAAAAGTCCTTTGCAATTACTTTAACCTCCACCCCACCCGCCGCCCCCAGAATATGAGATAACCCAACCCTACACTGCATGCTGGAATTAAAAACCAGTGGCTCTACCCAGTTGTTCACATGAATGAGAATTAGTAAACTGTTAGCAACACTCAAGAACCATCTTAATTTGGTTAATCCCCGTATACCCCATCAAGTACACAGTGGCTGGCATATAACACTCAATTATGTAATTATCGAATGGCTTGCTAAAAGAACGAATGACTGAGGAAACCTTAATCTCATGCCTCAAGGACTGAATGCTGACCATTTTTCCTTCCTTGATGACTCCAACACACTCTCCAAGACTCCCCTCAAAGGATCACTCCGGTGTGTCTATCTTTTGTTGACATCTAGCTTACCCACAGTGAGGAACACAAATTGAGTCTACACCTAGATGTCTTCTACTGATGGTTACATCCATGAAACCATCAAGCAGATGAAGACAAAGACAACATTTTCAGCAATCCCAACAGACTCACTCAGTATGGCCTCCTTTTCTTTTTAATAACATCTTCCTCCCACTTTTTATTTCTTTGTTTTCTGCTACTTGGAAAGTGAAACAGGTTTTGAATAAGACAATGGATAAATTAGTTGATTTTTCTTATTGGAGCAAACATCTCTAATCTAGCAGTGATACAGACTAAAAATAGTATGAGGAATCTAACAGTATTCTGTCAGGAGATGAAAATTTAACCTAAATTACACAGGTGATATTTATTGTGAAGGGTTTTCTGCAAATGAAAATGCATTAAAGGTTTCTGTTTGTAATACATTTATTCTCAACAGTCAATGTTTAAATAATTTTTATGTACATGCTTGTTGACTATAAATAAAAGACATACTAAGGAAATATTCAGATGTGACAGGATGTGCTCCCTCAAAATTCTCATCTTAAAATTGTTCCCTTTGTGAAACCTTGTTCCATTCATCACTTGAGAATGTCAGAAGGCAAAATAACTTGTTAAATTTTGCTAAGGACAAAATACCTCATACCTTCTTTTACACAGGAATGATAACATGACGGCCTCAAAAAAATTTTAATGAAGGTCCATAAAAACTACTTAAACCTTTAAGATAATAATGACAAATTAACAAGAATCTAGCACAACTGTTTAAGGAATCTCTAAAATCCACTCTTCGCCTCTCCCTGGGACAACTCCAAGGACATTCAAGTCCCATGTGTAACCTTCAAGAAGTTTGAAAAACAAACATTTGTCTCAGCAACATAAAAACCCAGAGAAGTATCACACCATTAGCTCCTGAACACAGCCTGGCACAGACTCTGCTTGGCACAGAACACAGAAAGGCAGAAATTTCCAAAGAATTCATCATTCTGCAAAACAAAGCATTTTTCAGATGGCTTAGTAAAAGGGACACGGTAATTCCAGAACATCAAAACAGAGGAAAGATTTCCACATGACATCACTGACTGCTGTGGACAATTTATTTATATCACGGTTTCTTAACTTCAACACTATCGACACTTGGAACCAGATAATTCTTTTTTAAAGGAGGCTGTCCTGTGCACTGCAGGATACTTAACTGCATCCCAGGTCTCTGCCCACTAGATGCCAGTAGTACACCCCCAAGCCGTGACAACCAAAAAACATCTCCAGACATTCCCAATGTCCCCTGGGGGATGAAATATTCCTTGGATGAGAACCACTAATTTATAAAAATGACACATGATGACGATGACGATAGTAACAATAACAATATTAAATAAGTCAAAACAATTTCCAGTATTTACATCAGATATTGTACTGAGGATATGCTTTATTTTATGCTTTATTCTATAAAAACAACCCTATGAGATAGGTACTATAATTGTCCACATTTTATAGATAAAGGAACTAAAGTTAAGAAAAGTTAAGTGCCCTATTCAAGGTCATACAATTAGTAAGAGGGTGACAAGGGGTTCAACTTTTATTACAGTAAGTTTAACCACCATGCTATATATTCCCATCTCCACAGGGGGATTTATGAGTGTTCTTTGAATGCAACACCACACAGGCTATTGCAAACAGAGTGAATGTAGAACGTGGTACCCAAAGGATACAACAGACGATGTCTAGAGGCAGGTGAAACCGGCCACCACTGGACAGGAAACTCTCATGTGGCTTCTATTAATAACATATGCTTTACCTACAATATCAATCATCCTCAGAGCAACCTCTCAAGATGGACACCAGCATTCCCGTGTTACAGGTAAAAAAAAAAAAAAAAAAACTGCATCCAAAGAAATTTGAACAAATCATTCAAGTTCACATAATTGGCTTTCCGGATGGAGCCAAGCCGTAAAATGAGATTGATCTGACAACTGAGCTTCAATCGCTAGGGGATACAATGATATTATGAGTTGAAGAACAATAATAACATAAACAGCCAACATACCATCAGCGGTAACTGACATGGGTGAGATACCCTTGGGTCTCACTTTGTGGCGAGACCTTGAGAAGACCAAGAGAACTCACTCATGCTCCAACTTTCTCAGGCCCCATACAGGTCTTGGCTTTTTAGATCTAATTTTAAGCAGAACCAGATATTTTGTTTTTTTCCTAAATGAATTCTCCCCTTACCAGATTATTAACTTCACAGCTGAAGGTCAGCTGGGACATATGAGGTCCATGAACAATGGGTCTCATGGATAATCCAAAGGGGAAAGGAAAGACAGAAAGGGAGATTTATGGTGGGAAAATGAGAGCAACACCCAAGGAGGGAATCATCTAGAATACAGATATTTAATCTGAGAGAAATATTTGGATACTGGGAATTCCACAGGAGAACTGAGGCCATCATTATGGTCCAGATGGGCCCAGGGGTTGTTATTAAAATGCATCTACACTGAGAGACTAGTCTACACACACACAGATACACACCAGTATAAAAACACTGTCTGAGGTTTCAGAGCACTCCCATCACAGAAAGTGATGAGATGCTCTAATAGCTGGGATAATTGATCACACTGGGACCCTACGCTTGTTTCTGGACGTTTCAGCAGCCCCCATGTAGAAGATAAATTTAAATGTAAGGCCTTTAGGACATAGTAACAATTGTCACTATTTCCAAAGCGGAGTTAAATAAGTAGGTAAGAGAATTTTATATAAACCTTTACCAGGATCACAGAAATTCACTTCTCAGATGTCATCCATCTTAAGCTCCCTTACAATATGGAAACAGTAGAGCTTATTATACAAGCCAGACAACCCGAGACAATAAAGGTGGCAGAGAAGAGACATCACCGGGGTGGGAAAGGACAATTTAAATTAGGGGTCTTTTAGGAACACTTTGCACTGGGCGGTTCACTTTGTTCTGCTCAGTCCCACCATCCTGCAGAAATCCTCAACAATCTGGAAAAAAAAGTACCAATGCAACTCCCCTCCCACTTCTCTGTGTTTATCTGAGTCCCCCTCCCGAACATACACACACACACACACACACACACACACACACATTCTCTCCATCATCTGTCATCTTTCCTCATTTCAGGATCTCCTCTTTTCCCAAGTATCTTATAACTTCATCTATGGCAGGAACATGAGCCACTACAAGAATTCATTCACCAAAAGGTGTTGAATCTTCATCTTTGCCTGTAATGTCCCATTAAGTAAAGTTATTTTGACTCAAAGGCATGCATGCTAATAGTGGAATTTCAGATACTGTGGCACTTTTGCAGAGACCAAGCAGACCTTTCTTCCCAATGGGCTTCAAACCATGCCACAGAGATAGACTGCCTCCGAACTCTAGCCTGTAGGAGCCCTCTCTCTTTATCCAATCTCTACCCCATCCACCTAAAAGGCTGATTCGTGTTGCCAGTAATGCCTCTACCCAGAAAAGGAATACTTCCAAAAGTTTATTTCAAGACATGTTAAATGAAACATGAGTAATCCCATTAGAGTGTTGATTAGGAACACAAGTCAGAAACTGCTCCAGACAAGAAACTAGTAACCACAACAACAAATGGAGAATGAACTCCAACTTGGCTTCCCAGAGAGAATTGAATGAATTGATGGGTATTTTCCTTCTCTCGTTTCCAAGGATCCAGCAAAGTTCCATGTCTGTCAGTGACGTTAAGAGGTCACTGACAGGGAAAGATGATGGCAGCCCTCTGTTGTATATCTTGCATTCCTCAATCAGCCAAACGGGCACAGCCCAGTCTCAGCATATGGTAAGGAGTAGGTTTCTCCATTTCCACAAAATACGGGCAATACAAGCTCAACTCCTGTTCCTCTGCTACTTACACAACATACACACATACATCCACATGTACAATAACACACAATGATGCAGTTAATCAAACTGCAGAATAACTCACAAATAATGTTACCACTGGAAGGACATATTTGCCTTCTTAGTAATTTAACTAAATAATTGCTAAATGTATTTTCTTTTGGCATATTGTTTTTTTAAGGTCAACCTTGAGATCTGTCTTCCAGTTTCAGTGGGATCCCCTGTTTAGTGACCTTCTCAACTCACACCTCTGAATGTGACGTGTGATGCTTTACATGAAACAAAAATAGCTAACATCCAGACCTTACACTGGCACACCTCAGCCAACCTGAGATGCTCAGAAGTCTTCCCTACTTTCTTTGCTCCCTCCAAAGAAATCTGGATGCTGACTGTGACCCCACAGTCCCCTGTACCTCTCATCCCCAGATGTATTTCCTTGTTGCTGTATCTGTCTTATATTCCAAAAAAAGGATTACGAACCATGCAGACTTGTTAAAAACTAAAAACTCACCATCTACCAGGTCCTCATGACCCAGGCTCATGCACACCCCAATCTGCCTTGCTCATTATGACCCAGCAACGAAACTACCCTTCCCCCTGTCTGGAAAGGTCTTTGCCCAATTCTTCCCATTCTTGCGGTCTCAATCCCAAGCATCTTTTTCATGACCTGAAAACAGTGGTAAGGAAAACATCCCTTGTCCATCCCTAGGTCCACAGACTCCCAATTTCAGCAACCTATTTACATCCTTCATAGCACCTACACACCTTGAAATTGCACTTGTTTTGTGATCTGTATACATGGCTCAGTCTCTCTCCCCTTTCTCCCACACAACATTATGTATTTCAGGAGGGCTCCAGGCATATCCTCATTACTACTGTGTAAGTTCCTAGCACAGAGTAGGCACTTAACACATATTTATTGGGATAATTAATCCATTGGTTTTAAACAAAGGATTGATGAATAATTTAATGAATAGCTACAAACTGCCTCAGTCAGGTACAAATGTCCTAACAAAATATTGGGTGGCTTAAACATCAGAAATTTTGTTCTCACGGTTACGGAGACTGGGTTGTGGAAGATTGGGTGCCAACTGATCTGGATCCTGGAGAGCTCTCTTCCCAGCTTCCAGATGGGCCACCTTCTCGCTCTGTCCTCACATGGTGAAGAAAGGGAGAGCTCTGGTCTATTTCTCTTCTTACAAGGACATTAATCCCATCAGGAGGCCCCAAGCTCATGCTCTCATCTAAATCTAATTACTTCCCAGAGGCTCCACCTCCAAATACCATTGTGTTAGGGAGTAGGGCTTCAACATATGAATTTGGAGGAGATGCAAACATTCAGTCCATAACACATATGGACGATTTTCTTCTCAGTGCATCACAGATTTTTAGCTTCTGCAAGCTAACTGTAGAAAACATTCTACAATACCAAAGTATGTATACAAGAAAGCAAAAAGTTGCCATACATACTTCATTATTTATCTCCATGAAGTTTCACAAAATATTCTTTGCACCTTGGCCCCTCAATATTTATAAAGCATCTTATTGTTATGATAACTTTTCTCTTAGTCTCACAATTCAGCCCCTACTGACATGAACAAACAATGAAGACTACATTTGCTAACATGTCCTGGATAGAGTCTAAGAGATTAGTGTCTAAATCCTGAGTAGCTGTTTTCTTATTATATTGGACATCTTTTGGATTGCCTGCCAAGCCCAGAAGCCAACCCTCTTCTTGGGAAGCTTCCTGCCAGATCTCCAAGGGGAGCCCCAGGCTGCCACGTTTGGACAGGGAATCCAAGGTCCACTCATTGGCCAAGAGCAGTCACATGACCCGGCCTTGGCAAAGCAGAATCTAACTTTCCAGGGAATGTGGAACTGTGAATGAGAGCCAGCCAGCCAGTCTCCGTGGGTGGCTGGAACTGTAGAAGAAACTAGGGGTTATTCATGTTTTCTTCCACACAAAAGCTGCTCTGCAGAAAAATACAGAATGTAGCAAAAACTAAAAAGCAGAGGCAAGAGGGAGAGAGAAAGTCCCAATGGTTTTCCAGGTCCAGATTACAGCCCATTCCCAAGTACCAGCTCACTCCTGACTGTGAACAGCATGAGACACCCCTGTATAACATACTCCTTTTTCTTCTTTTACTTAAGCTACTTTCATTGCTAGCTAATTCATTGATTGGAACCTAATATGTATGTGCTTATATCCTAAGATGAAAACCTTTTGTATATTTACACACATATGTGTGAGTACATGCACACACAGGGCTATAAACATGAAACAAACCAAGTTTTGTGCAAACTCCGACAAAAACTCTGCGGGGGCGGGAGGGGGGTAATCTCATGATCTCTGCATTAATTCAGCATGAAACTGATTTGTGTATCTCTGTAACTCAAAGCCAAGCCGTCTAAAGAGTTTTCAGGAAACATATTTTCCTAGAAAAATGATAAATATTTTTTTAAGTGTAGGGGGAAAATAATAATGCCCCACAAAGCTGGAGCCGCCTATGGCATTTCTGACTCACCGTAGGCGCAATATAAAAGTTGCCACAAAGTGGGTGTTCTATAGAAATGTCAATTGCTGTTACTGTTGCTATTATTCTTACCATTTACCTGTTCCTGACGCAGTGCTCCCCAGTAGAGCCAGCGAGGTGGGGGCATACATTGCTGTGACGCTAAATCCATAAAAACATCTTCTCTGAGCAAGGATTGAATAAAATTACAGGATAATTATAAGAGTCAGAAATGACACTTGGCATACTATGTTTTAAAGGATTTCTACATGACCTAAAATGAATGACACAAAATGACTAGTAAAAATTGGTTCATTTTTTAAAAGAAAAAATGTAGATGTATATTTATTTATTTAAGGGAAACAATACAAAAAATACACAGTCACAATGGCATTTGAGGAAATAAAAGCATCTTTACTCCTCTGAAGGAATCCAGAAGGAGTGAGGGGTCAACAGAGCATTTGCTTCGCAAGCTTTCCTCTCTAGGTCTCACCAAGGCTCACACCCCCATTCCTCCCAGCTCGTGTAGGGATCAAGCACCAGTCAGGTCAAACCTGAAACAGCCAAGGGTCCTTCTATTGGTCACTGTCAACCGGTTCCAAGAAATCCTACAGAGAAGCATGACTATCCTCAAGCAAAAGCTGATAGAAGGCAATTTGGGGGAACAAAGGAAAGTAGGCAGGTGAGAAGATTTCAGACCACCTTCACTAACAATTAAATGTATCAAAAGGAAACAACAAGATTCTATGCTAATTTGGGACCTATCAAATTGGCAGTTAATCAGAAAAAAATATACCCACAAAGTGACACTGCAGATGGAGGAAAAGAGCAGACTAGGAATTGACTGGTGGGAGGCTAATGTGTTTCGGTCTTTCGGGAGGGAGTCTTGGAAGTAAACATGTCTTTAAAATACGCATCCACTTTGACCCAGCAATTCCAACTTCTAGAAATTTATCCTATGGCGATAATCAGAAAGATGACGAGTGCTGAGGATACCCAGATGTTCACAACAATGAAGACCACACAACGGGCCTTATAAGAGGGAGCAATGGGACCAACCTAAAGGTCCCATAATAATGGAGTGGTTCCTTGAAATATAGCACTTATATTTAAGACCAGTGTTCTTCAAACTTTGTTCTGAAAAGCTCAAGGAGCTGCTGATGCAGCTCCTTGAGTTAAAGATCCCCCACAGCAGTGACCGGGGAATTTCAGTGGCTGGGTCTCTTTCTTATTCATCCCAGACTTAACATGCATTACCTATTAGGCAACCTCCTAAAATTATTCATAATGAAATGGTTCTACTGCTTAAGAAACAAAAATTATTGGACTTTAAGACTATTATGCAACTGTTATAAATCAT
Organism: Aethalodelphis obliquidens; assembly: GCF_003676395.1. Taxonomy (NCBI): domain Eukaryota; kingdom Metazoa; phylum Chordata; class Mammalia; order Artiodactyla; family Delphinidae; genus Aethalodelphis; species Aethalodelphis obliquidens. The sequence goes on from NW_020837966.1 coordinate 13,791,411, forward strand.
GTTATGTAAAAGTATATACAGACTTAAATGGGTGGTTTGCTCCCCAAATATCTAGTAGCTTTCAGTGAAGGGTTGATCTTTAGTACCTGCTAAAGACACAGGTTTTCCTGCCATATACCAGGATTCTTATCCCTAATATACTCATAATATACTCTTTAACCTCATTTGCATAAGGCAATTATGATAAAATCTCACTCTTAAGATGGTGACGAAACTTAATTGAGATGATGAAAAAGTTTTTGCCTCAATGTCTGGTACACAAGACTCCATAATGGAAGCTCTTTTGCTACACATCAGCCTAAAGCTTAGAAGTTCACTTTAGCCAGTGTTTATCCTTCACTTTCCACTGAGGTAGCAATTTTAATCATAATCAGGGCTTCCCTGGTGGTGCAGTGGTTAAGAATCCGCCTGCCAATGGAGGGACACACGTTGGAGCCCTGGTCCGGGAAGATCCCACATGCCGTGGAGCAACTAAGGCCGTGCACCACAGCTACTGAGCCTGCGCTCTAGAGCCCACGAGCCACAACTACTGAGCCCACGCGCCTAGAGCCGGTGCTCTGCAACCACAGAAGCCACCGCAATGAGAAGCCCGTGCACTGCAACGAAGAGTAGCCCCCGCTCGCCACAACTAGAGAAAGCCTGCGCGCAGCAACGAAGACCCAATGCAGCCAAAAATAAATAAATAAAATAAATAATTATTTTTTAAAAAATCATCATCAGCTCAGACATCTTAGAAGGCATCCATGAAACCAAGTCTTTTTTTTTTCTAGTTATAAAGACATTTTATTTCTGTGAAATTTTAATAGAACGCAAACTATCTTCAATCAAAATGCCTGTTTAATCCATCTGTTTCTATTCCATTGACTATTCTGTGAAAATATAGTAACTTCAGGTATAACTGGAATAATGGAGAATATATTCATAAATGACCAAATTAAATATGGAAGTAATATTTTTTAAAGCCCCTCCCCACAAAGGATCCTACATCTAACAAAACTTTTAAAAATGGCATGTATCACATTACAGATGGTTCAAAACCAAGTCTTTTCTGTAGTCAAAGATGAGTTATCTCACCCAAAGGACTCTGGTCGCTGAACTGTACACGTGTTAGTGGGACGAGGGGGTGTGCAGCTAAGGAAGCCAGCACAGCTCTTCCTTAAACAACTGCATATCCTCACTAACCACCCCGACAGGTCACCCTTCCCCACAGCCAAAGGACGACGCAGAGAACACTCAGAGCATCACAGAACATTACGGAAGCCTTTTATGGAGAAGAGTATGGCTGTCGTGTTTTTATGTCTTGGAGAAATGGCGATAATTCAGGTTTCACTTCTATAGTAATTTGATTTGATCATTTTAAAACACAGACATAAAATGGTTCATTTATACAACCGGTTGCTAAGAGTCTTGGCATTTTAACAGGCAGCTTATGAAAACATACTTTTTGAAAGAAAATACTAACGTCTACAGAGAGGAAAAGGATGGATGAAGCTCATAAAATTTAACTGCATTTTAGTTTTGACTTGGGAAAGCTGCAAGATCATCTACTTGGGAAACTCAATCCACAGATCCACCGATATACTGCTAAGTGCTGCGTGGTACTGTTCCCAGCCAGCTGCTGCCATGACAGTCCCTTGCCTAAAGTGTTCCAGGAGCCAACAGCGAACAGCAGAGTTGATATCTGCCCCTCCACCACCTCTTCGATGTCCAACCACATGGAAGTCTCGAGGACTCACAGAACTAGAGGGCCGTTTCTTTCCTCAAAGTCTGACAAGTCTGGGCCTGTTGTCTGGGAATAACATGGTCCAGCCTAATCCAAACTGGGGCCAACAAGCGGTTGTTGATTGCTCTAAGCATGGAGGTGATACCATGCCCAGTGAAGTCTCAAGAGAGAACAGCTGCTAATATCATTCAAATTCAACCCTGCTCAGCAATTTTACGTTGTGAACCAAGAAAGCTGAGCAAACAACTTTGGGTAGGTATAGCAGACTCTACAGAAACCTTCCAGTTCCAAAATATCTCCCTACTCATTGGACAGGGGTGCCTATATTCTTACCTTGAGTTGCCATGAGATACAGTAAGGAAACACTTAAAATTTCCCCAACAGGGAGGGCAAAATCCATGAAGAGAAATCCTGTAGTATTATCTTAGCAAGAATTTTATATTCTATTTTAAAATTATAAAATATATTTTATGTTCTAAAATATATTCTATTATAAAATATATTAATATTTACTAAGGGCTTATGTGCCAGGGACTGTCACAAGTGTTTTATATACCTTATCTTAATTAATCCTCACATGCTTCAAGGCACGTTGTATTATTATCTACATTTCACTCAGGAAGTAACAAAAGCTTAGCTTGGTTAAGTAACTGGCCAAACATCACGCGGCAAGTAAGGAAGCAGAAGAACCCAGGTTCACTTGATTCCCAATGTTGAACTCTAACATTATATTCTACACGTCTCTCTAACCAAGTTCCAAAGGAGGCTGGTCAACGAAAGACAGAGGTAGCAAGTACAAAGGACACTGGCTTGCCCCATTAAAAAACAAAATGTTATTGTCTAGAACGGTGGTGCTAAATGTCAGCAGCTGACTAGAATTGCACAGGGAATTTTTTTAAATGCTGGTGCCCGGGCCCCAGTCCCCTATCCCCATTCTGATTCCAATTGGCTTGTGCATCAGAATTTTTATACACCTCCCCAGGTGATTTTTACAGAGAATCAAGGTTAGAAACCACCATCTGAAAGGATGTGGGGTAGAAATTAAATGTTAACAGAAGGAACTAAGTGATCAAATGAGGTTTTAGAAAACTCTAGAGCAGCGCTGTCCAATAAAACTTCCTTCTGTGTTAGAAATGTTCTATAATCTGCCTTGTCCACTATGGTAGCCACTAGCTACAATGGCTAGTGTGACTGAGGAAGTGAATTTCAAATTTAATTTCAATTATTTTTCATTTAAGTAGAGGATAGAGGCTACTATATTGGATAGCACAGCTCCAGAGGTCCCTCAATGTGCCTCAGCTTAATTGGTTTGCAATGGCTGAAGCGGGATATGGACTGGAAGCAAAGAGGCAAAGTAGATAAGGTCTTACTGTTCGTATCCATTATTTGACAGGACCAATTTTCCAAACTGGAGCTTTGTTAACGATTCACATGCTCTGAGTAACTTACAGGAAAAAAAAATGATCGATGCCATTGAACACATGCCCAATATGTTCAGCCAAATATGCTTTGAGGACCCAACTCTGAAAGGATCATTCTTCATTTGCTCTCTGTAAAGCAAGTACCAAGTGCTAGCCATGGCCGTCATATATACCATATCATAATGATAACGCAAAGAAATGGAGACAATTACGGACGTGAGAAATTGTGCATCTTCACATCTTTGGCAACTACTAAAGTGCATATATATTTTTTTTTCAGTGGATTAATTAGCAATTTAATGATAGAGCAAATATAAATACATTTATCTAATATCTTGAATATTGTAGCTAATCATACTTGAGTAATATAAGGGCTTGGACACAAGTTACAGTCAAAAAAATACATATAGGGCTTCCCTGGTGGCGCAGTGGTTGAGAGTCCGCCTGCTGATGCAGGGGACACGGGTTCGTGCCCCGGTCTGGGAAGATCCCACGTGCTGTGGAGCGGCTAGGCCCGTGAGCCATGGCTGCTGAGCCTGCGCGTCCGGAGCCTGTGCTCTGCAACGGGAGAGGCCACAACAGTGACAGGCCCGCGTACCGCAAAAAAAAAAAAAACACATATAGTCTACAAAAAAAGCCTCACTTTTATTTCAATAAGAATTATTTAAATTCTCTGGTATGTGACATGCCTGTGTGCCAAGCTATTGAACATTCCTTAATTAGGGCTACAAGACTACATGTCAATAGTCATTCCAGAGTTGTGTATATTTCCCTAAATTTTGCCATAAAGTGGGATGCTTTTTTAAAAGACTCAGATTATTTGAATTTTTTATATCAAATGTTGACACGTTTTGTATCTCGATTTAATTTAGAATTTAACTTAATGCTTTGCAGTAAATTATACTTAACTAATTGTATATGTGAATGACTCCATAATTTAAGATGATTTACTATATTCTAAATTGCACTTTCAAACAGGAAACACCATCTATGGCTCTGAGTTTACCTTTACACTTCAGTCATTCAAAACCTGGACATAATACCAATCTAAAAGAAAACAGGAGCTTCATCTGGTAAATTAAATTGTCTGGAGATAAAAACCAAAAACTTGTTGATATACTTCTCATTAACTGGATAATATACTTGAACTTCCTCCCATTTTCCAAAATGAAGACAGGTTAACAACTGAGCAGTTGCTGTAAAAAAGAGAGGAAGAGTGCTCAATAACATTGAAAATGTCCCGAATGTACTCAAGGTCATTAGTTGCTTTGAGGATACAACCCTTTTGGACCATTCCTATCTAACTCTGTATCATCTAACTAACAACTACTGCTTTGGCACTGATAAAAATACTCCTTTTATGACAGCAATGGAAAGGAAGAGTTTGCCTTTGTTTTCAAGATAATGACATAGCAAATGTAACAGAACAAGACACAATGGTCCAATAAACAGGAAAAGCAAATCCTAAAAGAAATTTGGACTATGATAATGGTCTAAAACAGCCATTTCCAATGCAAGAGACCATGATATCTACTAATTGTTCCTTTTCAGAGCCAAAAACATAACACTTTAACTGTGGCAAAGAACAACTGAGTGAAATTATCAGTCTCTCTGACTTTATTTTTTTTTAAGATTTTTTTTAAACCCATAGTCTTTTTTTGTTAGTTTTTTGTTTTCTCTTTAGCACAATGTTCCATTTTATTCAAACACTGCCCTGGCCTAAAAAAATATTGGTTAATTGATCCTCTGTGAGTTACCTTAAACATTTTTCTACCCAAGCACTCACTGCACTATTTTTAGTTTGTACATCTATCTCCAATATTTAATTCAACAAATATTTGTTGAGGCTCCATATGCCACGTGCTATACCAGATGCTGGCAATCTGATAATGAACATGGTAAGTTTCATGGTCTGATGGAACAATATATAGATTTATGGCTGAATAAGGTCTGATAAGTGCTCTAAATGAGAGTACAAACAGGATACTGTCAGATCATAGAGAAGGGTGGATCCAGCCCAGATGTAAGAGTAAGAAAAAGCCTTCCAGAAGATGTGATTCAAAGAGTGACTCTAAGCTGGCCGACAGAAGCAGCAGAGGGGCAGAGGATAGGGGAAGTTAAGAGCATTGCTGGCCCAAGAAATAACACTGTACAATAACATGGCGGTGGGCATGGCACTGAATGAAGGAGAAGGCAAGGTTCACTAAGCTCGAGGTTCAAGATGAGGCCAGAGAATGAGCAGAGGTAACTGCTGAAGGACTCATACCTCTTGTTAATGAGTCTCAACTTCTATCCTGATAGCATGCAGGAGCCAGACTTGAGTTTTACTGGACAATTGTTCCGGCAGCCTTGGAGAGAGAAGATTGGAGTATGGAAGATGCCAGAATGCAGAAGAGTCCAGCAGGCTGCCTCCCAGAATGCAGCTTAACGGGGTCCAATTCAAGATCAGTAACACTGATTCAAATTAATTCATGCTGGAAAACATATCCATTGACCTATTCACTCCAAAAAAATATATATTTCTACCATTCTTTAGTAACAATGCATGTGCTCCCCAACCACAGAATATGGGATTTGGGCTGTTTTATAATTACTAAATTAGCTTCCCCTAAATTTTTGCACTCTACCACCTCCTTCCCACCACCCTCACGTCGGTCATCCTAGTCATCAACGGATACAACTTCACAGTGGCAGGTCAGAATTAGAGATAGATCTTCCCCTGCACTGAGGTAACTCCTTTTTTAACAATGTTGATTCCACCCAGTATGACAGAGTCCACCCTAGCATTAAAAGAATAAAAAGCAAAGTTGAGGAATAAAGGTATCCATCCAGAAATTGTTGAGCAGAATTATGTATCTGTACATGAAGCAAATACACTGCATTCACACAGGGATATAATTCAAGAAGCATCCCACTGGACCACTCTAGGCATCATCCGAGCAATTTATAAATTAGTTAACTGACCTTTAAGTAGACTTACTAGAATATCCGAAAATCAGCACCCAAAGAGAAACAAGTCTTCACTGCCTGCACAAGCATTTCAAAGTGAGGAGAAAAAAAAAAAATCACCACACTTGAATAGTGTTATTTATCATAGCAATTTTTTTTCTGCCTTTCAGCTTGCACTGCATAAAATTACCATTTTCTGGGAGATCCTCGGAGATGAGTCTCTGGTGCTCTTGCCACTAATGGGAACAGTTTTAGAAGCCTGCTCATTAACATCTGAGATTTCACCATGATTTTCTGGCTATTTACAGACAATCTCCAGTTACATCAGTGACATCATCCTCCATTTCAAGGGGCCAATGGGTAGAACAGGTAGTGAAAGAGTAGTGATCTCTTTTGTTTAAGTAAAGGAGTATACCTTCCACTCTAATTTAGACACATCTTCATCAGGGGTCCTTAACCTTTGGGGCTACACCCACTTGAGCCTATAGGGGCATGCCTCCCTGGAATCACGAAATCTTAAATGAAATTTCTGAAGCCCATGCGTGGACCACCAAAGGCATCTAGACTAGTTAGGATTCTTCAGGTTCCAAGAAATAGGAATTTTAAGTCAAGCTAACTCAAATCACCCTACCTACCTCCTTGTCTTATACAAATAACATGACAAACATATCGTGTAATAACATGGCACAACTTGAGTCAGGAGGTACAGTTTGCATCATCAAGATTGTCTCTTTTCATCTCTGTGGGCTTCATTCTCAGGATCCATGTGGTAATAACATAGATCCACCTGCTCCAGGTCAATGCCATTGCAGGTTCCAGTCTGAAGGAAAGGTGACAGTACCCTTTATCCCACTGCACAGAACTCACAGTATTAGCTCTAATTGTTCCTGCTTGGGTCACAGGCCCATCTCTGAATCAATCACTATAGCCAAGGAGGCATGATTCTCTGCCCAATCTTGTGCCACATAGCCACTTCAGGAGCTGGGGACCAAATCAGCAGAGGAAGGGATAGTAGTAGTTCAATGTAAATCCAAGAGTCCGCTGCTAGAAGTCAAGAAGTAGGTACTGCTTACAAACTCCTAATCGACACACTGAACTTAAGGAGTCTAAGCTTTTGCATTAGAATCTTAGAATCACAGACTCTCAGAACTCAAGGAGACAAAATATATTGATCTAGACCACTGATTGATCTAGACCACTGATTCTCAGGGTCTGGACTTGGGCCCCTGAGGGATCCTGAGACTTTCTGTGGACTCACCAGGATGGGGTCATTCCTCAGCACTGTTTCAGGGACTGAAGACACCTGTACTTTGGCCACAGTGTGTACATTTATGTGACTGGTGCCTTCTACCCCTAGACTGTAACTCCATGGAGGCAACAGCCATGGTGGTCCCACCCCTCACTGTCTACCCCACACATGGCACACTTACTGGAAGTCAACAAGTGTCTCTTGAATTTCAATAAATTGTAACACAATTCAATAAATTGTAACACAACTATTACATCTAAATACGTCCTAAAGATGTCATTTGCAAATCTTCCTTCTTACCAAGTGAACCACCAAGGATTTTCTCAGTCCAACCCTTTCAGAGGTCAAAGATGTTATATAATAAGAGGTCTGATTTTTATCCACCAACACAGAGCTCAAGTAGACATAACAACAAATGGAAATCATTCACAACCTACAGTAAATGCCAAAACCAAAAGAAGGAACATAGTCATAATACAATCAGTCACTAATTTATTTGGGCAAAGGGCTTTCCTGATGCTCCTGTGACTTAATATACTCAAACTGAGGCAAAATTTAAGACTAGCAGCTAAGACCCAACAGAGGGGCAAAAAGATAGATGGTCCATGATGGTGAGGAAACTCAAAAAACAAATAAACAGGAAACAAACAAACAAAACTCTAACAAGGCATGCTCCAGCAGAATGATGATAAGCTAATAAACCCTGAGACAAATATTCTTTTACCGAATCTCTTTTCTGCGTACCAAGGTGACCACCTTCAATGTGATCAAATCACTCCATTTTCCATTCACACACAGAAGGAAGACATCAAGGGTCTATAGGCACCTCCCAACTTAAAGGAGAACAGAGGAACATGTAAACTGACACCCCAGGGCGGGGATCAGATAATCCACACAGTGGGGAACTACAGGAAAAACAACCCAATTTTTCAAAAATAAATTGCAGGGAGAGTAAAATGGGGTTGGTAGGGTAAGAAATGGAGAAGAACTTGAATAAAAAGAAGCATAAAAGACCAATCAACCACTCGCAACACGTGCTCTGTGGTTAGGTCCTTACTCAAACAGAAAAAAAAGATTTTATGATGTGTGACAATTAGTAATTTGAACATTGACTGGATATTTGATGACTAAGGTCCTACAGTTAATGTTTTTTTTCCACTTTAAAAATATTTGGGGCTTCCCTGGTGGCACAGTGGTTAAGAATCTGCCTGCCAATGCAGGGGACACGGGTTCGAGCCCTGGTCCGGGAAGATCCCACATGCTGCGGGGCAACTAAGCCCATGTGCCACAATTACTGAGCCTGCGCTCTAGAGCCCGCGAGCCACAACTACTGAGCCTGTGTGTTGCAACTACTGAGCCCGCGCGCCCTACAGCCCGTGCTCCACAACAAGAGAAGCCACCGCAATGAGAAGCCCACACACTGCAACAGAGTAGCCCTCGCTCGCCACAACTAGAGAAAGCCCGTGCACAGTAACAAAGACCCAACGCAGCCATAAATAAATAAATTTATATATTTAAAAAATTTTAATTACTTTCTAAAAAATTTCTTCTGTCTTAGAAGCACATATTGAAATACATAAGAAGTGATACAGCATCTACAAATTGCTTCAAAATGAAATAGGAAGGAGGACAAGATTGAGGAGAGCTCTTGTGAGTCAGTGGTGGCACTCTGGGGTTCATTATATTATTCTGCCTATTCTGTTCCATTTTATTTTCTGGAAACAAGAAGGAACGTAGATTCTACAAAATCAGGAGGCTTAGATATCTTGTTCTCTATTCCTAGTCCCTGGCACAACTCACGAAAAAGAAGAGGCATATTATTATGGTGAGCATTTTGAAATCTACAGAAATATCAAATCACTATGTTGTGTACCAGAAACTAACATAGTGTTGTAGGTCAATTATACTTCAAAAACAAATAAACAGGGCTTCCCTGGTGGCGCAGTGGTTGGGGGTCCGCCTGCCGATGCAGGGGACACGGGTTCGTGCCCCGGTCCGGGAGGATTCCGCATGCCACGGAGCGGCTGTTCCGCAACAGGAGAGGCCACGGGGGGGGGGGGGGGGGGGGTGAGAGGCCTGCATACCGCAAAAAACAAACAAACAAAACAAATAAACAAACTCACAGAAAAAGAGATTAGATTTTTAGATACCAGAGGCAGAAGTGCTGAGAGGGGGTATTGAATAAAGGTAGTCAAAAGGTACAAACTCCCAGTTATAAGATAAAGAAGTCCTAGGGATGTATTGCACAGCATGATAAATATAATGAACCCTGCTGTATGTTATCTATGAAAGTAGTTAATAGAGTAAATCATAAGGGTTCTCATCATAAGGAAAAAACACTTTGTTTTTCTGTTTCTTTAACATTGTATATATATGAGATGTTGGATGTTCAATAAACTTACTGTGGTAATCAAAAAAAGAAGAGGCATAATAAATATCTGTTAAATGTAAGAGACGGTAAAATACTAATTTGAAAAGATACGTGTACACTAATGTACACAGCAGCATTATTTACAACAGCCAAGGTATGGAAGCAACCTAAGTGTCCATCAATAGATGAATGGATAGAGGAGATGTGGTACACCCACACACACACTCCCACACACACACACACTGGAATACCACTCAGCCATTTTTTTAAAAAAGGAAATATTGTCATTTGCGACAACATGGGTGAATCTAGAAGGTATTATGCTAAGTGAAAGTAAAAGAAAGACAAATACTATATGATCTCAGTTATATGTGTATTCTAAAAAACAAAACAAAACGAAAACAGACTCACAGATAACAGAGAACAAATGAGTGGTTGCCAGAAGTGGGAAAGGTAGAGAGTGGGAGGGCAAAACAGGTGAAGGGGATTAAGCGGTACAAACCTCTGATTATAAAATAAATAATCCACATGGATGTAACATACAGCATATGGAATATGGTCAACAATATTGCAATAAATTTGTATGGGGACAGATGGTTACTATACATCACTGGGATCTTTTTGTAATGTGTGAAATGTCAAATCACTATGTAGTACACCTGAAACTAACGTAATATTGTATGTCAGCTACATTTCAATTAAAAAAAAAAAGAGAAAGAGAATAATGAAGAGGGTATTCCCACTAGTTCATATCATCCATTGGGTTTACATTACTCATTCCATTAATCCAAGGCTAGTGGCAGCATGGGGAGCCCCATATAAATCTAAATAAAACCTTCCCCAGCCTGCTTCTACTGATATATACACAGCATATACCGCTGTTGTCATTAGCATCTCCGCCTCTCTGCCACTACTGTTATGCTTCCAGGTGGCTTCTCTTTCAGTACTCACAGCTTAGTACATCATCTCCATGACTATGGGAATGCAATAAAAGTGAGGAAAATCCAACCCAAAACAATCTAATTTTTTTGGAACAATGGATATTGACTGCTCCTGTACTATGTGCCAGAGAACTGATTTAGACCCTGAGGATGATCGCCCTTTCACGGCACATAGATTTCTAAGGAGAGACATCAACATCCTTAACATCAATTGTTGATCAAACTTGAACCTTAGCACTGGGGTGCTGAAGCTGGCTTGCAGTATCTCTTTTCAACTGCATATTCAGTGACATCACACTGGTAGCTTGAAATCAGCTATGGTGGCTTTGTTTACACCATGGAAATCAGCAAGTGCTACAAATCAGGGCTCTTTTTTCCCCACAGAGCCAGCTGTTAAACACTTACCAGCACAATATCCTGGAGCTAAATATGCATCAAAAAGGGCCTGGTTTAACGTGAAAGGATGCTCGACATCACTAATCATTAGAGAAATGCAAATCAAAACTACAATGAGGTATCACCTCACACCAGTCAGAATGGCCATCATCAAAAAATCTACAAACAATAAATGATGGAGACGGTGTGGAGAAAAGGGAACCCTCCTGCACTGTTGGTGGGAATGTTGATACAGCCACTATGGAGAACATTATAGAGGTTCCTTAAAAAACTAAAAATAGGAAAAAAAAAAAACCAACTAAAAATAATAGTAATAATAATAGGGCTTCCCTGGTGGCGCAGTGGTTGAGAGTCCGCCTGCCGATGCAGGGGACACAGGTTCCTGTCCCGGTCCGGGAACATCCCACATGCCGTGGAGCGGCTGAGCCTGTGAGCCATGGCCACTGAGCCTGCGTGTCCGGAGCCTGTGCTCCGCAATGGGAGAGGCCACAACAGTGAGAGGCCCGCGTACCGCCAAAAAAAAAAAAAAAAAAAAAACTAGAAATAGAACTACCATATGACCCAGCAATCCCACTATTGGGCATATACCCTGAGAAAACCATAATTCAAGAAGAGTCATGTACCACAATGTTCATTGCAGCACTATTTACAATAGCCAGGACATGGAAGCAACCTAAGTGTCCATCGACAGATGAATGGATAAAGAAGATGTGGCACATATATACAATGGAATATTACTCAGCCATAAAAAGAAATGAAATTGAGTTATTTGCAGTGAGGTGGATGGACCTAGAGACTGTCATACAGAGTGAAGTTAAGTCAGAAAGAGAAAAACAAATACCGTACGCTGACACATATATATGGAATCTTTAAAAAAAAATGGTTCTGAAGAACCTAGGGGCAGGACAGGAATAAAAACGCAGACATAGAGAATGGACTTGAGGACACGTGGAGGGGGAAGGGTAAGCTGGGACGAAGTGAGAGAGTGGCATGGACATATATACACTACCAAATGTAAAATAGATAGCTAGTGGGAAGCAGCCGCATGGCACAGGGAGATCAGCTCGGTGCTTTGTGTCCACCTAGAGGGGTGGGATACGGAGGGCGGGAGGGAGATGCAAGAGGGAGGAGAAATGGGTATATATGTATATATATATATAGCTGATTCACCTTGTTATAAAGCAGAAACTACCACACCATTGTAAAGCAATTATACTCCAATAAAGATGCTAAAAACAAAAAGATGCTATGGTGGTTTGGGTACAAAGATTGCTGTAAAAATAAAAGCTGATGCACTCCGAAAAAACAAAAAAAAAGGGCCTGGTTTAATAGATTATGGCACAATTATACACTGGGCTTCTAAAACACCTTGAAAAGTAATACAGAACTATATACTGATCAAGGAGGAAAGATGTCCACAGTATTTTTAAGTTACAATTATGTATTATACTTAATTTTTAAACTATATGTACACATATATATTTTTATATGTGATCCCATTTTAGTAAGATACATATGTATATTTACACACACACACACACACACACACACACAGAAAAAATCTAGAAAAATATATACCAAAATGGTAAAAACACATTACCAATGGCTGGTAGGAGTATGAGTAAATTCCAGTTTATTCATCTTACTTTTCTGAATTTTCCAAAGTTTTTGGAATGAATGGCTATGCTTTCAAAATGGGTAGGGGACCACAATGAAAGGTAAATGAAAAGAACTTAGGGTTATTATACTGGCCCAAGTGTATGCATTTCAGTGTTAGCATTATGAACCATTTATATCTGAAGATGATTGGGGTAAGAAGTATAGGGGAGTATTATTTTTAAAATGTACTGAAATGAATTTGATATAAGAGTTCTGTGTAAATTTTCAAAAGTTCTTTTGACCTAAATGAGCCTTCATCTGCTTCTGGACTAATTAAGGATGGCTACTCAGTCTGATGAAACCTTGAAAAAAACTAGTATATAATTGAGAATATCTTTCTTAGTGACTTTTCCTATCACTGCATACACTGGTCCACAGCATTCAACGTTCAGTACATTTTGCACCCAACTCAGAAGGCCAGGCCAGTATCACATTTATCAGCGTGTGTGGGTGTGTATATATTTATATATTTATTTATTTAACTCTCTCTCTACTTCCAGCAAAGGCGTTGCATTGAGACATCAACAGTGCTGCCATTCAGATGCTCTAGCAATCTCAGATCCTCCAGAAACCCTTTGCAGTAGGTTTTGAAGATGGAAATATGACCCACTTCACATTTCAAATATAAGTTTTTTCCCCAACGCCTTTTAAACATTTTATCAAACATAATATGAACGATAACATTAGTGAGAGGAAAAAGAAAGTCTTTAAAAATGAATAAGAGGAAATTAATCCATTCTGTCAGCACTGTCTGTCGTTAGCAACATTCTCCAGCTTCTCTTCACATTACCTGACTTGCTCGAACCCAAAATGAATATGTACCGCCATCCGCTGTACCCTACTCCATAACTAGATTCCTACTTCTCAAGGAGATTTTGCATCTCCCGTGGGGGTTCACTTTCCATAATCCAGGGTAATCAGATAATCAAAAGGCTTTTAAAATAAGGATTTCCTTATTTTTATTCAACTTTCTCAGACTTGTTTTTTCATGACTTTGGCGATTCTGAAGAATACTGATAGGGTATTTTGTAGAACGACCTTCAATTTCACTTTGATGCATTTCTCATGATTAGACTAGGGTTATAAATTTGCGGACAGAATACCAACAGGCGAGGTGTGCTTCTCATCACACCATATTAGGGGTACACGATGTTAACATGGCTTAGCACCCGTGATGTTGACCATGATCACTTAGTAAAGTTGTGTCTACCAGTATTCTCCCAGTAAAGTCACTATTTTTCATTCCCTACATTGTATTCTTTGGAAGCAAGTCACTGAGTCCACACCACACTTCAGAGGAGGCAAATTAAGCTTCCCCATCTAAAAGTGAAAGTATCAACATAGAGCATTTGGAACTCTTCTGTAACGAAGATTTATCTTTTCTTTCCCACTTATTTATATATTCCATCACTCATTGTTATCATTGTGGACTCATGGATAACCATTTTATTCTTTGGGCTATAATCCAATACTATCATTATTTATTTTGTTGCTATTTATATTTTTAGTTTGCACAATTTTTTGAGAAATTGAGATCTGGGATTTTCTTATCAGTTATGTTAGAAATATTTCCTTTATCTTACAGTTATATTTTCACAGCTTCAATGGTTGTCCCATAGTTCTAGGAATCTGAGATATGCTCTACAACTGTACACCATCTCCAGGGCCACCACACTGCACAGCCCCAGGGGGTATTGAGCACAAATATATATATATATATATATATATATATATATATATATAAATTAAAGATTTTCTTTAGCCAGTCCCAAGAAACCCAGGGCTGGTCATAAACTTAAATCTTCACCACTAATCATTGGGTAGTTCTCCTTATTTTCCTTTCTATAGTCCACTCTTTTTCCTGATACAAGGGCAAAACGGGAGTATCCATGACCAAGAGCCTAAGAGATTTGCAGAACATTAGAAAGTTAATGCTGAATTGGGAGGTAAGACAACAAGTGGGGATGAGATGGAAGAAGAAAGCAATTATTTCCCTTTATTGATCACTTCACTACACGCCAGGCACAATGCCAACATATTATTTTTTTAAAAAAAGTTTCTCAATGCTCAACAATCCCTACAGGAGACTATCATCTGGATGGTACTCAGCAGAATGAGATAATACCAAAGTCACACACAGCAAAGTCAGTTAACTATCAAGTCAAATCACCCTTGCTCCAAAGCCCTTTGTCTTAAGCACTATAATCTTCCACCTCTAAGCTTAGGGTCTAAACCTTAAAATGCCTTTGACCCAGGATAGGATGCCTGAGTCAAGGGGGCCAACCACAGACCTATCAGGTGTATCTTTACTTCAAGCCCTTCTCACCTACATTCCCTCCACCACACACTAAATTTCTAGTTCCCAAGCTATGCGCTCTTAGCATGGAAGAAGTTGTATAAGATTGCTGAGATAATTATTACAAACAGGCATAAGCTTTCTCCTAACCCATTTCAGTACTGAGAAGTACAGTTCTCATAGTTATGTAACATGTAAGTTATTTTCCCATCAAATCCTTCCAATTGCCTGCAGCACAATAAAAAAAAGAGCTATGTGTAAAAATAAATAGTGTCTTTACATCTATCATGACAATGCTGAGACTTACATCCATCCAAAAAATTCCCTGAGCACTTCTTTCCAGAGGAACCAGTAACCATTCATACAAAGTGCATGTTCAACTAGAGTCAGTTTCATAATATATTAATTAACATAGCTTCACCCTTCAATGATAAGAGCCCATCTGCTTTCCTGGCAGTGTAGAGGAGATGGATTTTAGACCTGAGCCTGGAATGTTTCTCTCTGAACTTGAAACTGAAAGTTTTCATCTAGTTCTACTCTTCCCTGTTAACTCAGTACATTCTAACAGATTTCAAGGCCAAAGTAGGACCATTTCTTCAGCAAGTTCCATCACAAACTGGGTGAACATCAAGCATCAGCATCACAGGCTAACTCTGGAGCTGAACTTCCACAGGAAGAGGGAGAAGGGCCATCCCACAACAATAAGATTTTTCACCACCGAAGCTTCTCTCCATTTCCCTACACGTCTCTATAGCTAAATCTAGCTTCTGCATTGTTGTCATCTGGGATAGTGTAATCTTAAATCTATGGCTGGATTTCTTCTAATGATTCTTTAAGATTGGGCACTAGAGGAAAGGGAGCAAGGACTACCATATTACCCGTGGTTAATGGTTAATGCTCTGGTCTCCAAATCCCAAGGACAGAAACCTAAGCAAATTAACATGGTTTCAAGTTTTAAGGTCATGTTAGGCTGTGGCAGGCACGATAATGGTCCCTTGGACGTCCACATCCTAATCCCCAGTGAATATGTTACCTTACATTAAAGGACTTGGCAGATATGATAAAGGGTATGGTCCTTGAGATGTGGAGGTGATCCTGGATTATCCAGTAGGCCCAATCTAAATCACATGAGTTCTTAAGTGCTGAGAACCTTTCCTGGTCACGGAGATGCGATAGAAGGAGGAGAGATTTCAAAAGCAAAAGGAACTCAAACCACTGTTTCTGGCTTTAAAGATGAAAGACTATATGGCCACTAGCTAAGGAAAATGGGGCGGCGGGGCGGGGGGTTGTTGCAGAGAGGCCTAGAAGCTGAGAACGGCTCTCAGCCAGCTAGGAAACAGGGATCTCATTATTGCAATAACAATGAAATGAATTTTGCCAACAACCCAAATGATCAAGGAAATAGATCTCCCCCTAGAGCCTCCAGAAAGGAACGGAGCCCTGCCAACAACTTGATATTAGCCCAGTGAGTCCTGTGTCAGAAGTATAAAATAAATTTGTGTTGCTGCAAGACAGTAAATTCATGACAATTTGTTATGGCAGCAATAGAAAACTAACACATGGGCTCAGGCCAAACAAACCCTTGTGTGAACATCTTCTGGGGCTCTCAGTCTTTAAAATCACAAGGAACCAGTTACATAGTATATTGTTTACAAATGTTCTTTAGTAAGTGAGAGCTGCCGTAGAACCACATTTACAATGCCAAAGACAGCTCTTGGTGTTGGGCAAAGTCTCTGAAAGATTATTACTCAAAATATTAAATCATCCCAGATTATTCTCAAATGCAAAGATAATTAACTTTGACCAGTAATTCCAAGTTTTTGCAAGTAATTCCAGGCTTTTATGGACTCCTGCGAGAACATGTGCTTTCAGTAAGTATGTACTGACATAATCCCCCAAATCTAGTCTGGTTTCATTAATGCTTGTAAATGATTTTGAATCTTATTAATCACAATGGCATCTACATACAGGTGAAAAACTGCACTCCACACACAAGGGGGAAAATTATTTATGCAGACAAAGCTTGGTACACATATGGATGCTAAGATTCTTCTGGGTCCTGGCCACCACATTGCCCAGACCCGTAACATGAAAACCAGCGTCATGGACTAAATACCACCATTAGGGTCTTGGCACATACTGTGTCAGAGGGAGGGTACCTCTGTTTGGGGCATCACAGTTTTTCCAATTTCTATCTTAAGGATGAGTCAAGATATTTTTAATATCTTAGGATTTTTAATCCTCTTAATATTTTATGGGATTTTTAAAATAATTACAAATCCACCTATAGATATTTTATGTACTGCTGAAGCCCCACCTGGAAGAGATATTGTAAACAAAATGACTATACAAAAAAAAAGGTCACTTCCCAAAAAATACATGAGTTAGCTGTAGTTGGCATGATTCAGTTTATCACCAGCACATAATAGGTTCAACTATGACTCCGGTGAAAGTTCTCAAGGCAAATATAAAATAAGTTTTAAAAAGAAAATTGATTCAATTATTTTTCTAAATATTAAATCACACAAAACCAATACTTGCAGAATATGCTGCTACACTCATGTTCTACCAGTAGACATTACTTCCACCAGACTCCCATAGGCAGACTTTATATCAATATGGGATCCTGCAACCAACGCCAAACAATTCAACAAGGCTGACTTACATATGCAATCAATTTCCAATATGGTTTACAGTTAACAGTATGATATTGCACAATCCATTAAAAATAATCAGATGTGCCCATGTGATTAAATACTGGAACACTTGCCCAAGGCTTATCAAGGTTACAATATAATCATACTTCAATACTATGGGTAAGTAAAATATAAAGAGATGACAGTACCTCCATGGTTTATCATGAATCCCAAATGTGACATCCAGTGATAACCAACGAAAAGGTTTATAGTATTAAATTGAAGCAATTAAGTATGTAAAACCAAAGAGAAGGTAGCATTTGATGGTTTCAGGAAGGTTATATGGAATTTTTAAGTGACAACAAGACTGGCATTTAGAGTCTGCCAATAATCAGCTGTACATCTTCAGGCAAGTAATTGCACCTCTCTGAGCTTAAGTGATTTTCCCCCTCATGGGTAAAAGGATGAGGCTGGTCTGCATTTAATTCTGCTTTCTAAATTCATGAATGCTGCGGGGAAGAGCAGTGTCCCCAACTATTGCCCTCAGGTCCTGACGATGTTCCTCACTTCTAAGACCAAGCTAGCTGTCAGTCAGCCCACTGCTCTGAACCCTGATTTGACAGACAACCTCAAGCAAGTATGGATATCCCAGCAAGCCTCAGCTTCTCCTTTGCTAAAAGCTTCCTCTTCTAATTGTGAGGATGAATAGGGCTAACTGGGGAGAAATTCCTATATAACCCAAGTAGCATCCCTGTTTACAAAAACTAAAACATGCTCGGACTAAAACTCCAAGCGAGTAAGTTCCATTTCCTTTATACTCTTAAGAACGGGGTGTGTGGAGGGGAGAAACAGGGGAAAGCATCTCACTGTGATCAAGTACACTGTTGGACCTGGCCATTCTTCCAAAGTACACAAAATAGAACACTTAATCCATAAAATAGATTTGAAGATTGGCCTCTAACGCTTGACAGTTGGCATGCAACCACAATAAAGCACAATATAGCATGCCAAGTTTTTGAACAACAACAGAAAAAAAAAAAGCAAAGAACTAAATGACTCCTGGTCTTAAGACGTGGGTAGGAAAGCAAAAACAAAACAAAATTCCACAAAGATTTTTGGCAAGCGAGAATTTGAAAAGCACCTACTGGAGAAAATCAACTTGCAGGAATGGGACTTTTAGATAAAATGCCCCCTTGAACTACAAGGACTTAAAGAAAGGGAGGGAGGGGGGGAGGGAAGGGGGGAGGGGAGGGGGTAAGAATGTGGCAGGTAATCAGTCTTTACCGCAAATTTGAAATTGAAAAAGGCAAATCTGAATCCTGCCACCCCATATGTGAGACACAAGGTTACACTGAAGAGAACACCCTCAGAATTCTAATTTACATCATTTATGCACTCCTGGACTTAGTGAACGGTGACTAGTAATTGTAGGGGCCTTGCTTTCAGTAATAGTGCCAGTACTCTCGAGAGACTTCATACTGTTATTTATCAAGAAGTCTTCACCGTTTTCTTATCATCACTCCCGAGTGCCTTTTGGTCTCTGTTGTTCCCAACCATTCCTCTTTTTGAGAGCACCTCTCTCTTGTTTGCCCACAGATGAATGTTTAATCGTGTCTGGAAAGGGAACAACCACACAGCCATCAGCATAAATCACACTGCAGATCCACTAACCGCCACATTTAACTGGCAGAATTGATGTCTCCCAAAGCAGTGCCTTCAAACGCAGCTGGTTCTGTAGAGTCCTCATGCCTTATAATTCCGTTAAGTCCTTAAAAAATTATGCCAAAGGAGGAGCGAACAGAGATTCTTCAAAACAATGGGGAATGACTTTCAGTGTGTTTTTAGTGCATATAATAAAACTAAACCCATTGAAAATAAAATTCCCAGGGATTGAAAAATCACAAAACTAAAAAGTTTACGGGCAATTCTTCATAGCCAGACTGCTAGCAAATCTCTGAATGGGTGTTCTTCCACGCCTCTCTGCTCTGCAAGTATACTCCACCCAATTCCTCCACCTTTATCAGGCAAAGAGTCACTCATCCTTGGAGACTCGGGTGAAGCTAGAATGTTGCTTTCTCTCCGCCACAAAATAGCCCAGCCCACAGCTTCAGTTCTAGCAATTACCATGTGTTTTGTAGCCGTTCCTTTTTCCAACCATCTCTCTCCCAACACCTGAGTTTCTTGTTCATTTCTGTACCTCAACAGCCTAGCCCCACCCAAGACATTCAAGCGGTACTTGGTATTTACGGCCATGACTGTCAATCAAGCAAAGCATGCTCCTCAAATATAACCATCTAGGTCTCCATCCACTCTGAGGAAAAAAACACACCATCAAGGATATTGTTGAGTTTGCAAGTCTGATTACTTTTAGGCAATTGTGGGGGTGAGGGGTGCAGCTTGACCCCTACTCACTACTTTCACCGAGTGTAAGATTGTGTCAACAGAACAGATTAACCAGGCATTATTTTGTTGTTGTTAAAATCCTTACAGCTACTCTATAGCGGTGCTTTTTTCATTCCCCTTCTTATGGGTGACGTAACTAGGGCTTAAAAGAGTAAATGACTTTTCAAACATCTCCCAACAAGAAAATCAGGGACAGGACTTCCCTGGTGGCACAGTGGTTAAGCATCCGCCTGCCAATGCAGGGGACATGGGTTCTAGCCCTGGTCTGGGAAGATCCCACATGCCACGGAGCAACGAAGCCCGTGTGCCACAACTACTGAGCCTGCGCTCTAGAGCCCGCGAGCCGCAACTACTGAGCCGGTGCGCCACAACTACTGAAGCCCGCGCGCCTAGAGCCTCTGTTCTGCAGCAACAGAAGCCAGCAGAAGGAGAAGCCCGTGTACCACAACGAAGAGTAGGCCCCGCTCGCCGCAACTAGAGAAAGCCCACGGGCAGCAACATAGACCCAACGGGGGGGGGGGGGGGGGGGGGGAGGGGGGGGGGGGGGGGGGGGAGAGGGAGAGAGAGAGAGAGAGAGAGAGAGAGAGAGAGAAAAAAATCTTTAAAAAAAGATAATCAGTGACAGAGCAAGGACTGGATCCTAGATCTATCAAACTTCCAACACCCATGCCTTACGACCTCTCCAATGTACCCAGCAACTTATGTCCAACTCCAGTTCAAAACAGAAAGACTGAAAAACTTGACAATGACCTTTCACTTAATGTGCATGTGTATGTTCAACTATCTATTTAATAGGGTAACCACTGTTTGGTAATCATTTACCTATTTGCAAGTCTTGTCAGTGCTACATTAAAATAGAGAATATTCATTTTGAAATTCCAGGTTTACTTCATCATTACAACCATCTTTGGGGAACTACCAGCCTTGTTCCACAAGTCAAGTTTGCAGGCTTCTGAATGCTTTTAAGCATTCATCCTATTTCAGTCCAAGTTCCCCTAAGAGTTTCCTTTGTTGGGAAAACAAATACATGAAACCAAAGGTTAGCTAAACACAGAGAGGCTAGTTCTCTTTTTCTCATTTGCATGCAGGAAAGAGTTTATGTACTAACTTGCACAAGATTCCTAGTGGCTTTCTGTGGCGGAGAGAATATCTTTTAGATATCTAGTACATGTGGCGACCTAGGTAATAGAGATCTACAGTCCATTCAACAAGTTCTTACTCAGCACCTACTACCCTAGGGTCTGGGGATGCTGTAGTGAACACGGCACATGTATTCCTACTGTTCTGAAGCTACTATTCTTGTGTATAATACCGGCTCATAAATGAGTAAATAAACAAAAAGGGTAACTTCAGATATTAATAAGTACTTAGAAGAAAATGACAGAGGAATACAAAAGTTGGTGGAAGGTGATGAAGTAGCCAGAGGGCACTGTGCAAAGTCTTTTTAGATAGGGTAACTATAGAAATTTCTGAAATGGTGGTGAATTTAGAGCTTAGATGAGTAAAGCCAGCAGAAAATCTGAGGACAGGTTTGAGACAGAGACCTCAAATGGTGTGACTGGGTTTAAAATGTTCAAGAAACAATACAGAAAGCCCAAGGAGCTGGAGCTGTCTTTCCCTTCTTGATTTCTACTTTGATTCCACTGGGGTCGAAGGACATATCCTGTATAATCTCAACTCTTCTAAGTTTAGTGCGGCTTGTTTTACGGCTCAGGATACGGCCTATCTTAGTATATGATCTGTGGGTACTTGAAAAGAATTCTGTAAATGCCAACCCAATGGTTGACGGCACTGCTGAGTTCTTCAATGCCTTTGCTGATCTCCCTAGTCGTTCTAGCAACTGGTGAGACAGAGATGTTGAAGTCTCCACCATAAATGTGGATTTGTCTATTTCTCCTTTCATCTCTATCAGTTTTTGCTTCACATAATTGGCAGCTGTGTTGTTTGGTGCATAGACATGTAGAATTGCTATATCAACTTGGTGGAATGACTCTTTTATCATTTAAAATGTCCTTCTCTATCTCTAGTTAATTTATTTGTTCTGAAGTCTACTTTATCTGGTATTAATTTAGCCACCTTTGCTTTCTCTTGATTACTGTTTCCATGATATACGTTTTCCATCCTTTTACACTGAACCTATTTCGTATTATTTGAAGTGAGTTTCCTGAAGACAGCATATAATTGGGTCATGTTTTCAATCCACCCTGCCAGTCTCTGTCTTTAAATTGGTGTACTTATATCATTTGCATTTAATGAAATTACTGATGTGTCAGGGCTTAGGTCTGCCATTTTATTTTATTTTTCTGTTTTCTTGTCTCTCCTTTTCTTTCTTTCTGCCTACCTGTGTGTTGCCTGAACATCTTTTTAGAATTCCATTTTGATTTATCTATAGTATTTTTGAGTATATATCTTGTTGGTACAATATTTATTTTATTTTATCCAGGGACTTATGTACTAGATACTATGTAACTACTCACATCAAGGAAACAAGAGATACAGTTATATTATAAGAATATTTAAAAATTCACTGGTTCAGATTTGTCCGGCAGGAAGAGAAAAGTGTCAGAAGGGCCTCTTAATAGCAGTGACAAATGTACCAACAAGCTAATTTATATCAAGCAATTGGAGAAGAGGTTCACTTTCAACCCAAAGCCAATGTGTTTTCTAATTCCATGAATCTGCATTTCCTGAGTTTCTGACTCTAAACACGTTACCAAATAGGACTCATAAGTATGATAAAGGTCCTTCAAGGTAAGTCAATATTTGAAAATAGATGACTGTGTACAAGAAATTAATAACTCTGTCTGGTGTATTTACTTTCATCGCCAAATAATATTTGCATTAACATTACACTTTGTTAAAGTGAAATGTAAGAAATCTAAACTATTTAAATGTAAATGAGAACATTCTTATTTTACACTAGATATTTATAGACCATTATTTGGCAGATTTAATGATTTATATTTACAATTTTAGCACCCACTGCACCATATATAGGCTCTCCCACCCCGTGCGTGAAACCAGAATACAGCCCTTCTGTTCAACGGCCCTGCTTCTTCCCTTGTAGATTCTACTACGCTTCTTGTTTATTCCTGCTTTAATAATGAAATTGGTATCATAGAGAACAGATGAAAGGCAAACTGAAGTCCACATCACTGCACACAAGCAGGGTGCTCCCTGCTCAGTATGAGGACCCAGTATCAGGACACTCCAGTTTGGTGGCTTTTGCCGCGTCACACACAGAGCCTCAAGTACATATTCCTGAGGTCTACCAGCTCTATGCTACCTAAAGCAGACTGTGTGACCCAGGATCGAAGTGAGGCATACCCAGGCCACGTAAGAGGTGAAAGGAACTATATACAACATCACAAAGTCAAATAAGGATGACACTCTCATTGGAAAATCTGAAAACGCTTCTCCATGAATACATGAGAGATTACAATCAGGAGAGTAAACAGCCCTAGTTTCTGACAGGCTAGATGGTAACCAAGAAACCAATCTAATTCTGCAGGCATAGTGCAATGTTCCTGCAGTTCTTCTAGTTCCTTAAAGGACCTCTAAAACACACAGAGGTTGACGATGTCGACGAAGAAAAAATTAAGATTGCTAAGACAAAGAATGTTGTTCTCCACCCAGTTCTACAAGGGTTAAGTCACAACCCACTGTACCCGAAATGGAATTCAGGATGAACAAACAGGGTGAGGCACTCTGTGCTTTGTACAAGCAGGCCTTGGTTAGATACATACCTTAGGAAGAATTTCAATGACTCCAGATTCTTGCACCGTCCTATATATAGAAAAGCACTAAAATCATTACCTTGAGATACCTGTTCTTTGTGATTAACAGTAATCTTTTAGCTCAGTGTATGCTTGACTGCGGATGTTTCCTAGCCAAAAATCATACATAAACTGGCTTCTCCCCTACTTCATCAGAGCAGTTTCCTTAGAGCTACTAAGCGCCTATTCCCCTAGCTATTGTCCTCAGTAAGACCCTGAATAAAATTTAAACTCACAACCCTCCTGTTGTGTGTTAAGTTGTCAAGAAGCACTGGCTTGGTGACAGGGATGGTGAAGAAAAGACAAGGAGAAGGAAGTTCAAGAGGAAGATGGAGTATAAAATAAATAAGCTATAAGAATGTATTGTATAGCACGTGGAATATAGCTTATATTTTATATATATATATATATACATATTTTTTTTTTTTTTTTTTTGCCACTCTGCGCGTCTTGCAGGATATTGATTCCCCGACCAGGGATCAAATCTGTGCCCCCGGCAGTGGGAGCACAGAGTCTTAACCACTGGACCACCAGGGGAAGTCCCTAGCCAATATTTTATAATAACTATAAATGGAATAGAACTGTTAACAATTCTGAATCATTATGTTGTATACCTGAAACTTACATAATATTGTACATCAACTATACCTCAATATAATATTTTAAAAATCACACACACATACACAAAAATGAAAATGGATTCAGATCGGTTTCCTTGTGAAACACCATGATATCTCAGCTCCAAGGAGACACAGGGGGGATATGGGAGCCACCTCCTGCTAGAAATAATCCCAGGCCAAATGTAGTTTCCAAGGCAGATGTGTGTCTCCCTGGCCCTGCCACCTCCACCCTGGGCCCCGTCTGGTGTCTCTGCAGCAGCTGGCTGAACAAACCCTCAGGTCAACACCAGATGTAGCTGCAGTGCCTGCTAAGGGAAGACAGGTCACAGTATTGAAACAGGAAGAGGAGGGAAAATGCAACAACGTCCCGGGGTAGGACAGGGCCCCTGGATTTCTCCCAGCCACATTCTCCAACGCCCACACACCTGCAAAGTCAGACCCCTGTTATATCTACCCCTCCACCTCACCGCAAGGGAACACCGCAACCAGCAGGGGTTTTCATCCTTTGCTTGTATGAAATATGCAGGCCCTGCAACCAGCTGCTCATCCAAGCTCCAGCCAAGCTACTGCTGCTTGGTAACAACGAGTATTTTACCTGTGGCCTAAAAACCACACATGACTGTAAAGCACAAAGTAACTCCAGTTTTGTCATTTTCGTTCTCTTTCTGCTATACTTTTTTCTGCTTTCGATTCACAAGAATGGTCTTCGTCAGCATTCTAATCTATGTTGGTCTTTGCTCATCTGTGAGGTCCTGTCTGATACTGTTATCTGGTTCCTCAAAGGCATAACCCCAAACCTCATACTTCCTTAGGGTTTCTCAAACTCAAACTATTGACATTGAGGGCTGGATAATTCTCTATTGCAGTGGCTGTGCTGTGCACTGTAGGATGTATAGCAGCATCCCCGGCCTCTGCCAGGAACATCTCCCCACACCACCAGTTTCAACAAACAATTTCTCAAGACATTACCAAAATTCCCCCCGGGGGGAGGGAGGGGGTGAAGGGGGTTCTCACATTTGAAGAACAAATGATCCATATTACAACTGGCCCAGAAGAAGCCAACTCAAAATGCCTGATGACATCAGGGGCTCATTTCAAAAACAGGCTCATTATCTAGTGCGATAATATAGACACAAAGGAAGCCAATACTGGTAATTAAATATTTAAATAACTAAATATTTAAACATCAGTGGGAGCATTTTTATCATTATTTCTACCTTTCCAGTTCCCGCTCCAGATCTCCCCCCACAGAAATGTTTTGCCTCCATCAAATTTTTATTGCCATTTCTCTAACATCAAAACAGATGTCACAGCCCTGAGTTATGGAGCTGTTACCTAGGGAGGAGGAAGCAGTTGATTTTTCCCTCCTGGGTGTCTTAAGAAATAATAAATAAACAATACCAGCATTTGTAAGGCCACAGTTTATACTCTACTAAGGGAGGAAGTATAAAAGGTTATTTAATCAAGGAAACAAATTCGCACCTGTTTTCTCAGTTTTTTGTTTGTTTGTTTTTGCAGTAGCGGGCCTCTCACTGTTGTGGCCTCTCCCGTTGTGGAGCACAGGCTCCGGACGCACAGGCTCAGCGGCCATGGCTCACGGGCCCAGCCGCTCCGAGGCATGTGGGATCTTCCCGGACTGGGGCACAAACCCGCGTCCCCTGCATCGGCAGGTGGACTCTCAACCACTGCGCCACCAGGGAAGCCCTTCTCCTCATTTTTTTCCCTAATTCTATCTCCCTTGAATTTTATAAATGTGTACTTTTAACCTAATATTGTTTCCGGCTGAAAGAAATATTTGGACTACAGCAAAATGCTTCTCTGTAATTCCTTCCTTCCTCCCTCCTTCCTTCCCTCCCTCCCTCCCTTCCAGCAAGCTTTGGAGCCCACAGGGTTCCTGGTGGGGTGGGATGGGGCAAAATCATGGTGACCGACTGTTCCTGATTTACTTCCATGCATACCTTCCTTTTCTCTGCTGAGTCTTGGGCCATGAAATATGATACTCACAATGGAAGACAGCAGCTTTTTTGTTAACCTCTTCTCTGTCTTCTCACCACAAATGAAAATTGAAATTGTCTTCTCCATCAAGAAAACCCTATCCCTCTTTACATTGCTGTGGTAAGTGGCCAATGGTTCTTAGTGATCCTCACCTCCTCCTGGTGTTCAGGTCTTTGAATAATCTTTTCCCCATGAGTGCGGGATAGGCTTATTGACTTACTCCTACCTAAAAGAGCTGAGCAGAGGTAGTGAGATGTCATTTCTAAGATAACGTTATAAAAAGACTGTGACTTCTTAGATTCTCCCTCTCCCTCTCTCCTGGATCCTTCTCTCTGGGAGAAAAGCCAGGTGCCATATTATGTAGCCACTGGGTGGAGGTCATGTGGTGAGGGACCAATGCTTGCCAACCACAAGAGTGATCTTGCAGGGAGAGCCCCACCACCACGCCAATCAAGCCTCGGGTGGGACTGCAGCCCCCAGCTAACCATCTGCTTGCAACCTCATCAGAAACCTTGAGCCCAAGGTACCAAGTTAAGCCACGCTCAGATGACTGACCCACAAAAACTGGGAAATACAAAACGTTGACTATCGTAAGCTGATAAATTAGGGGGAATGTGTTATACAGCAATGGATAGTGAATACACCTTCCCAGCTAGAGCCCTCTCCAGCCAAGATAAGACTCTGACACCTAACACTTAACTCGCTCTTTACCAAAGAGCCTCTGATTTCAGAGGACCCTCTCCGTATTAGGTTCCTGGTGTAGGGAAATACGTCACCATCCTTAACTTAACTATGTGGAATGTTTTTCATATAGAAGCAACCAAAATACAAAGGAAATAAGACAGTCAGGTTCAAATTTGGCTCAGTTTTCAACACTAGTCTCAGAGGAGCTCTGAGAAAAGAAAATTTGGGGGTAAAAAAAATGTTTGGGGAACACAAGCTATGCCCTATTGGAGAACACTAAGGTTCCTTAGTATATTGAAAGCTCTGAGAAATCCTACAAAGGCACTCTGCTTAACTTCAATCTTTTATTAAGA
This sequence comes from Aethalodelphis obliquidens, assembly GCF_003676395.1. Taxonomy (NCBI): domain Eukaryota; kingdom Metazoa; phylum Chordata; class Mammalia; order Artiodactyla; family Delphinidae; genus Aethalodelphis; species Aethalodelphis obliquidens. The sequence continues at coordinate 13,818,883 of NW_020837966.1, forward strand.
TCCTACTTCAGTAACATTCTGAAAGACAAACTTTGGAGAACAGGGATCCAATGCAGCAGTTCTCAAAGTGAAGTAAGTAAGTGAAAACCCAATTCACACAAGTCTTGGATCTTATTTTATAGTGTGTTTCCCAGTCCAGATGAGATCCTACTCTAAAAGCACGAAAATGAAATTTTGAATGAAATATACTGATTCTCATTTACCAATCTTCCTCCAAAGGACAGGCCAGAGGGCATGAGCCCAGTCTCACTCCAGATTTAAAGGTTAGGGAGACATCAGCATTCCGTGGGTCCATGCATAAATGTGCTCAACCCTTTCCTTCTTTGTTCTGCCAATTCCAATGCCTGGGAACATACAGTGTAGCAGTTAAGAAGTTGGGCCCTAGAGTAACTTTGAACTTGACTTCTGGCTCCATCACTTACTACACATACCAATTAAACTTGATGAGCTTCACCATTTTTATTTGTAAAATAAAGACAATAATAAGTAGCTTGTTGGATTATATGAAATAATTTATGTTTAGTTTCGGCACAATGCCTGGCACAGAGTAGGCACTTACTAAATGCCACCTACTGATATGGTTATCATCATCCCATGCATCAAATCTGAAATTATCCCATGTAAGTTTCTAACAGAGTCCCAACATCTCAAGAAGGTTCAACCACATCATTCACAACTGCACAGATTTCATGTCTTTGCTATGCTTTTGCATTGCCAGGCTGAAGAATGTGATGTTTTAACCTCACTCCCACAGGCAGCTCTTAGCTCTTCACCTCCACATGTTCCTGCCACACCTGCCTCCACCTTCCCTAGTTCCAAGCTGCAGACAGTGCTATAATCACCACCTCAATTTTAGAAGTTTCACCGTCTTTTAAAAAAGGTAAGCTTTGCTGTCTTACTTCCAATATCATTCATGCTGCCACCCAATATTTTATTGACCTTATGGTCTAGCAGACAGATTAACCTGCAAAACGTATTCAATCCTTTTGTCCTCCCTATCGAGTTCAAAAATGAAAAGTAAGTAGATGGTTGTGCTAAAAAAGCATAAATCCTCCTTTCATAAAATCTGGGCATCAGAGCTACAAATCAGTAGTAGCAACGCCCCCGTTAGCCCTTCATTTGGCCAGTTCAGAACCCACGGAAGCTGACTTGGGGCGTCGGCACACACACAGAGCAAGGGAACAGGAGATTAGGCAGCTATAAATGCAGCAACTGCCAGCCCCATCCTAACACGAACAGAAGGCAGTGCTTATGTAAAAGTGTTATTTTCAAGATGCTCTCAGGGCTCTCTAAAGTCGAGTAGAGGCTGACTGAAAACTAATGGCATTCTAGGATGCAAGCCCTGATGTAAGGTGGTCTCAAGTGAATAATAGCTGGAACGGGAAATTTCACCCCAGACTCTACAACATTGTAAATCTATAGCAACACTGAGACACTGGATGCAGCCTGGCCTAATAAGTTACTTAACCACTCTAAGCAACATTTCCTCATTTGCAAAATGGGGGTCATGGTCTGGATGTTCTTGGTTGTTAAGAGTTAAATGATGCTCTGCCACCAATGGCACAGGAGGGCGGTGAATCTGGGACAGGGTCTCTGGCTCTATGAGGGTCCTTGTAATCACCCTAAGTAACAACATTCGTGGTCACCAATATGTTTTGAGCACTTATTCTGTAAAAGAAGTATATCGTATTTTTAGCTCGTAACAACCCCGAAGTAGGTTCTCTTATCCCCGTGACAGATGGGATAAGTAATGCGCCTAGAGGTTAAGGAATTTGATCCAAGGCAGCTAGGAAATGCTGCAGCTAGGATCCACACCCAGGAAGTCTGACTGCAGGGAGTGAAGTCCTAGCCATGGGACCACATTGCCTCCCAAAGGAAGAATTTAATTCATATTTGTGAAAGGATAAATGGGTTGATAAATATAATGATCTGACCTTTTCATCTTCTACGGCATGTTTTCCCTCCCAATTAAAAGGGGGAAACATTGATTTGTTCTCCCTGCAGATTACATTGTTTTTACTGATCTTAACACAATTATTTCCTGAACCAAATTTTTACTACCCTGAGGGTAGGTGCTTACACACTGCCACATAATGAAATGACTGTGCAAAAAGCAACAGCTGATCACTACAGGCAAGTTTTTTTCTTTGTAAAGACAAAAATCCGATCAGCCAGAAGAGTACAGCATGACAGATCACAAATCAGAGACAGAGTCTTCTACAGGAGGATTTAAAGCTCAAGAATTTCAATGTACTTAATAACATCAAATCTGAGGCAGACAGCTGAATGCCTTAAGAGATCCCAAACTGTTAACAGTATCCCGGATGGAAATTCCTTAGCTGGGTTTGAATTTCTTCTCTCTGGATCAGAAAATGGCTGGCACCACCTGGTGGCTCTTTTTTCCTCTAAAACCTAAGTCCCCTTGAACCGTAAAACTAAGACCTGGAATATATTCTCGCTGTCAGGGTTACTCCATGTAAGAAAGGAGGCAATCTTTAATTTATATTTCATTCACATCATTCTAACTAAGGTGTTGAACAAATTTAGTTTTTATCCATGTGGAAATACTCCCATCTCTAGAGCATTCACTTAAATATAGAACTTATATCAAAATACATGAGTTGAAAATCCCCAAGACTCAAGCCCAGATCAGTTGGAGCACTTCTGAACTTACACAGTCCTGGGGAACCACCCACATCATTCATTCATTCACGCTGATGCAGAGATGATTTCCTGTAAGTCTAATGTGCTTTTGATGATACATCTCCACCGGGTACTGTCCTCGTTATCATTTTACAGGTGAGAACAATGAGGCTCAGCCTGAATTAGAAACGTGTCCCAGAACTAGTAAGCAGCAGAGCTGGGATTTAAATGCAGTTTTACCTGTTCTTGTATTCCTCACTGCTATGCTATGATTTGCTTTGTCATGATGATCACGATGCTGATTAATCCAAATATATTTGCATGACAGTGGAAGAGTTCCACTTTTAAATCCTATTAACTAACTGCAGTTTAGCTGAAATTTTCCTTGGCTGGCAATCCTACCAAGTCAAGCTGCAGTTGTACTGGACACACAGGTGCTCAAACACTTGCTGACTAGTTAAAAGTTCAGTTGACCTTGGGTAGCTCTGAAGTCCTAAATGCCTTTCCCCAATAGAAGCACAAAAGACATAACCAGAGGACAAGAATTACCCAAACGACAGGAAGGACATTTGTCAAATTTATACCAAGCATCAACAAGGAGAAACAAGTCAGAAGAAATCCACTTGTCTCTGGGTTATGGAAGTATGGTGGCCGTGAGAACTGTGTGTTATCCTGAATGAAGTTTCGAGCAGAAGAAAACCAAATGGGACAGTTAAAGAGGTGGGGGAAGCAAAGCCAAGTGACCTAGAGTGTTTCACACCCCGTGCTGGGCTTGAACAATCTTAATAAGATGCTCAGATTCATGTCCTATGGACTGGGAATCCACTTCAGCGCTTAAGTACATATATCCCTGGCCCCGCAGACCCATTATTGCTCAGCTTACAATAATACAACACTTACAAAGAGCTGACAGACAACTTTTAACTAAAATGGACTGAAAATAACTTGAGGCACAGTTTGCACAAAGAAAATGACTGGTTTTTTGCTGGAGTTACCCAACTTATGTTGTATCTAATTGTGTGTGTGTGTTCCTTCTATGCTGAGAGTTTCCAATGAAGGGAAGAAAATGATCTTATAATTTATATAAAGACAAAAAAAAATCTGCAGCGGGGAAGGGAGGAAGGGCAGCTTAGTGTCAAAAAGCTTGGGTGCTGGAACCCTGACAGTCCTGAGTTTCAGCACTGCCACCTGCAAGCGGGATGCTCTAGGTCAAGTTACTTAAACTCTCTTAGTCTGATATTCCTCATCTTCAAAAGGAGAAGACTTCCGGATGTGGTGGACATCAGAGCAGCTCGCCGACTAATTCTGGCCTTCTGCCATTGGAGACATGGAAGGGTTAACTACCTGGCCTCCTCTTTTATGAGTGGGTGGGTAGGGGGGCATGTGTTTAGTTCTGGCCCATCAGTTGTGTGTAGAAACAAAGTGTATCAAGTCCAGTCCAAACACTCAACTGCAGATTCAAGACCATCCAGAGCCTTCTTTTCCCTTTTACACAGCAACCAGCAATGGTGGGAGGGTGTGCTCTCTGTCGACCTGAGTGACTATGGTGGACAGGCCCCCCTCTCCACCCACTGACCCATCTGATGCACAAGTATCCTGAGCTAAAAAAAAAAAACACCTCTCTTCTTTGAGGGGCCACACTGGTATTTGGAGATTGGCTGTGTCTGTTACTGCAGACAATACTGAGTGATAGACCACTTTATAAGCTGCTTATAAGGAGTAAATGTTAAGATGTCCATAAGTATTCAATGAATGACTGGTTGTTGTTTTTTTTTTTAGGTAAGAAATAGCATTTCTACCAGACAGGTACAAATGATTAAATGGTGTTCCCCGGGTACATTGCAGGTATATTTTTTCTTTACACCTAACAGAGAACTAATTTAACTGAACTAAAATATAAATCAAGAAACTTTTTTTTACTTCTTTCCAGGTTCCACTAAAGATTTGATGTTGGCATTTGGAAACCTACAGATATTCAATCCCAAAGCAACCAGCTCTTCTCTCCAGACTCAGCTTCTAAGAGGGCTGAAGTAACTCGATCAAGAGCATCCCGCTTGCAGGTGGCAGGGCTCAAACTCAGGACTGTCGGGGTCCAGCACCCAAGCTTTTCGACACTAAGCTACACTGCTGCCAGTCCTCCCCTCCCTACTACAAATTGTATTTATCTCTTTATAAATTATAAGGTCATTTTCTTCCCTTCACTGAAAATTCTCAGTGTAGAAGGAAAACACACACACGCACACACAGACACACACTGCAGAGACTTTCTCTGCAATGCAGATAAATAAGCTACTTGACTAATATGGTACAAAGCATGAACACATAACTAAAATCAATTTATCAATCATGCACTATTATGTTTCAGGGCCATATCATACTTTTCTCCAAAATAATTGATATTAGAAGTAAAATATCACTAGCCAAACTTATTGAGACACCCGGTTTCTTTATTGAAAAAAAAAGAATAACAATAATGCTAATTTAAATATAACTATTTGGGGAATGTTCTAAGAGTCTGTACTGGTATGTTTGTGATGTGCACTAAATTGTGGTGAATACAGTCCCCTTCCACTTCCAGTATGCAATCTAGGACAACCAACTAGTCCCTTTTTGCCTGAGACTTACCCAGTTTTAGCACCAAAGTCCTGCAAACCCAGGAAACCACTCAGTCCCAGGCAAACCAGGAGGAAAGTCCAACACTGTCTCTATTTTAAGAAAATCCCACATCCCAGCAGCCCCTCAATCCCGGACAAACCAGCATGGCTAGTCACCCTAATAATGCAAAGGTATCCTTGAAGCGTCAAATAAGCAAGAAACATCTTCCTGGAGTGTAAAGATAAAGGGAGGGACATTACATCACCGAAAAGAGTTTTATATTAAAACAAAGATATGTAATAGTATACTAGGTAAACTCTGGATGAACTTTTAGGAAAAAACTCAAGCAGTCAAAGTAATGTTGAGCTTTTCAGGCTCTGTTTTTATAGAGATACACGGGTGGAAAGAATTGATAACCAAGACTGCAGAAAAAACCCCACTGACATAGAAACACCTAGGATGCAAAGTTCACTCCCTCCCTACCTTGCTGCAGGAACTCAGGCCAGGCACTGAACCCCTCAAAGGCACAATCACACATCCTTTCTTTTCAAGCACTCCCCACTAGAAGGCCGGGACTTTGCTTTCTTCACAATGCACTATGTGCCTGGTACCTAGAACTGGGCTTAGCATGTGGAGGGGCTCACTCTACAGTGTCTCCCTAAATGAGTGGCTAAGTCTCCAGCCAGGGATAAAACTACCCATGTTAGGACCTGTGAAACGATCAAAGATGATCATGTTTATGGAAGTGATCTGCATATTAATGAAAGCTGTATGAAAGTGATTGTATTATTTTTACAAATCTCCTTGTCTTATTTTCTCCCATTCAGTGACTTACGGATATTACGTCATTGCCTGATTTGGATTTTGATGGGTAGTGCTAATGGTGCGTATATTTCTAAACTTAAGTTGGGGAAAGTCTGTTAGGCTAAGATACATACATACTGACATGGTCACAAATGTTTGGGAATATTTTCTAAAATATATTATGTTCACAGAAATCAAGTGTTTATACTCACTAATATACAACAAAGTTTCATCGAAAAAGTTTGAAGACATAAGCATCAAAAGGAAGAGGAGACTGTACAGTTTAGATCTACAAGAGAAAGAGGAAAAGGGGAAGAATTTGAGAACAATGTGGACGAAGGTCAAAAGCTGACATCATACAGAGAAAGTTTTTTAGGTTTTAAAAGAGAATAAATTGAGCTGGGGCGTGATGCTCAAGAGCACATGGGCCCAAAACAAGCAGTCAGTTCTTCCACCAGGTGGGGTTATGACTGGCCTAGATATCAAGTGTTCATAGATCAACACTACCTACAACTGCCCTCCTTTTGGATGGACCCCAGCACAAGGAAGAGATCCTGGCCAAGGTTATTCTCCTGGTGGCTTCCATGAGGTGATACAGCACCTAGTATGGGAACAGCAGGCTGGCAGGGATGGGCTTCCCACCCCTGGTCAGCATCAGATTTGAGCCTGTCCAGAAAGAGGAGGGTAGTGATCAAACACATTTAGGATGGTGGATCAAAATGTGACACTCATACCTAACAGGTAAAAACAAACACTAGACATGTGTGTATGTACACACATCTATTACCAAAAAAAAGAAGAAGACATGCCTGATATCCATATGTTAAGTAACTGGCAAAGTATGAGAAAATATCTGTGGTCTCTACTCTGAGGCACACCACCAGATCCTTTGTTGATTCATGACCCAAGATTCAAAAAGAAGTGTCTTGAGATTGATGACTATCTCTAGCTAGCCCAACCCCACACGGATGTAGTCAACAGCTCAATGGAAGCTGTGAGCATTACCTTGCTTGTGTGATACGACTTGTCTTACAACTACATGTTTAAGAGACTGATAAATGAGTTCCTGGCAGGGTCAAGATCTTAGCTCATTCTTCTATGCATACCCTGTGCTGATAATATAGTTAACACACGTTCCATCCCTCAAATGCCTCAATATCAAAAGTCTAAAACACCACACTTTTCTCAGCTGCTGGCAAGTTCTGATACATCTAACCCTTATTCATTTCTCTGCTCTGCCCACACTATCCTCCCCATCAAATTAATATTAGAGAAATATACAATGAATTTCAGGATCAATAAATAAACCTTAAGATGTGTCCAAAAAGGGCAACTGGATGACAAGGAAAGAAAAGCAGTCTTTATCTACACAAGACCATTTTTTATTAAATTGCGATAAAATGCTTTGCCTGGCATATTTTGTAGCTAATGCTAAAAGCAGAAACCTTTGTAGAAGAAAATGGTCTTCTGAACCAAGAACCCTCAGAAAGGGACCTAACAAAAATAGATCGGTTGGATGAAAATTCTAACCTTTTATTTAAGGAAAAAAAAAAACATTTAAGCAGACAGAAACAAAGAAACATAAACAAATGTGATATACTCAAGGATTTTGCCAACCCAGTAATAACTTAGAGCATGCTTTGTACATACAAAATATCTGAGCTTTGGAGGGGTGGATGGATGAATGAATGAAGTGAAACATGTGAACCCATGTCTCCACTCTCTAAAAAGCTCAGGAATTCCTATACCAGCAGGAATCAGGAATCAACATTTCCATATGATTCATACAAAGAGCCCACCAGATAATAAAAGCCGTCTCAAAGGCCAGACTTAAGAGAACCACCCTTTCTGCAACATGGGTAACTTTCAAACATACGCACGGAAAAGCTCAAAGCTAGTCTTATAAACACCACTCCAGGAAGTCCTGTTCGAGGGAATTTGCATACAACATCCCACCAGAGGGTGCTGAGCCCCACAGGTTTCACAAATGAAGCACAGACCTACAAATCAAGCTAGTCTCTGCCACTAAACAGGCTGCTATGTCCCCTGGCTCTTCTGGTCGCACTACGAACCGCAGTTCCCACACATCTCCCGAGTGACAAGCCGTGACAGATGGTCACACCCCTGAAGGGGGAAATACCTAGTAAAAGCCCACAACTGAGGGAGAGGTGTGACACCTAGAAGGTGGGAATAGCATCCTCCAATCGGGGGCTGAAGAAACAAATGTCTGCAGGGACCAGGAAGGTGATATAAACTAGCACATGGGCTGGGCATTATACAAGAGGGAAGAGTGCTGACTGCAGCTGGAGAGGGTATGCCAGATCTCAAGAATAAAAAGTAATAAAGTCTGGGATGATAAACTAGAACCTGCCCACATCCATGGGGTGTGAGTTCACAACCTCTAAAATGGAAATAAAAACATGAGGTTGGGCCAGGCTGCAGGGTGCCTACCCAATACCCAGTCTTCCCTTAGCGCTTGTGGGTAGGAGGGCCATTGTCACTGAAGGCAGGGTGTCCAGATGAAAGACTATGTGTCCCTGCAGTGAGGGGAAACCAAGGAGGTATCAGCAGAGCCACTGGGTGGAACTTCAAGGAAACGTCCTTAAAAGAGGACAGACAGCTGTCATCTGTTCTTAGCCCCCTTCTCATCCTTCTCGCTTCTTCCTGCCTTGAACTTGATCCAGGAGGCTCATTCGAGGTGAGGATAAGAGCCTGACCCAGGGACAGCAGAATAGAGAACAGAAGTGGTAATATTACAATGGGCTCTAAACACCCTGGACCACCTTTGCCTGCACTTTTCATTTCCTGGGAAAACAGTCAATCTTGTATAGGTTACTATTTTAGGGTCTCTGAATTATCATCACAATACAATTATTCCTAAATGATACAGAGCCCAAGGTACTTCTAAGATCAATCAAAATACTGAAAGAAATTAAAGCAATGAGGGTACAGTGAAAGAGGGTCCAGCCTGGTGGCTTTGGATTCTTCAATATGGATGTGCCCACTAGCTCTGCCATGCTCTAGGGAGCTGGCTCACCTTGGGCAAGCTTCTTATCCTGGCAGACCTCAGCTTTCCCATGGGGACCCCAGTAGAACCTACCTACCTCCCAGGAGGACTGCATTAAATTGTTTACCTGAAGCACTTAGCGCCCTAGCCAGCATACAGGATGTGCTCAATAAAATATGCCATTAGGAGTAGGACCCTGTAGGAATCCAAAAGACAGAAAATGGCCTGTGAAATGTTTGCTTGGAGACCTGCAGGCAACAGATCAAACAGCACTAAAGAACTGGGAGGAAATGTAATTAAATAAATGAAGTCAGAAGGGGGCAGATGGCACATGTATACTTATAAGAACCGTGCCTGGATAGCATTACCCGCACTGGGTGCATCAGCTGGAGTGAGAAAAAGAAGGGCATTGTTAATCCAAGCTCATGGAGGACGAAACTCCTTCATTCATTCACTCATGTATAGCCTCTCACTCATTCTTTCACTCACTCATGCAGAAGATCATTCCTGGGAGCTTTTCATGGGTCAGGCAACCCTGGTTTAGCACTCAAGACTTGATGACAAGCACGTGCGCGCGCGCGCGCGCGCACACACACACACACACACACACACACACACACACACACACACACACACACACACACACACACACGACCTCTGTTCTTCTAAAGCGTACTGTCTGTAGTGCTGTCCAACAGAATTTTCTGCCATGATGGAAATATTTGAGATCTGCACTGTCCTACGTGGTAGCCACATGTGGTTACAGACTACTTGAAACATGGCTACTATGTTGGAGGGATTGAGGGTTTTTTTTATTGCATTTAATTTTCATTAATTTATATTTCAATTTAAATAGCCCACGTGGCTAATGGCCACCACTGGAAAGCACAGGTGTAGGGAGACCATCTGGACAAGCAGTCCTCAGGTTGGGGAGAAGAAAAGCAAAAGCAAGGTGAATTGAAGACCCCAAAAGAATGGAATGCAGGACTTACCCCAACACCCCTTTATATACTCAGCTTTCTGTACCAATTAAATAGCTCATATGTTCAGCTTTTTCATGCCTACCTCCTCCATCCAACTCTGTAACAAGCCTCCCAGGTGACAGAAGTTAAAAACGAATGGCAGATGGTGGCAAACACTCCAGGTCCGATCAGATAGTCTCTACCAGAGCACTGAGTCAATGAACTCAGGTGCCCAATCCAATTTAGTCTAAACAGCATGCTGCCTGATGCTGTTTCCTTCCCACACATCCCTGCATGCAGAATGACAAGGTCACCTTCACATCAACAGAAATGTTGCAGTGCTACAGAAAACAGGGAGTCTAAGAGAACACACCAAGCTTTGCTCCTTTCCACTCTGACATATTTCAGACGAATAAGGGAGAATATCATGCACTAAACCTTCGTGTCAACAGTACTTTTTCAAGAGGTCAGCTTGCCTCCACTATATGATGCCTGGGGCACATTAGAGTCTCAAGTTGCTCTGCAAGCTGGAAAGTTCTCCCCACTGTGTTAGGGGACCAAACTTGGGTCCCCTCTCCCAAGATTGGCTTTGCTGTGCCAAAGCCAATCTACTGACACTGTGTTGTGGTGAAGGTAAGTATAGCGTTTATTGCAGGGTGCCAAACAAGGAGAACTGGCAGCTCATGCTCAAAAGAACTGAACTCTCCAGGGAAGGGTTTCTAAAGGCAACATTTGGAGTGAGGGTTGCAGCTCGTGGCCTTTCTTCTGATTGGTTCATGGTGAGGTAAAAAGGTGATGTTTCAGAAATCTTAATCATCAACGTTCTGGTTCCAACCAGTCTGGGTTCTGTGTGCTGTGGTCAGCACATAGTCACCATCTACCACCTGGATGGAGTCTTAGTTTCTGCAGAACAACTCAAAGATAGACAACAGTGGAGCGGCTGGGCCCATGAGCCATGGCCGCTGAGCCTGCGAGTCTGGAGCCTCTGTTCCGCAACCGGAGAGGCCACAACAGTGAGAGGCCCGCGTACTGCCAAAAAAAAAAAGATAGGCAACCGATTATTATGTATATCCATCCGTTAAGGAGTAACTAGGACTCTGTTTTATTGCTGAACTATTGTTTAAGCTATCGGTACTTTTCTTGCTTCACTGTTTTTCCTTGGTTTCTACCTCACTTCCCTAATTAGTAACTGCTTCAGTCTGCTCTTTGGAACTCGGGGAAGGCCTAGGAGAAATGGTGGTCACAGGAGGGCCCCATGGGGTCCTGCTGGGTTCAATCCCCCTTTTCTTTGATACTCCTCAAACCCGAAGGAAACAGGGCCAGGACAAGAAAGGGACTAGTTTTGGATGGAGAGGTTAATCATAAACTCGGCAGGGGAACTTGGTTTCGACTGCAGCCAACAGCATGGAGGAACAGGACCTTCTCTTCTCTGGGAGGCTTCATACGTGCTCAAGTTTACAGGATGCCTAATGGAAAGGGACCTCAAATTGCCCCTGGAGCCAGACTTCCTTTCCTCTTAATTGAGTGACATATGAAAAATTGTCAACCAGTCTCCCCAAAATGCAGGAACCGCATGAAAACCAATACAACCTGACTGCCCTGTTCACTCGACAGGAATCAGCCAGCCCAAACAGAGGTAATGGGGCTTAGCAGGGTTCACGGCCACTGCACACATACAAGCACACCTGGCAGAAAGGCAGCCTTTATTTCTCCATGGGAGCTGGCCTTTGTTCCTAGGGTCAGTTGCTAGAGTCATGGTCAACGGTATTCAGAATAGGAAATACAGCTGGTCTTTATGAGGACTGGCAAGCGGTTTCCTGCAGGGAGGAAACATGAGAGGACTGCCCAAAATCTGAGGCTGTTTTAGATTTTATGAACCATCAAAACATAAAAATGAAGCCAAGTCATCTATGATTTCAGCTATGTCCTATTTTTCACATTTTAACAACTTTAAAAATTGATGAAATTGTGTCATTATCACCCAAGGATCGTTTGCAAAGCAGAATGCTTTCATGGCTATTTTCTAATTTACACCGGTTAAGCCTCACATTACTCCAGCCAGAGCAGAGATCTTGGAACCCAATTCATGGAAGACAAAGCAAGAGTCAAGGGTCCTGCCAGATCACACAGTTCAGAGCCCAGGGTCTCTGAGTTCCTCACAGGGATGTGCTGCAGGGAGTTGATCTGCAAGGCTGTGATTTTGGGCTCTTTTTTCTAGTACTTTCCTGAAGGAAGAACCTGAAGGGGAGCAGAATTTACCACCCCAAAATATGTCCCCGAGGCAAAAATATTATTTTATGCTGATCATTTTTAAGAAACAGCAGACAAAGGTGAAACTCTGAAAACTGAGTGGGAGTTATGAAGACACTTACATTGATAAGGGAAATCTCCATTTGTAAGGGTATCTTCCCATCTGTACCAGGAAGAGGAGGATGAATAAACTCAAGAAATTCTTATCAACAGAGAATCAAGGATTTAAATCTGCATAACAAGCATACCCTTGTTTACTGTGGTTTTCTGATAATCTCCCATTACTGACTTTCTTCCATCCCAAACACCTTCTTTTGTCTTTAGCTGGAGATGGTATTTAAGGGATGGTTTGGGTCATTTCGGGAAATTTTATTCAGTTTTCCTGGGTATCTCCCATGTATACAGGAGGTACAGATGTTATTAAACTTTTGTTTGTTTTTCCTCCTGTTAATCTGTCACTTATTACTGGGGGTTGGGGGGAGTGTCTCAGCTAAAACCTACAAGGGTAGAGGTAACATTATTTTCCCTTCCCTAAAAAGGTACCCACCCACCTGAGATGCCTGGCTTTCTTGAAATTCTAAAAAGTGCTATGCCCTAGGAAACAGGTTAGGTGGTGCTATAGTCTGCCAGACTATAAATGGGACAGACACAGATGGGTCCTGCTTTACCTGCATTCCATTCTTTTATGGAGGGACACACTGAAAACATCCCTTAGGCATTTAAAACGAAATAGGATGGCAAGGAGAAAGGGAACAAATTGACCAAGTTATACAACATTTCCACTATTAAGTAAAGATTCATAGAAACCTAGTATTTTCCACTGTATTAACTATAAAATGGTGATAACAAGTATAATATTTTCATAATGGCCTAAGCTTCAATGTAACCATTACCACAGAACAAAAATTCATGACAAACTGAAGCTTCCTGATGACTTCAGAAAGAACTCACTGTTCCATGTTGACAACATAAAGGGATGTTTATAAAACTGTGTGATTAGCAAAAAGAAAGTGCCATGCCTCACATCAATGACACAAGCCAGTTGTTATGGAGACAATACATCGGAGGGTCCCTGAAATTCGCCACATTCAGCAAATTTTTAATCTTGTGGATTTGTAAGTCTGCTTGGCTGGGTAATGCTATTAATAAATTTGAAAAGATGAGAAAACAGGATTTTCAAAATTCTAATAAGATATCACTAAATCACTGCTTCTTCAGAGCAGGAACTGAAAATTCCTTTACCTTTAACTCTGCTCTACTCTTTACATCTCTTCATGGGATGTAATTGTGACTATCTCTGTTTTGGGGAAGAAGAAAGGGAGAGTGGGTAGCATTTTGACCATAAAACTTGGCTTTTTAAAAACACCGAAGGTCTGCTTTTCTTATCTCTGCAAGAAACTCCTCCTGTGGGATAACATGAGAAAACAACACAGCAATTTTCATGGATTATTTTGTGCAAATATATAATCTCCAACTATGTGTAAATAGCAATAGTAATAAATCAAATCCTATTTTCTCACTGACTTTATTACTAATTCAAAGTTAACTCTTCACTTCCGAATGAGCTAACACCAGGTTTCTCTGCATCTACTATAAATACAAGTAGAATCTTCAAGCTTAAAGAGCAAGAAATTCTTACCTTGGGCAAGAAAGGGGGAGAAGGGATATATGGAATGGTATGTGCTTTAAATATGTGATTTTATTTAGTCCTTATACCAGAACTGTAAACAAGCATACTGACAGAGCCATCTTTACAGAGGCACACAAACACTGGATTGGGGATGAGCCAGAAACCACACAGCTCGGCAGTGAGAGAGCTGGTCTCTGCAGCCTGTATGCTTCCCCACCCTCCCTCCACACTAACTCAAAAGAGGGAGAAGTCCTCGCCAGAGGCCACAGGGATCTCTGGGTACATTTCTAACAGGAGCTGTGGGGATGTGCCATGGTGATGGCATCCTCAGCCAGGTGCCACAGGGAATGTCCCTCTGGGACTCTGTTTCGAGCTGCCTTCCAGTAAGGCAGCTGGTGCCACTGAAGGGCATCCTCGGGGGAGAAAAGCAGGATGTGCGTACGGTAGACTCACAGTGAGTAATTTTCCCTCTTCTTCCATTTCCGTCAACTCCTTTGAAAAGGGAAACCGTCCTTCACAGATTTCAACTGCAATTTTCAAGGATTATTTTTCACAAATATATAATCTCCAACTATGTGTAAACTGTAATAGTAATAAATCAAATCCTATTTTCTCACTGACTTTATTACTAATTCAGAGTTAACTCATCTTCACTTCCAAATGAGCTAGCACCAAGTTTCTATGCATCTACTATAAATACAAGTGGAATCTTCGAACTTAAAGAGCAAGAAATTCTTACCTTGGGCAGGAAAGGGGGAGAAATGACAAATTATGTCTTTGAGCCATTTCAAAGTAACAAACAATACTCATTACTTCTCTCTCGTTTCCTCATTACTTCCGAAGTAACATACAGAATTCAAATAAGAGGGGCACAACTTGTGCCTTAATGAAGGTCCTGATTTCAGCAGCATTTCAGAGGATGTGAAAGGGTCAGCCAACAGCACATCTATGACCAGGGGGGCCAGGGTCACCCCCAAATTTAAAAGTGACGGAAGGGCTTCCCTGGTGGCGCAGTGGTTGAGAGTCCGCCTGCCAATGCAGGAGACACGGGTTCGTGCCCCAGTCCGAGAAGATCCCACGTGCTGCGGAGCAGCTGGGCCCGTGAGCCATGGCTGCTGAGCCTGCGCATCCGGAGCCTGTGCTCCGCAACGGGAGAGGCCACAACAGTGAGAGGCCCGCGTACTGCCCCCCAAAAAAAAAAGTGACGGAAAACAAGCTCTCCTCACTCCAGTTTTCAGCTGCGGGGGAGACAGGGGACTGGGCTATATCCTCTTGATGTTAATCCTTGTTTTCTAAGATTCCTCCAAAGAGCTATATTCCTTATCAGAGATCACAAACAAGAAACCAAAGGGCTGAACATAACCCTTGTAAGTAAATATTCTGTCTGCCAAAACAATTTTTGTGTTTTTTGTTTGTTTGTTTGTTTTTGTATTTTTAAGCTCAGTTACCAGTTTTATAGACCAGGTGTGCACTCTCTTATCCGGCTACCACCTCACCAATTCTGACTGTCCCGGACAGACCAGGGTCACTTATGTCACCTCCCTGGCCCCTAAACACTTTGTGTTGCAACCCCCATTTTATATATTCAGAGGGGAAAAAGAACAAAATAAATCTCCACAAAAATTATGCGCCCTTAATCCCTCTTGTACATAAACCCCAGGAACTAGGGATGTTGATATCCTCATAGAGGAAACAGAGTCCAGAATAGATTATTATACAAATAAATAGAGTTAACAGCACAGGGTGAACAGAGAAGAGAGAAAACAACCGACTTCTGCCCATGGAAGTTGGAGAAAGCTTCCCAGGGAGGGGCCATTTGACGTTGGTCTTCAAGGTGAGTGGAAGCTTGCAGAGGGGTGGGGCAACCTGAGACAAAGACATTCACACAATGAAGAGCAAAATGACTCAATGGCTGAGTCACAGGGACTGTGCCTCCATTGTCCCATCTAAAAAGTGCAAGGCAGTGAACTTTCCTTTAATACAGAGCAACCAATAAAAATGCTTATAAAGCAACTTGTCAAGATGTTAACAGGCGTGTGCAGTCCATGTGCTAAATCAGGGCCAGGCGCTGTGAGATGGCAGATCTGGAACAAATGGTGAGGCCTCTTGCACAAACAGTCACACAGAGCACACCCTGTCTCTCTAATTGGCACCCCCGGGCTCCCAAGCTTGCCATCTTGTTCAGCTTGGATTCCTTTCTTTTCTGCACATCTCATGAGGCACTGGCCAACTCACTGTAGACTCGGACCTCTTGCCCACCTTCCCCTCCCTTCTGCACTCCCGGAAGACAGCACTGCCCAGCAAGAGTTAAAAGCTCAGGCGCTAGACTAAGATCTGCCTGGGTCTGAACCCTGGTTCTTCTAGTTCTCAACAAGTCACCCCCAGGCTCAGATTTTTATTCTGTAAAATGGGGAAAACAACAGTACCTATCTCATAGAGTTGATGCTTCTGAAATAACTTAGCTCCTGCCACAGAGTTGAGTACCAAATAAATGTTAACCTTAATTATTCATGCCTTCATGCTGAGCCCTTTTCCCTCCCTGTTTCTGGGCTTCCTCTCCTCTAGATCACCCTCAATCCCACCACAACTAAAACAGCAATGCAGCAGGGTCTGCTATTCTATTCCTCTTCATCCCATGCAAGACACCTAGACTCCATTCCCCAGCCCCCCATGCAGCTTGGGGGACCCTAGAACTGAGTTCTAGCCAATGAAAACGTGCACAGAAGTAACATGAGACCATTTCAAACTTGGCCTATAAAAACTTCATGCTACCCTGCTTTTTCTTCTTCCACCAGCTTGTTGCAGATATGCACAATGACATGGAAGCCACAGGCTGAAGATGGCAGAAGCAGACCCTCCAAAATGGAAAAGGCTGGGACCCTGAATCACCACTTGGAAGAGAGCAGCCTGTTAATTACAAACACCTGTTTTGGACATTACGTGAAGGAGAAATTAATTTCTATGATATGAAGTCACAGAGGCTCTGGGGTTAATCTGTTATATCAGCTAACATTCCCCTAACATAATCAACCTGATGAAATGACTCTCTCCTCACTACCTACAGAATGAGACCTGACCTTCCAAGGACGGCAATCAAGGTTTCTCCCCATCCAGCCCCAACTATCCTCCCTCCAAACCCACTTCCCACAAAGAAGCTAGTAATGTACCAGGTATCGCCAGGCCTCTGTAATCCTTGAAATCTTCGCACTTAGAGTTCCTTCTATCAGAAGGCCCCAAATCCCTTAATATTTGACAAAATTCTGATCAGCCTTCAAGGATCAGTTCATTCACTAACTCCTCTGAGAAGCTCATGCAGAGCTGGTCACCATGTCCTCAGGCTTTCAGAATAGATGGAACAGACTAAGTTCACTCCTTTACTACAGGAGGATGGCTTATGATACTGTAGAGTGAATTGCCTCTGTATCTTCATATATTCCAGCTACCGCGAGATTATAGTATGTCCAGGTGTGGCTACTTGGCCTCAACATCCCCGAAATGAGGCCACTTCCTTCAAGCAATTCCTTGGCAGGTCTATTACCTTTGTCTACTGCCCAGGCTGAGGTGTGAAAACTTGGATCATTAAATACCAGGAGCCAGATGAGGATGTTGGTAAATACAGGCAAATCCATCCCACTGCTAGATCAAGAGCTCAAAGCTCGAATCCATCCATAAAAATGAACAAAATGGATGAAAAACCAACAATAATCTAAATGCCCCCATATACCTCAGTAAAGCTGAAAAAAAGTCTAACAATTTGTTATGTAATTTATGACATATCCATAAATGGAATTTTTACACAGCTATAAAAATGGATACAGACTCATCTTTTCTCATTCTAAGTTCACATTTCAGTCCTCAGATGGCAACTGTAGTGACAGTTCCTCAGGGATCGAGTCCCCTCTGCAGTACGCCTACCACTTAACTTTCCTTCAGCGTTCCCTCACATTCACTGCTACAATTATTTGACTATTATCTGTCACTCCCACTAATATTAAATGAATGACGGTGGAAAGAATATTCTTCTGTTTAATTTTTAAATGTTAGATTTTAAATGAATGAATGAATAAATGAATGAATATTCAACAGAATACTGACATGAAAAATATATATATTTGTAAATTTAAAAAATTAGGTCACGTAAGCGCATATTCAACACAATCCTATTTTGCAAAGGAAAAACTGTTCTGCCTGCCAACACACACACACACACACACACACACACACACACACTGAGGAAACTCTGGAAGATTCTTCACCAAAATATCAACAATGGGTTTTTCTAGCCAAGATGAAAAGATCTGTATAGGGTGATTGTGACCCCATTCAGAAGATTCCAGGCTCTTCTTCTTCCCTGGTCCAGTTCAGGGGAGTTTTCCCCTGAGTGATGAATGGAATGGACAACTTTCATGAGCAGGTGGAGGACGTGGCCTGCTTCCCTGTTTTGCTCGCCAACTGAGCAAACAGCAGCTGTGATGGGAAAGTGTGGACAGTCCAGGTTGTCCATCAACAGCGGGAACCATGGCATGTGACGAGTGGCTAGACCGCTGTGTCCGGCACTGCGTAGCCAGTTGCACATCCAACTGGAAACAACAGCACCTTTCACTCCAGTTACCCAGCTTAGGCCAGCTCACTATGGACAAGACATGAGCAATGGAAGGGGCGAAAGTACCGTGTGCCCTTTCCCTGCCACTTGCCTCCAGGCTGTAGGGGAGAACCAGGTGGCTTTTCGAGGAGATTCACTGGAAATACTGAGCCAATGGGAAAGTCCTGCCTAGTCACCCTGTGGCTGTTTAAACTCAAACCTCAGTCACAAAATGGAGATTTCACTGAGGCTGCAGAGAAAGGGAGATGAAGATTTTTATAGGGAAGGCTAGCAGGGATAAAGGAATATATGTAAATGTCCACCATTATCATAACGATATACAAAAGCAGCTCTGTCCTCCAATACTTCAGATAAGGACATCTGTAATTTTGCCACACACGTATACACACATACATACGTGCATATACACATACGTATATACACACACGTGCATATACAAACAATACATGCACACAGACACACACGCATACATACATACATATGTAGAGGGTACATACAATAAACGGTAATGGTTAAAAACAAATCAGCAGTAGGGGGAGCTACCCAGCATAGGCTGATAATCTTTGCCCTTTGCCAGCACAATTTTTCTCCTGGAAATTTGTCAAATAAATAATCTAGGATGTGTGCCAAAATGAAAATTTAGAAACATCCAAAGCAGTAACTAGTTAAAGCAATTATGGCACACCAAAAAAGGGAGCACTTTGCATACTTTAAAAACCACAGATGCAGTTGCTGACATGGAATGATGTTCATCATGTTTTTAAATGAAAAACAAACTTCAAAACACTGTGTATTGTTTGCAAAATACTACACATACTGATTCAAATTTTGTAACTTCAACATACAACTTATATGTATAAATGAACATATGTATTATTCTATTAAAATATAAATATTATATAGGATATAAAATATATAAGACATATACAAAATGAAGGTATACTACATATGAAGAAAGTAGGTATGCTTGGGAGGGGTTGTTGATATTGGCTGTCTTCATTTTTTCTTTCCTGTATTTTCTATTTTTTTCTTTAAAACTGAGATGTGCAATTTTTTTTTTTTTAAAGGTGGGAACAAAGAAAGAAAACGCTAAAGGAAAAAGGAATCCTAGGATGGGATTCAGAAGAGCTAGTGGAGAAAGACCAGATCATGACAGAATAACCCATGTAATCTGGGCTCTGGACCTAGAGAATTAAAGAGAGGCACTGTCTCGTTTATATGTATATAGAGGCTAGAATGTTACCTGGCCCAAGATAAACACTCCAGGTTTATCATCATCCAACCAGCAGCTCCCACGGGCCAGCCTAAAGCTGGCTAGAAGCTACATCAGGGCCAGAAGCTCCCTGAAGACAGGGCCTGTGCCTCTACTAGCTTTGGTTACCTGACCCCAAGCACAGTGTCGGACACAGTTTTGGCAGTAGTGTTTTCTGAATACATGAATCAGTCATGGAATATTTCCTAAAAAGCTAAAGTCCACGAATCCCTTCCTGTATCACCAGCCCAAAGTCCACCTAATCTCAAAGAGTGTGACTAGGCTGCACAGAAAACAGCCACCACGTAAGGCTGCCCTCAATCCGGTCCCAAGGACCTTGGCCCTTTACTTGTGCTTTCGGAATTCCAGTCTGGGTTGGAGGTGGGCTGTGACAAGTCTGGGGAGGATGGGAACAGATGGCAGTCCCAGGGGTGACTCCTGACAACTGCTCATCTATCAGGACTCCCCAAGCCACCTCTCTCCGCCCTGTCACTTGTTTACAAGTGCACCTGCTGAGAAAAATCCCTGTGAGTTTTTTTGGTCCATGTGGTGTTCTGGAAAGTTGGTCCCGTGTCGGGAAAAGGAAGTGAGAAATGCCAGGGCCTCCCTCCTCTGGGCCTCTCACCCAGCCTAGGCGAGGGGTCTTGGTGAGGCTAATTGTTATCTTAGCCATCTTGCCAGAGACTCCAATCTTGAAACGAAACCTCAGAAGATCCTACAGATGAGGATGGATGAAAATAATCACTATTGTGACAACGTGTCAGTTACCACACTAAATGCTGTCAACAATCCTTACATCAGCTTTACAACGACTCTTTGAGCCAAGTATTAATTTCCCCATTTTACAGAGGAAGAAAGCAAATCTCAAAAGAGCTGAAGGAACACACTAACCATCGTGAAATGGTAGAGCTCAGACTCAAAAGGTAGTTTGACTCCCAAGACAAGGCTTCACCACTTAACCTCCCAGAGAGATTCCCAGAGCTCTGGAAAAATGTTTCAGAATCTCTGTGAGTCAGTCACAGGGCCTCCACATAATGTGTGCTGAGCATTTATCTCTGGGAGGTGCTTACCGACATCCAGTCTTGCCTCCTCTGAACTCCACTGGAAATCCGTCTGCCCTATTCCCTTGGACACCCAGTCATTTCCTGGGGGCTAACAGATCTCCCTAGAGAAACCATAAGCCATTAGGGGGCATGGGTGAAGAACCATTCCTGCATTGCCCAGCTCAACAAAGTCTTGTTAAATGAGTTCTTCAACCCTTTTAGCAAGATGATAGGACAGAGTAATCTTTTTTTAATATTGATATTTTGCATATTTTACTCAATTCTTGACTTCTCCATAAAGTCTAACCTGAGTATTCCATTAAATACTATAAACTGCTAAACCCTGACCACTTTCAATTCCCTCACCTTTCTCTATTTTTTCTTTTTTTTCACGGTCCTTATCAACTTCTACTGTACTCCATAATTTACTAATTCATTATGTTTATAGTTTATTATCCATCCTACCCTACCTGCCCACCCTCGTTAGAAGGTACACTGCCCAAGGGCAAGACTCTTTGTTATTTAATGATGTATTACAAGTGTCTACAACAGAGCCTGGCACACAGTAGGCACCCAATGAATACTTCTACATGAATTAAACTGAAATGAATGTTCTTACTACTTGGCGTCTCAGGTTCCTTGTCTACAGTTAAATAGTTCTAGTACTCTCTATCTCATGCCTGACAGTGAGAATGAGAGGGTGAGAGACACGTGCAGGCCATGCAATATAAGGCCAGGCACAGAGCAAGCGTCAATATATCTTCCCTATTCTTCAACACAGAAAATGAAATCTGCGTTGTGTTCCATACCTGGCTTTATAGATTGAGCCACTGATTGCTACCTTTACAATGGGTCAAGCCGCTTCTGAGGTTGGGAAAGCCATTCTTCATTAAATGCAGTTCCTCTGAGAAAGAGCTATTTATTCTACCAAGGATGCTGAGAGTTTATTTCTACTATAGACAGAAGCCTACTGTGTGCAGGAAATGTCTGGAATTATCGGTAAACAAAATGGGAAGGGTAGGAATGGACTTAATTTAATAGGCCGCCTGAGCATTGGGATACATTTTTTTTTTTTTTTTAAATTCTCAGACCCCAAGGTCAATTCAATACTTGAGTAGAAGGCCTGGGCCTCCAATGGTTCTTCAATTTCATTCTAAGTGAATGAGGAGGATGATCCAAATGACAGAGAAAACTTTCATAACAATAAGCTACGCATATCCTGATCTCCTCACAAGACCTTGATCTCCTAGAGGGCAAGGGCCTTATCTTAATGCACCTTTACATCCTCTGGTCTCTGCATGATGACTGGACCAAGGAAGCAACTCACTGAAATTAGGAAAGAGGGGAGAAGTGAGGGGAAAAGGGAAGGAGCCAGAAAGGGAGAGAGTATGGTCCAGTAGGGAAGCAGGTGGGAAGGAGGGAGGGAAGGAGGGAGGGAAGGAGGGAGGGAAGGAGGAACGGTTACAGGAAGGAGGAGAGTTGAGGAGGGAAGGGGAAAATAGGATTGTATGCAGAGCAACACCCTACCATTTTAGTAAAGAAATGAAGACATACAATGATCTTTACACTTTATATGTTCCTAAAGGCATGAAAAACTAGTCAATTTGGCAACACGGGATGCCTGGGGTGGCGCTGAGGGAAGGGTGAGTCTGGAGGGGGAAGGAGGATGAGTTAACATTTTCTTCCTGCACCTCTGGAATGTGTGACCTGCTCCAGTACTGGGACTGTGTGACTACAGCAAAGCTATCTCACTGAGAGCACAGCACTGAGAGAAGACAATGTGGGAACTGTCAAGGGGAAAAGGGAGAAAAATAATTATGGAATTGTGGGTGCTCCCCAGGAGGCAAATGCTGGATCTCAGAAGCAGGAGAAAGGTGGTGTAAGACCAACAGAGTGCAAAACATGGCAGGCAGAATGAGGAGGAGAGAAAGGAGTAAGACGGCACTTTTACCTGGGACCAGACTGAGGGATGAGACTTCAAAAAGAGCTAGAGGACTTCAGGAAGACGTGGGGGCAAGGAGTGATCTGGGGCAGTTAGCATCACCTCTATACAGAGTTTCTAGTGAATGCTGAGAAAGAAACTTGAAAACTTGCCCTGGGGATGGGGCTAAATACCATGGAAAGAGATTTGCTGACTTTCCGTTGTCCTTCACCCCATATGGTCAGTGTCCCTTCTTGGACTACTCCAGAAAACCCTGGATGAGTCACCCGGTGTTTTATCCTGCCTACATGGATAGTAGTTCTCCATTTGTTGGTGTCTACAAACAAGGACATTGTCTTTCATGTCTACTTCGCACAGTCTCTGCAATCCATACATTGGTGTCATCCTATCAGAGCTCTCACTCTGCTAATTTACCAACACTGTGACCTGGGGGCATGTTACTGAACAGCTCAGACCCTCAGCTTCCTAATGGGTAAAATAACAGTACATAATTCACAGGGTTGTTGTAAAGATTATATTAGAGAATTACATTAGCACAGTGACTAGCACATAGGAAGCTCTCAGTAAATACAGGCTGTGCTGTTACTTTTAGGCAATGCCTCCTCTACTGCTCACAGCCACTCTATAATACGAGTGCTTATTATTAGTTCCGTTTCACAGGTGAGAAAAATTTGCCTCAGAAGTGACCTAGGTTTCCTACAGTTAAATAGGTAGTCAATGGCAGAGGGAGATTTTGAATCCAGATTGAAAGCTCGTGCTCCCAACTCATGATCATACTGTTTCCAAGTCATTCTCTCCACTTTCTTCACTATTTTCCTTTAATATACATTTCCCCATCCCCCTACATCTCTCTTCCTTCATCAGTTTCTCTTCCGCCTCCTTCCTGTCCCCAACCTACGTATACTTGAGGACGTGAACACATACTCTGAGCCACAGAGCTCAGAGAGAGATGTAAACAGGAGAAGAGGATAAAAAATCAGAACCCAGGACTTCCCTGGTGGCGCAGTGGTTAAGAATCCTTCTGCCCATGCAGGGGACACGGGTTCGAGCCCTGGTCCGGGAAGATCCCACGTGCCGAGGAGCAACTAAGCCCGCAAGCCACAACTACTGAGCCTGCGCACCTAGAGCCCGTGCTCCACAACAAGAGAAGCCACCGCAAGGTGAAGCCCGCGCACTGCAACAAAGAGTAGCTCCCCCACTCACGGCAACTACAGAAAGCCTGCACGCAGCAACGAAGACCCAAAACAGCCAAAAGTAAATAAATAAATATATTTATTTAAAAAAAAAAATCAGAACCCCTTTGGCAGTGTCTTCTAAAGCCAAATACAAACATACCATCCACCCAAGCTCTTCTTATATCTAGTGAAACATCCTGCCAGACACGAATAAGTAGAGCATTGTTATTGAAAATAGCCCCAAACTACACGCTACCCAGACACCTAAGAATAGAAGAATGAATAACTCTATTATGGTATGGTCATATTACAGAAACAGTAATAAATGAACTATTGGTACAACAAAATGCATGTAGCTCACAAACATCCTGAACAAGTTAAGCCAGGCATAAAAAAGCACATACTACAGTTTTTGTTTACTCGAAATTCGTGAGCAGGCAAAACAAATGTGTGGTAAGGGAAGCCAGAACAACAGTGACCTCTTTGAGAAAGGAACATTGAATGGGCAGAGGTAGGAGGGAACCTTAGGGGGTGCTATCAGTGTTCCATATCTTGATCTGGGTTGACAGCTACACAAGAATGCATAGGTTAAAAGGTCACCAAGCTGTATTTAATATTAGTGCACTTTATGTACTTTATGTATTTTAAACTTCAATTAAAAAGAACAAAGACAATGGAAATTTCTAAATCCACTTCACCGCAGAGGTCTCCAGGGTTCTACGGCAGTGGCCAAGATGGCGGGCTTTGGTACCGTCCTCAGGCAAACTGCTGATTTGTCTCTTGGCTGAGACTTGAGAAAACCTTTTGTGCAGGGCTAGGAATGGTGTACGTCAGGGCACAGCCAATGGAGTCACAGCCAAGTGCATCTTCTGCTTTCTACGTCTTTTGGTCCCAGAGCAAGCTCTCATGCCCGCAGAGATCTGCACCAAAAGCTGGAGCACAGCTCATCCACAGCTGGGCTGCTTGTGCTGACTCTGTGCTGTGTTCTTTTCTAACCCTCAAAAGTAATTCCTATTTCATATTTTCTGGTACATTTGATGGGTTTTAGTTAGTACATTATAATACTCCCTTATCAGACCAGGAATGCATTCCTCCAAAACGTTTATTTCCTCTAGTCACAAAGCTTTCAGACAAAGAGTATTACCGGGAATCCATTCATTTTATTATCATGCACATTATTACATTAGTCACCCACACTTTGTGGAGAGCAGCATAGCCTGACACTACATCAAAACCCCTGCAGATTCGATTTTCGACAAGGGTTCCAAAATAATTCAATGAGAAAAGAATAGTCTTTTCAACAAATGGTGCAGGGACAATTTCATACATCTATGCAAAATAATGAAGTTGGGCCCCTTTCCTCACACCATACAAAAAATTAACTCCAAACGGACCACAGACCTAAATATATATAAGAACTAAAACTATAAAACTCTTGGAAGAAGATATAGGAGAGGGCTTCCCTGGCAGTGCAGTGGTTAAGAATCTGCCTGCCAATGCAGGGGACATGGGTTCGAGCCCTGGTCCGGGAAGATCCCACATGCCGCAGAGGAACTAAGTCCGTGCGCCACAACTACTGAGCCTGCTCTCCTAGAGCCTGTGCCCTGCAAGAAGAGAAGCAACCACAATGAGAAGTCCGTGTGCCACAACTACTGAGCCTGCTCTCCTAGAGCCTGTGCTCTGCAAGAAGAGAAGCAACCGCAATGAGAAGCCCGCGCACCACAACGAAGAGTAGTCCCCGCTCTCTGCAACGAGAGAAAGCCCACACGCAGCAAGTAAGACCCAACACAGCCAAAAATAAATAAATTAATTTATATTAAAAAAAAAAATAGGAGAAAATCTTCATGAACTTGAGGCAGGCAAAAGCATTCTTAGATATGAAGCAAAAACACAAACACAAAAGGAAAAAAATAAATAAGACTTTTGTGCTGCAAATAACACCATCAAGAAAGCAAAAACATGTCCCACAGAATGGGAGAAAATATTTGCAAATCATACAACCAGTAAGGGAATTGTGCCCATAACCTATAAAGAACTGTATCACTCAATAACAGAAATAACACAATGTAAAAGGGGAAAAGGCATCTGAATAGATATTTCTCCAAAGAAGGTAAACAAAGGGCAGTAAGTGCAGCAAAAGATTCTCAATATCATTAGCCACCAGGGAAATACACACCAAAAGCACAGTACACTGAAGGTTGGTGTACTTCATGCATTTGAGATAACAGCACATATTGGTGATGAGATGAAGAAATTGGGTCCTTCATACACTGCTGGTAGGTATGTAAAAATAGTGTAGCTGCTTTGGAAAACAGTCTGGCTATTCCTCAAAAACTTGAAACTATTTTCCATATGAACCCACAATTCCAGTCCTAGATATGTTCCCAAGAGAATGGAAACATATGTCCCAAAACTTGTACATGAATATTCAGAGTAACAAGACTCACAGTAGCCAAAAATTGTAAACAAACAAAATGTCCATCAACTGATGAATAGATCAACAAAATGTCTATCTATATGATGGAATATTATTTAGCAATAAAAAGGAATAAAATACTGATACCTGATGCAACATGGATATATCTTGCAAACACTGTGTTAATTAAATAAAGCTAGTCACAAAAGACCTCATATTGTAGGCGCCATTTATATGAAATGTCCAGAAAAGGCAAATCTATAGACGTAGACAGTAAACTAGTAGTTACTGAGGGCTGAGAGTCAGGGGAGTAATAGCGAAACCGTACAGAACTTCTTTTTGAGATGGTGGAAATGCTGTTAAGTCAGATTTTGGTGATGTCTCCACAATTCTGTGAATATATTTAAACTACTGAATTATAAACTTTAAATGGTTGGTTGATATTTGAATTGTATCTCAATAAAGCTGATATATATTTTCTTTAATTAAGAAATTAGGCAAAGGGAAAAGAAATGGCTAAGGCATTACACAATAAAAACAAAACAAAAAACCCTGCAGGCTACTGAGGCTGCGTGAGAAAATGGAAAGAACACATGACTATAAAGTTACAGGTACAGGGATCTGGTTCTGGCTCCACGCTTTGGTACTGACTAGACCCATGACCTTGGTAAAGACACGTATCTACTCTGGGTCTCATTGTAAAATGAAGGGCTATGTCTCAGTTCTTTTTCAGCTATAAAAATATGCCTGATTCTTAAAGATGCATTGCAGATTAGTGATAATAGTTTAACATGATAAACAAGGAGACATTTTTTTTAACAAGAATAACAGTAACTAATACTGATTAAGTTCTTACCTCATACCACTGCCTTCCATGTCTATTAGCTCATTAAATTCTCACAATAACTCCCTGAGATAGATAATATTATCCCCATTCCACAGATGAAGAGCCATGGCTGAGAAGAGTTAAAATACTTTCCCTTTCAAGGACTTTATAAAGGGAAATTCCAGGATGACAACTATGGGATGGACAGAGAGAGCACCCAGTCCAGATTTGAGTCAGAGGACACTAAACAACATGAGACAGGACTCTCAAAAAAATTTTTTAAAGGAACTAATGAGTTTGATTGGTTTGACTATGTTGGGAGGATTTTTCAGTTCTGCTAGAGTTTGGAGAAGAATTAGACATGGGCACAAAGAAAAATAAGGAACAGAAAAAGCAAAGTACTTATCAGCGCCATAAAAAGCAACATAATTATAGTACACTATGTGACTCAGCTATGAATGTTCAAACAAAAAATGCTGATATACTGATACTGATATGTAGAGTTTAGGAGGGTAGAGGAAGGGCAAGTGTGGTTTTAGGTGAAGTGAGAAAACAATCCTCAAGGTCCTTTCGAGGGATAATAATAGATAACAATAGATGATACCTACATCTGAAACTGAAAGAAACAGAAATGCAAACATGATTTCTAAACATAAAGGGAAATATTAGAAGAAAAATGTCAGAGAGCTAAAAATGGTACCCTCTGGGGGATCCCACCAAACGGTAGGGAGGGATGATGCTGGGGATTCTAACATTTTTGTAATAAATCTTAAAGTCCTGGGGGCTCCCCTGGTGGCGCAGTGGTTGAGAGTCCGCCTGCCGATGCAGGAGACACGGGTTCGTGCCCCGGTCCGGGAAGATCCCACATGCCTCGGAGCGGCTGGGTCCGTGAGCCATGGCCGCTGATCCTGCGCGTCCAGAGCCTGTGCTCCGCAACGGGAGAGGCCGCAACAGTGAGAGAGGCCCGCGTACCGCAAAAAAAAAAGAAAAAAAAATCTTAAAAGTCCTTTTTGAGTTTCATAAAATTATCTACATGTATTGCTTTGATTTTTTTAAAATAAAAATTAAGTTAAAACAAACCCAAAAGCCCTATTCAAGTTTGAGCTGAGATTCAAATGTAGGTCTCAGTCCAAAATCCGTGCTGTGATCAACACACTCTGTGGCCCTAACTACAGGGCCTTTTCCCCTCTGGAATTTATATAAAATAATCTTGGAGATGTCTTAGAAAACATCTTAAGACATTTTGACATGATCATCAATATGAGTTCATTCGTTCCATAGAAGAGAAGAAACCCTCCACAGTTCAACTCCCTCTCTTCTAACACTGAACTGAGATGAGTAACACTAGTAATTAGGCAGGGCCATAAACACCAGCAGCCTCCCTATAAGTGTGAGCAGCTCTCAAAAGCCCATAGATATTTTAATGTGTTTTTCTTCACTTCCACCCATGGGGACAGGTTCCCTAGAGATGACCTGAGCTTGCATCCAGCTGCAACAGAGAAAGTGCATCCACAGAGAAAGTGTCTTAGCTCTCAGGAACAGAATCAGTAACGTAAGAAAAAGACAAAGAAAGAGTTTCCCACCAAATATAGTCACCTGAATTTTCAGTTAACTAACGTGCTGAAGCTTTCTGGTCATCAGAAAAGAACCCGATCACCTGCAAGAACAGAACAGCCCATGATAAACCAGAACCATGGTACACCCCACAACCACTCTGGCTTTGGATGAAATCCTCATGTAACAATGTTCAGGCTTCGAATCAAAAGTCTGGATGTGAGAACCTATGTCCATTCTTTAATTGCCCAAATAAAGACAAAATGAATTATCATTCTCTCCAGTCCTCAAATGAGTGTTTCTTATACCCTAAGATGAGAAGGAAGAAATAAAAGTAGAGGACAAATCACACCAGAGACGGGATAGGTTTCCCACCATGACTGCATGTTACGTGTGTGACAGTTTCAATATTATGCTTTGCTTCGATGCTGTCAACCTGTTTACAAATAGCCCAGAACCCTGCTCCTATCACAGCCCAAAGGAAAGCTGCTTGGATTGACTTAGTGACCAGCTCTGACCAGAAGGTACCTCCAACTGATCTATACAGCAGGGTGGGGGTGGACAAAGGGACTGAGGTGGGAACTGTTTTTTGCACTGGAGAGTTTCTTCCCCCCAATTCTCATCATTGACCTCATCTGAGCTGCTTTCCCCTGGCCCTGGGGCCAGAGCTCTTCCAGGTGGGAGCTGGAGCGATCCAAGTCAATACAGATCTTGCTTTGGAATGGCTTCCATGCCATCAATCCACCTTAAAAAAAGAGAAATGCTCCTCAGTAAACAAGAGTATCCCCACCAGGCAGGTCTGCAGCCTAATGGTGGGTGATTCAGCTCATCTTTAGCTGCAAAGTTCCTTTAACATTTCTCAACTTGTTGATGCCAAGCCAGAAGTTAAAGTGCAAGCAGAGAGTGAATAGAAGCAATTTAAGTTCACTGGGAGTCCCAGGATGGACATTAAAAACACTCGATAAGGGCTTCCCTGGTGGCGCAGTGGTTGAGAGTCCGCCTGCCGATGCAGGGGACATGGGTTCGTGTCCCAGTCCGGGAGGATCCCACATGCCGCGGAGCGGCTGGGCTCGTGAGCCATGGCCACTGAGCCTGCACGTCCGGAGCCTGTGCTCCGCAACAGGAGAGGCCACAGCAGTGAGAGGCCCGCGTACCACAAAGAAAAAAAAACCAAAACACTCGATAAGTAGTCATTCTTACTTTGCGTTAAGGAATTTGGAATACCAGACCCATCTCCACCTGCAGCGGCAGAACTCCAAATGGGAGTAAAGGTTCTGGGCAGAAAGCAGTCAGGGCCACCTCCGTGGGGGAAGAAACAGGTCTCTCTGATGATTAAGCCCAGTTTGTGATCATATTATACTTTGAATAAACGTGACAATGTATTAAGTGACGTGATGCTCAAAGCTTCACGTATTATAACAACGTAGGGCAACCAGACCGCCTGTGTCCCAATCCCAGCCCCCCTTCACGTTGGCTGTGTTCATGGACAAAGCTCTTAACCTCTCTGAGCTGAGAATCATCTGTAAATTGATTCCTACAACTCAAAGAGGAGTTAAAAGGTTCGAAGTAGACAATCTGGGTAAAATGCCTGGTTCATAATAAAGAATCAACATTATTTTATGGTTGTTATTATTATTCCTGTTTTACAGAGAAGGAAAGCAGCTTAGAAGGGATCACAAGCTTGTCTAAAGTGACACAGCTGATAAATGGCAGAAGTGGGTCTGATGGGCTCCAGAGCTCCCACTGTTATCACAGTCTCTCCTCTCCCCTGTACCCTTCTCCTTACTGTCCGTAGTGGATATATGACATCAGCTACTGGCTTGTCTATGTGATAAAATATCTTAGAAGAAAAACTGAAATTCCCTAAAAAGCCCATATAGTAGTAATACTAGTAGTAGTGGTGGCAGTGGTGGTGGTTGTCATCATCGCAGTAGTCAGTGACCCTTGGCATACCACTGTGGGCTAAGGTGTGTATGTACAACATCTCACCTCCCCTGTCAGGAGAGACTCCACGAATCAGCTAAAACATCACGGATTTGGAAGTGATATCACAGAAAGGGAGCCATACAATTGTAGGACAAATATGGACAAGAAATATTGCTGAATGGTCCCAAAACAAGGATCTTTATGACAGGTGGGGTGGGAGGTTCAGCATACCAAATGCTCATGCCATGAAAGTAAGTGCTACACACCTCAAATGAAAAGCTGATGAACATCTGACAAACACAGATCACAGGGAGACGTCCTTGCTAGACCCTCTCAGCAGGGCAGGCACGGAGGAAATGGCCTTAATTTTTCTCCACTAGAGAAAATCAAATATAAGTCACTGCTCTGAGAAATCGTTGTCACTTCCTAAATTAACAGTTAAGACAGTACTCTTGGGACGTCTCAACAATGCCACATCATCACTTCATCCTCGTCTACACTGTCTTCATTTTCATGGACAATGAAATATCTCTGGGTCTGATTTTAATTCCTCTTCTTCACCCTAATCTCTATAAGGGCACGGGTTGTGTTCACCGCTATACAGCCAATACCTAGAACAGTACCTGGCACATACTAAGTAGATAATAAATATTTACTGAATGCATAAGTGATGTATATAAATCTCTTAACAGGCAAACACTGAGGACTCCGTAAATAAATGGTACCTGATTCTCATTATTTTCTCTTTTTCTCTACAGAAGGGTCATCTATTTCTTTGGATCCTCACAATCTGCAAGCCTCACATGCAAAGTTCATTAGCGCATCACAAGCAAACAAAGAAAAAAGATGAACGTTTGCAACTCACCATTTCACAAACAGATCCCTGCCATCATAAATGAGGGCTTAAATCAAACTCGAATCATATACAAACAGACACACACAGAACCCCTGCAATTTATTGTGTATATATTGAACATTTCCTTCTGAGAGAAGACAGAAGAAATCCACACAGCAGAAAAGGTAATTAACCAGATGACACTATTGTTTTCACAACCTGGAAGCTCATCGTTGTTGATTCTTCTCTTCCAAACAAAAAGCAAACTCCTTGACAGCAAAAAGTGAAGAGAAATCCAAGATTGCTACTTCCAGTTGGCCAAAAGAAGAGATGAGTACTACAGACGAGATTTTAACTTTAAAGTTTATTACAGAATTCTTTTGAGGGAATGGATAATACTGTTTTAAGAAAGAGGAGATGCTTCCCCTATCCCAATTTTTCTGTTACCTACTCAATCCTATACCCACCTTCATTAAAAAATTCATAGCATGTTATAACTGAAAGAAATATCAAAGATTATCTAATGACCAAACTTCTCAATTTACCCTTGGAGGGAGAGCAGAGATGTGGCAATTTCATGTGAAAACAAAATCACACTCAGGTCACAATGTTCTCAATACATAGTATAATTAACATAAAATAATTTTAGATCTGCAAAGGCCATAGACACTCTTGTAAATATTTGCAGTTTGACTCAATTCCAGACTTGTTCCTTTCTTCAGACCCCTCAGCTTCCACTTGACTCATAATTTGACATCTCTCCTAGGAACTCATGTACAAGAAGGAATTTCAGCACCTGCAGGTCAGAAGGCTCTGTGATCCCAAATCCATGTGTAGGAAGTGAGAATGACCAAGTCTACATCAATGGGGTTGCTCGCCATCTGTATTCTCCCAAGTCAAGTGGGCCCAACCCAGGCTGAGGAAGCCCTGCCCGCTGCGCCTGGAACAATACAACTGGAGTCCAAGAGGTTGTGGTCCTACCACACATCCTATGCTCAAACCGCACATCTCACCTATAAAACTCAAACCAGAGAAACCCTAAAACATGTCCCCAGTCAGCAAGCCACGAAGAGGACCATGACACATCCCTAACTCCTCACTGGCATTTTCCATGGTTTGTAGGAAAAAAGGTCACAATAGAAAGGCACATTTCTTTAAAAATGGTCCACATCAAAAAAAATCTTAAAAAAAAAAAAGAAAGCAAGGCACATTTCTCAGGTGAGTCAGACAGTGATCAAGGACAAAGCGGCATCCATAGAATTCTAGCATTTTGGAGGCGAAACAGTCCTTCGAAGTTGTGTCACCTTTCTGTTACATGTAAACTGAAATCCAGAGCAGTGAGCAAACGTCCCATGGACAGGCAGTAGTAGCTAACTCAGGACCCCTGATTTCCAGCTCTAGGATTATTCTCCTACCCTGACTGGAGAGATATCATACGAGAGGTCCAGAGATGCATAAACACAACTGTAATTTGTCATGCTTTGGCACCTTCCCCGCCCTGCTAAATCAGTTATCGTTCAAGGCCAAATTAAATGTCATCTCCTCTGCGAGGTCCACCTTGTCTTTCCCCATCCCAGTTGGGACCAATCACTCCTTATTCTGTCTTCAACTCAGCCCCTTCCTTGATCTGCCAATTAACCCTCAGTTCAACTGATCCTGTAAATGAATGCTATCATTCACCACTTGTCTCTCCCTCTGGACTAGAAGCTCCTGGATGCCTGGGTTCATCTTTCTACCCCACACACTGCCTGTTTGCATGTATTCATTAAAATGTCCATTTATCCAACAAAAATTTACTAAGCTCCTCCTCTGTGCCATACATTGCCCTGGGGATATAACAATGACCAAGACAGGAACTGAAGCAGCCCCCAAGCAGTCTTCACCCTTAAAAGGGAAGAATCACGTTACAGAGTTAATTATTCAAACAATACAGATGGGTGGTACTGATGAGGAGAAAAGTTTACTGGGTTTACATGGCTAGGAAAGGTTGGGGTAAGTAACAAGTAAGAAAACTGATCCTTGTGAGAGGTTCTCCACGTGAACATGCTTATTTTGAAACACTGTGTATGTTTTACAGCCAGTAGTAGAATATGAAGATTCAATCCTAAGATTTTGATGATCATGATTTCACCAACAAGAAAAATATGTTTTGGGCAGGAGAGTCGATAGGAATGATTCATAGTCAAGTTTTGACATGTTGGCGACCAAAAGAAGGAGGGAGAAACTGGAATGGGAACTGGGAGAAATTTTTTAAAGAACAGAACAGAGGTCAAATGAGGAAGAATCAGAGTAGCGAACAAGGGACAGGTTCCCCAAGAAAGAATTAAGCTGAGACCTAAACTATGACTAAGACTAAGGTAGGTGGGTTGAGGAGGATGAGAGACAGAAAAGGTGTGCATCCTCCCAGGCAGAAGGCACAGCAGATTTACATCAAGCCTGAATTCAAGGTTACAAATAACCAGCACACTATAGACATCCCATCATTGTAAAAGTAACCAATGTTTAGGCACCTTCATCTCTTCTTCCTCCATCACTAAATTCCACACATATCAGCCTGATGCTGCCTGGCAGATGTGTCAATTCCTCCCAAATACCATTTCAAACAGATTTAGCTTCCCAGGAAGCATCACTTATAAATTTTAAATCACTCTCTTGTCTTAAAGGACAAGACGGTCTCAGGGTAGAAATTGCACAGAAGGAGCTGGAAAACTTGGGTTTTAATGCCAGTTTTGTTGTTAATTTACCAGGTGACCTTTGGCAAGTCAATAAACATCCTTCTGTCTTCAATTCTCTGTCTATAAAATGATTATCCAGAATGACCGTCTTTTCTAAAAACACTGAAATTTTATGAGAACTACCCAGATGTAACACTGAATCTGCTTTAAAATGATTCAGTAATAGGGTCAACTTAAAAAATTATTTGAAAGTATTTAAAAGTTGTTTAGTCTTTTGATGCGGAGGGATTTTATTCCAAGAGATTATGTATTTTTTTTCCTAAGTAGTTTAAAAATCTCTGCTAGAGCATTTACACTGATTAGAAAAATAATGCATGGCCCAATTCTTAAGCCACGCAACACTGAAAACTTGAAAGTAGACACACTACTGGCCAAATGACCATGGCCACGTGTGATAGAAGTTCATACAGTACAGAGGTTAACAAGAGGAACAGAGAGCAACAGCGTGGAGACAGCAGAACTTGGTTTGAATTCTTCTACTACCTCACCAGCTAAATAAGCTGACATTGGGGATTAATCTTTCCAAGTCTTATTTTCCCACATGAAAAATGGGGCTGAAGACCGCCTTAGCTGACGGCTATGGCAGAAAGTCTACTTCACAACATATTAACAAAACTTAGCATAGTACATGACACATACTAGTGCTTAAGAACTGGAAATCAAACTGAGCCTTAAAAATGAGAACAAAGAAGCCCATTTTGATAACCTATGGCTATTGGTTAAATACCAAACACATGCATGGTTCTCACTGTGCCAGATACAACAGTCAAGACAAAGAATAATATTCAAAACCCTCAACACGTATTAACTCATTTAATCCTCCCAATAGCCATGTGAGTACTACTATTATCCCCCATTTAACAGATGAAGAAATCATGGCATTGAGAGGGGAAATAATTTACCCGAGGGAAGAACTGGTCAATCCAAGCACTTGAACTCCGGAGCCTGGGCTCTAGACGAGTGTGCTATATGGCTCCTCTGCAGAAAGAGGGAGCCACTTTATATGCTTGAGCACGGGAACAGAATGATCAAAGTAATTTGGGGGGAAAATTATTCTGATCATATCAACAAAATTAAGAGAAAGAATGAGACTAAAAACAGGGAAACCAAGTAAACTGGTTATGGTAATCCAGAGAGAAGGGAAAGTGACAGCAAAGAAAATAAACATCAGTGGTACCAACTATCCTAAGACCTACTAGACTCGTACACATGATACAAAACATCGGGGGAAATCAAGTCTGGCTATCTTTCTGGGAAGGGTGGGTCCCTTGGCCAACCTATAATCTAGAGTTGTTATTAGCAGATTTCCCCCAAGATCTTGGGAGGAAAATAAGATAAAGGAAAGGAGGTGGGGAATAAAGCTGTTCCTCTTGGCCAGCAACTGTGAATAGCCATTTTACAGAGTGAACAACGAGGTTTATACTGAAGAATTCAGAAGCAACCAAAGTCCAATCCAGGTGGTCTGGTTGAAGTCCTAGGAAGCTGGGACCATCATGGGGGTGTATGTAATAAGCTCATCTCACATTTGGAGTAAACTTATCAAAGGACTGGACTTAGCCTTAAGAAAGTCTAGGTTTAGAGAAGAATGTGTTCTCAAATTTACGGTGGGGGACCTCAGCTCCTAGCATCTTTCTAAATTTGTCCAGGTACTTTTCCTAGCAGGTGAGCTGGGTGGGAGAGGAAGCTCAAAGTTCTCTTCCTCACCTAAGTAAAAGGCGGTTAAAAAGGCACGGGAGGGACTTCCCTGGTGGCGCAGTGGTTAGGAATCTGCCTGCCAATGCAGAGGACATGGATTCAATCCCTGGTCCGGGAAGATCCCATGTGCTGCGGAGCAACTAAGCCCGTGCACCACAACTACTGAAGCCCGCGCGCCAAGGGCCCGTGCTCCGCAACAAGAGAAGCCATTGCAATGAGAAGCCCGCACACCACAACAGAGTATCCCCCACTGGGGACAACTAGAGAAAGCCCGCGCGCAGCAACAAAGACCCAATGCAGCCAAAAATTTTTAAAAATTAAAAAGGCATGGGAGCCTCTGGAAATCTAGCAGAGGAAAGAGCTGTAGGATGGCAGAGCCCATCCAAGCACTGTCAAGAGGGGATGAGGTTTCTATCTTGGATCATACAACTAGCTCATCCTATTCACCAAGCAAACTCCTATCTGGGAAACTCCTGACTTCTACATGGCTTGCCAACAGGAAACGGTTGCTTTTCTTTTATAAATTCATATGTGATCACTCTAACTCATCATTCTGTGAGATGAATTAATGTGAGTTTGCTCCTGGCAGCTGGGTAAAATACCCTCCCTTGGAGGTCCCCTGGCTGCTGCATAAGCTTCCCTTGAACTACTGTGAAATACATTTCAGAAAGTTTCTCTGGTTAGCAACAGAAGCCAACTCTGGCTAATGTAGAAGAAAGAAAAGAAAAAGAAGTTTATTACCTGGTCACAGAATTAAAGAAAAAAAAGGAAAATAAGTATTTCTGCCATCTAGATTTTTAAAATTCTAAAGATCATATGCATAATTTATATGTGTAGAAAAAAATTGAAAAAAATATAACTCAAATTGGTTTACCTCTGTAGGCCTGGAATTTTGGGTTGGGGAAAGAGGGAGGTAACAGGAAAAAATGTAGTTTTCTTCTAAATATATGTATGTTTTATTAGAATTTTTTGCAATAAACATGTATTACTTTAATAATATACAAAAGTTTCAACAATAAAGCACATATTAGAACTCTAAGTTACACTGGTTTAAAAAAAAAAAGCAGACGCAGGAGGCAATGAAATTTCCATGTACAAATAAAACCACAGCCTTCTGAAGTCAATGAAGTAAATCCATACACTCATAACTTCTACGGCACCTAAAAAACTGTAGCACACCATAAAACTTAAATCTATTTCTTTAACTTCTTTTCCTTTAATGGATACAAAAATTTCTCTCAGACTGCGACAGTAAACAGAAAAAGAAGAAAACTGATAAAAATGAAAGGAACAGAAAAATACACATTCT
This sequence comes from Aethalodelphis obliquidens, assembly GCF_003676395.1. Classification (NCBI taxonomy): domain Eukaryota; kingdom Metazoa; phylum Chordata; class Mammalia; order Artiodactyla; family Delphinidae; genus Aethalodelphis; species Aethalodelphis obliquidens. Next base: position 13,856,085 of record NW_020837966.1, read on the forward strand.
ATATCTGGTTAAGACATCAATAAACTAACAATCACAGGACAACCCTGGATCTAAGGCACAGTATTTTCAATTTGAAGGTTAAGTCGGTTCATCTTTGAGCCTCAATCAGTGTCTGAAGGCTATCAAGACCTTGTGAGGGTGTGGCAGGCTGCCAGTTATCAAACCTGGGCATTGATACATTATCCATCGCCAAGTACTTATTCTCACATAACAACAGCACAGCTACACTACACTGAATAATAGTGCACATTCAACACACAATAACATCATATACACTGAATGTCAGTGACTCTTAGAGCCTGAGTAATACAGTATCAATAACTGGCTATCTCATTCAGGCTGCCATTAGTTCTACATAATATACTTATTTCATGAAGAACATACCATCAATTTAAAATTTCTTCAGCTCAGCAGCACCCAACCTTTATAAAAGGTGCCTGGTTGATTAGCTAAATCACATTCTCATTACTGTAAAACAATCACCGTTGCCCAGCCTCATGGGAAAACAGCAACCACAGAACAGTGTGTGAAACCATCAACTTTGAGTATTCCTAGAAAAGAGTGCTCCCAATCTTTATAGGACTTTAAATCTATGGAGACATATTAAGCACCTAGAATCCATCTCAAGCACTTTATAAAAGCCCAAGGGTATTCAAAGAGAGCTGGAGAAAACAGGGACTGTATCTTTCATCTCCAGGGCCAGAACCAAGGAAAAGTGTTGAGCATTTATCAGGGACTTAGTATATGTCTAATGCAGGCAATCAAAGTTTTAAGAGGCTCATTATAACTCTCAAGGTCCAAATGAACTCTTATGAGGCAAAGTTGAGAAGAAAGAAACGCTGGTGTTCATTGCAAATTATTACTGGCAGAGGTTAAGAAAATAAAAGTATTCAAGTAGTAAATGGGATAAAATCTCTAATACCAATGAACGCAGATTTAGAACCTACCAAAACTGGAAAACTGATTCACAATAGTCTTACACACACACACACATACGCACGCACACAGATATTAAATTTTAAAATGCTAAAACAATATTCTTTACAATTAAAAAAAACACTCAAAAACAAAATACTGATTATAAAAAAAGTAAGGCCTTTAATTCCCCCATTCTAAAAGAAACAGAAAGCATAAAATTGCCCAGATGGCTCAAGACATTCCAATCCAAAGCTCCCGTGAAGACATTCCAATCCAACGCTCCCATGAACTGCAGGTCACAAAATCTGATAGACGGAAAACAGTTATTCCAAGGGGTTTGGTATTCTATATGTATACCTAGAATTAGCTGTATAATAAATAAATAATATAATTTAAATATATGTATTTTCCATTACACACATGCGCAAACAGATGTAATAATATAGAGATGTAATATGCAATAAATAGGCACTACCAGATTCATTGTGGTTTTCCAAAACTAACAGATCCTAAAATTATAACTAATATTAAGTGAGTGTCTAAAATTTTTTTTGAAATATAGACTCTAAAAGACTAGAAACCACCACCTTTATCCAGAGTGATCTTTCAACTGACCTGGACAATATACTGTCTGATACCTAGCAAGAGTAACTAAATCAGCCCTGGGTCACAGTGAAATGGCTGAATAAACTAAGCAAAGAGAACAATCATCTGATCTGTAGTGGAGAAAACATGTGAAAGGAGAAGAGAAAGATCTATCATCTGAAAAAGACAAAAACCCCCTTTTGTTCCTAGGAGTCTTTGTACAGATCACATTGCTTCTGCGGATTTTGGGACAGCACAGATCCTCCTCTTCTGGGCTTAGCGATACACTCAGCATTTTCAGTCCAGAGTCATAATTCTCTGTCTACTCAGCTACACAATGAGCCACAGTGATGACTATTCTTGAATACCATTAGTTGAATAACATTAGTGACTTACAACAAATTCTTCTTTCCCCAAAACACAACAGAGAAGGACAGTAACAAACTTAATTTCAGGGACAGCAAAGATTTAGTAAGATTCTTTTCTCATTATCTGCCTCAGAGTGTCTATGAAAATGACACTGATAAAAAAAAGCCTGTAGCACAGATCCTGGTACGTAATATGAGTAAAATAAGATTTCCTTCCGATCCCCTGTTCTACTGACTTCCTATAACGGAGTATTTATGCCTCCTTCTACCAACTGAAACCAAAGGCTCTTGGACATGTACAATCTTAGCAAAATATGTAAAATAAATGTTTGGCGGATACTAGTAATATACTAGTGATAGATTTATTTTTAATTTTTCATTTCACGAAAATGACTTTCAAACTAAAAGCCCCACGGGTTTCTTACCTAGACAAAGGCATTAAACAACATTTGCATAACTCCTTTAAACATCATAATAAAATGAACATAAATCTATCCACACGTTCTCAAACTCCAACAATACAGTTTAATAGAAAATAATAACAACGAGCATTTATTTGACATCTCACAGGTATTAAATCACCAGTTATCATTAAGTCTAGAAGGACTCCCATTTATAGGTAAGGAAACAAAATGCAAAGAAGTTAAATATCTTGCCCAAGGTCATGCAGCTGTGAAGTGGTGGAGGCAGTATTCAAACCTCTAAGGAGAAGGACTGTTTCATTTGAATCTCACAATGAACTTGTTCTGGTTATTTACTGCTGCATAACAAACCACCCCAAAACATCATGGCTTCAGACAACAACCATACGTTGATTATCTTTTACAATTTTCGTGTGTCAGGCTGTTATACAGAGCACAGTGGAAATGTCTCGTCTCTGCTCCTTGATGCCTGGAGCTTCCACTGGGAAGACTGAGGGTGACTCGACAGTGAGGGGTAGACTCTTGCAGGATCCACCTAGCTCAGCTGGGGCCAGCCACCAGAACACCAATGGGAGCATCTCCTCGCGGCTGCCTGAGCTTCCGCACAGCCTGCTGGCTGGATGCCAAAGTCAGATGTCCCAAGACACTCAGATGGAAGCCCTCTCACTTTTTATGACCCTAGCATGGAATTCTCATAGCACCACTCCCACCATCATCACAAATCACCCTTGATTCAAAGAGAAGTAACACAGACACCACCACCCCTTATCTCCCCATGGAATCAGTGTCCAAGTCACACTGCAAGAAGGGTATGTGGAATGGGACCTATCACTGCACTCAGTGGCTGCCATATTCCCTAAAAGACAATGAGCATCACGATTCCTAACTAAGAGTGAAAAACTAAGTTTCAGAAAGTCTATGTGACCTGCTCGAGTTGACATAATTAATAAACGATACTAAGATGTTAAAACGGGCCTTGGCAATTTCAAATCCTATGCAATTCACATTACACCATACTTGTAAAACATGCCATTGAAACTGTGCTATTCTTTGGCAAAAGCTAGTACACATGTATGTTTCTGAAAAAATAAAGAATAGTAAAGCACCCCATAGCTAAGAGAATATCCAAATATGAATTATCAGACTTTGGAAAGGTGGCAAGTGGAAATCCTATTACATTCTTAGCCTTGTCAATCATGTTGAATACTAGTATTTGTTTGTTTTTAATTGAGGATTAATGTAAGAAAAGAGAAATAAAATACCAAGAGTATTCTGCAAAGAGAATCCTTGAAAAGAACAGGAACTACCTAGGACAGTGGCGCAACCGTCCAGTGAAGCCTACACAGGACAGATCCAGGCAACTCAGGGAACCCAATGAGCTACCATCTCCACCTGATGTCAAGTCCAAAAAGAGAACTCTCAGTCATCACCATCGACAGCCTTGAAAGTGCCAGTCCCAGCGAAGAGTGTCTCCTCTGGCATGGGAAATTTCACAACACACCGTTATTGCAGGCCGAGGCTGCTTCCATCATCCACATTTACTGCCTTACAAAAACCTGTAATGTGAATGTTTACTGTTGTCATGGCACCTTCACAGGAGGTCAAGATAACACACACCCATCGCTGTGACCTTTCCAAAGAGGACTGAACAATACAATGAGGATCAGAAATGGAGACACCTAATAATGTTATTTATTAAAACAAATCAAGACGTCTCTTTTTTAGGGATCTGTGGTGTTCACAGGAGACTCAGCACTATGCACGTGGTCTTGTATAACTTGACAATAAATCCATCAGTCCTCTATTGCACCACTGGGTTGGCGAAAATTCCAGGCATGAAAGTGACTGTACCTCTTGAATAAATGCATCTTTTAAGTGGCAGTGTCAGCACTTGCTCCCAGGATGGGCATATATCAAGTACAATAAGCAGAATGCTTTCTTTTAAAATTCAGAACCTCTTTTTCAATCCCTTTTCTCTCCACACAAAGCCTTGACCAAGACACTAAAGAACATATTATGTGAAACACACACAGCGTTTCCTGGTCTGGGCTTAATCATGTGACATCTTAATAGTTCAGAATCAAACTGACACCTCAGAGTCAGAGGCCAGAATTGTCAAGATTACTGTCCTTCATTCCAGAAGGCGCAGCAGACACTACCTTTGTGTCTTCAAACAATAATCACAATGTTTCTTTCCAAACCCCCACGAAGAATCATGAAATGATTAAGGACTATCTACCTATCCTGCAGCTTTCTTTATCAAAGGGAATAACATAAATTAATTACGGTTTGAAGTGCCAAGTGCACAGTTAATAGCTAAAATCAAAACAAACGCATCTAGATGGTGATGCCTCATCCAAAATTACACCAAGTCTCCCTCCATATTAATGTTGAAAAGCAATGCCTATCTATGTCATCAATACACTTACTTCTAAACACTTTTCTGCCTTTAATGGATTCTTCAGTAATCAAACTATAATTGGCATTAAGCCCAAAAGAGTATTCAACCATAGAAATTAGTATCTCTCTGTAAACCAATTAATTATTCAGCATTCTGTAGCTGCCTAGAAGCCCAGAGCTACCCTGATTGTTCTGCAGTGGAAACACTTGCTTAGCACTCCTCCCTCAAGGAGAGGACTACAGACTCACTCCCACTGCATCCTTCCCACACTCGTGAAGGGATGCTTAAAGAGGATCCTATCAATAACACCCAACAGCCTGGCTGAGAAAGTCCCAGACAAACCACATCTCTACTAGCTGTGGTATTTTTCTCCCTTACAGGCAGTGGCCAAAAGGCAAATGTTACAAGACCTCAAATTCAGGCACGATAAACAGACTTGCACAAGGAAGAAAACTGAGGCCCCAGTCAAAACAGAAACCACCAGGATGTTAAATCATCATCATCATGATAATAACAACAGCAGCAGTAGTCACAACAATAAGAACACAACCATGTCCAGTGCTGGTAGGAAGGTGATCAATAAAGGAAAATTCGGTTATACGTGATTCCCAAAAAAGCCTTAGAAATATCAAACAACAAACATCTTGGACTCAGCAGTTCTACATCTGGGAAGGCCTTCCAGGAAAATCATTCATCTGTTCGGCAAAGATTTAAGTACAAGGATGTTCATCACAGAGTTGTTTAAAATGTGAAAAACGGGACACAACCAAGATACCTGACAGTAAGGAAACAGTTATATGTATGTAATATGTCCATACGGTGGCATACTATGCAAAACTTAAAAGTGACAGTGTAAAGTCACATGGGGGTGCTGTTTTTTTTTGTTTTTTGGGGTTTTTTTGGCTGCATTGGGTTTTCCTTGCTGCGTGAGGGCTTTCTCTAATTCCGGCCAGTGGGGGCTACTCTTCGTTTCAGTGCATGGGCTTCTCATTACGGTGGCTTCTCTTGTTGCGGAGCACTGGTTCTAGGTGTGCGGACTTCAGTAGTTCTGGCTCCCGGGCTCTAGAGCGCAGGCTCAGTAGTTGTGGTGCACGGGCTTAGTTGCTCTGCAGCATGTGGGATCTTTGTGGACCAGGACTCCAACCTGTGTCTCCTGCACTGGCAGGTGAACTCTTAACCACTGCGCCTCCAGGGAAGTCACCACATGGGTTTTTTGTTTGTTTGTTTGTTTGTTTGTTTTGCTGTACGCAGGCCTCTCACTGTTGTGGCCTCTCCCGTTGTGGAGCACAGGCTCCGGACACACGGGCTCTGCAGCCATGGCTCACGGGCCCAGCCGCTCCGCGGCATGTGGAATCTTCCCGGACCGCGGCACGAACCCGTGTCCCCTGCATTGGCAGGCGGACTCTCAACCACTGCGCCACCAGGGAAGGCCCCATGGGTGTGTTTTTGACAGGACAAAATATTCACAAATTATTAGGAAGTGAAAATTCAAGTAGCAACATGTACACACTTCAATATAAAATTTAATTTTATATACAAATATACATCTAGAGTAACATATCCCAAAAGGGTAACATTGGTGGAATTAAAGGTGGTTTTTTTTGGATCTGTTCTAACATTTCTGTAACAAACACATAGCACTCTTTGGCATCAGACAATTAATGGAAAGCATTTCACCCACATTCTATGCCTTTAAATGGAGCATTTTTAAAGGCATACTGTTTTCAGAGAAGACAGATATTTGCTCCCTAAAATTAACTTGTAGCCCAAATGCAAATATTGAACCCAAGATAATTCCATAATTAGCTCTTTTTCTCTGTAGAATTCCTAAGAATATGTGCTTGAGATAAGACTGACCACTAGCCAGAGAGTTTGACATGCCAGTAAGTTTAATGATTCTTTCAAGGCTCAAAATAACCCTTCTCAATTTATCTATTTTTGCTAGGTATTTTCACCCAGAAGTCCAACCTTAATTACGACATTAAGGATCAAATTCTCATTCTTCCCAAATGATAGTCCATTGACAACTTTAAATACAAAGGGGGGCTGGGGGAAGAGATAGGAGGAAAGGTACTATTTTATAACACCTTAAGAAAAAGCAGTAACATAGAAGAGTTTGGGGTGGCAACGTATAAATGCAGGCATTTGTTTGTAAAAATAAATACACATGTTTGTTTGTATTATGTATCCATGTGTGTATATGTGTATAATTATGCACACGTACACACATCAAAAAAAAAGATAACCTGAAATTCAAATTTTGGCAAGTACAAAAAATAGGAGTAAGTTGACGGCTCATTCATTTGTATGACTCATTTCAGCAAAAGTTCCCATTACTATTTTGAAATGCTTATTATACAAAGTCCTTCAAAATACACTGACCTAGAGCAACAAATAAAAACAACAGCAACCAATGACAAAGCAATACGTTGTAAAAGGATGTCTTTCGGAAACAGAAAACGCATTCACACTGTGAAATCCACACCAAGAGGATTCAGCTCCATGAAAACAGCCATCAGAGGCAGCAAGTTCCAAATTACTTGGGTCTATTTTCTCTCTATAATTCTTACTAATAACATGTACCTTTATGATTATTCATCTGAAAAAAATCAGGCTTATCATGAAATGAAAACAGATCGCAGGAAGGCAGAGGAGGAATGCCAACTTCATAAAAAAATGAGAACTTTTCAGAGCCGCTGACAAATAATGGAAATATCACCCATGCCAAAAACTACCAGCCCTTTGACATGACTGGATTAAAATCCTTTATAGAAAACAATACCAGAGGAATAAAATGAAGAGGGCTGGAAACAGAACAATTATGAGCTGTCCTCATTTGTTATGTTGGAAAATTAATTTATACCAAGGACCTTGGCATCAATGTTAATTTTCCATACATGCACCAAAGACCCACAGAGATTTTTAACACAATTTATAATATACTGCAGGTAACTTGCTTACATTTTGAATTAGACTCGCAAAGGAGGATTAAAGTTAAAACTGGATTAAGGAATGCAAATTAAAACAAACACTCCCTGATGCATTACTTTTCCAGAGACCATAGAAATCTTGGTCAAGTCCAAAGTGAGAGTATTAAAATGGCCTTAAGTCGATGGAAATCCACATCTTGCCTCCAAAGACAGAGGGAAAGGAATGTATTACACATACCTGCAGTCAATCACTTGTATACTTAGATCAAAGAGAATAATTAAATAAAGTTCGAAAAGAATTTCAGATCAGGTTTCACATTATCATGTTTCCCATAATAACAATTACCTGGACCCAAAATGTAATGAGTTTTCTAGCCTACTGGTAAATTATGCTTCTTTGCATGTCTTTGGGACAAGTGATGGGCAAAAGATACCCAATCGTCATCCCTTGGATATTCCTTCAAGGATACATGCAGTTTGTTACAGATCTAATCCTTCCTCTGTCAGGCCGCTTTGAATTCATTAACTATTTAAAGTCACACCCATCACCCAGGACATAAAAGGTATAAATCAAACATCACTCACTAAACTTCAAAATAACATGCAGCTCACTATAATGAACATGATGGGTGACAGGTGGACAGAAAACACAGGGTTAAAAGTGGCAAGAGGGGAACTTCCCTGGTGGTGCAGTGGTTAAAAATCTGCCTGCCAATGCAGGGGACACGGGTTCGAGCCCTGGTCCGGGAAGATCCCACATGCCGCAGAGCAACTCAGCCCATGTGCCACAACTACTGAGCCTGCACTCTAGAGCCCGTGAGCCACAACTACTGTGCCCACGTGCTGCAACTACTGAAGCTCGCGTACCCTAGAGCTCGTGCTCCGCAACAAGAGAAGCCACCGTAATGAGAAACCCGCAACCACAACAGAGTAGCCCCTGCTTGTCACAACTAGAGAAAGCCCTCACACAGCAACGAAGACCCAACACAGCCCCAAAAAAATAATTAAATAAATTTTTTAAAAAATTTTGGGAAGAGGTAGTAAAGGTATGGACAACAATAAAATGACTCATATAACTGATGTCTAGTACTAGACTTGAAACAGGGCTTAGCATACAGTAGGAACTCAATAAGTGCTCACTAAGTAATAATATTCTAGACACAATTACTTTGTCATACCTGTCTGTCCAACACCACGCATATAAATACTCACCAGTGTTTGACTAGGTTCTGATAAAGTTGAAGTTACGATGAGGAGGGAATTAGCAAGAGGTCCGAAAAGGTCCAACCAACAAGCATAAAATCCAACTGTGGTGAACACCATTGGGTAGCCTAGCAAATACTCTGCTGCCCTCCCAATTTTCTAGCCACTGTCATACCCCTATCTATTGCTTTCAGTAGACACACTTCCAGCTACCACATCTGCATGTAACTCCATTGCACTGGCCACCGTTTATGGATCCAAGCCCTTATGGACCCAACAGAGCCCCTGGAATTCACAACAAGGACTAAAAGATTCCAGCCTCAGTATGGCTGAGCTGGTAAGAGTAAGAAATGTATGCTGGGAACTGTGGGCAGCCAGGCTCTGCTATGGAAAGCAGATGAGTCTACTTTTAAAAAACAGAAGAATGAAGCAAGAACATATTAAAGGGGGAAAGACAGATACCTGTAGGAAAACCAAATAAGGTTCAAAGCCCCAAGTCTTGGGGTGTTTTGAAGGCTTGACTACATCCCTTACCTTGAGCATCCCTCAGGCACCTTATACCCTAAAAATATACACCATCTTTTTGCTTTTGCTCAAGAGTATTATACTACTCACAACTCAGTAGCCATACATGAAAGACTAACAAAAATAATCAACAGATAAGAAGGATGAGAAAGGGAAGGTCAAATGATCCAGCGTGGCCCTTGAACAGATGAATCCGCCATGCAGGGCAAGGACAGAGCCCGGAGAGCTCAGAAAAAGTGGATGAATTGCAGTTCTGTTCATAACCTGTGGAAGGGCGTGGGGAACACAGCGACTCCACTGGCTACAGACATCAGCATTGTTTTTACAATGTACTAGTATTTGTGAATACCACATTCTTTTCCTTTCTTGTACAGTCTTGTTTGAAACTCTGGCAAAATGCTGCACAGGGGAAGCAGCTGAAAGTTGGCTGAGATGAAGTTCTGTGATTTCAATTAAAAACATTCTCTCACTCGCCACTTACTACCGCTGTGGAAACAAAAGAACTGCTGTGACAAGGGGGTTTTTTCTATTGAAAAATATTTCTCTTAAGCTTCAGAACGGTGAAAATCACTTATGTACATACACAAATAACTTCTGTTCAAGTTATACCAGGGCTCTGGCCCAATCCCCATATTCTGGGAAAACAGCAAATCTTGTAGAGACTAATTCTACTGTTCTCATTTCCTAAGCGACCTCCACACACTTACATTGATTATAACCAAGAATGGCTAAAAACTCCCCTAAATGCTTCCTATCCCGCAGAGTTCCAATAATTATCACTTTTACTAGTACATGCTCATTCTGCTTCAGAAGATACCTACCATGTTGAAAAATTCATTATTATTTTAAAACACTCCTTTCACCATACAAAAAGAACTACCAAGCCTGTTCGCTCCCAATGGACAAACATACCTCTTAACTTTTCCTCATGATACTAAACATTAAAGAATACAAAAGTAAAACCTCTTTGTGAGCGTTCGCTGCTATGAATTAATGATATCTTCTTATATGGCAAGAGTAGGGAATAAATATCTGGATCTGCTTCTGCTTCCTGAACAATCGTACAGGTTGGGATGTTAGCATTACACAAACAGAAGGGAGGCAAACAAGCAAAGTGGAAGGAGAAAGGACTTCCCGCATCTCTGAGCTTTGTCTTCTCAAAGAACTGGTCCCAGGAACACTGCCTCTCCATCCAGAAGGGAAGACACAGATTGCCAGCCCTCTACATGAAGCCCAGCTTCCAAAAGTGGAATAAAAATAAAAAGGGCCAAGATGGCTCCTTCACACTGAAATTCCAGCAATGCAGGAAGATGGCCACCCACCGACACTGACTTGAGAGGCAGGGATAGCCCCAGCCCCTTGAACGTGTAAAAATAAACCCTCACATGGAGTCATTCATTGCTGCGGGAAGCACCCACGGCCCTGCTGGAGTCACAAGTAGAGGGGATAAGTTTTAGCTGTAAAACAACAGACCAAGCTCGGGCTCTCTTACCTGTACCAGCCTGTGGCTCCCTCCCCCTTATTCCAATTTGGGACAGGCCGCCAGGGCTCTTCCGGCAACTCTGTGAAAGAGGCGGGGCTGCTGGAGTTACTGCTTGCACCTGCATGCAGGAAACTGAGCATGCTCCCTCACCAGGGAGATGCTAGGACAAGGATGCCCCCCTCACCTCAAGCTTAAGAGAGAAACCAGGCCATCAGCACTGACCTTCCAACATTACTATTAACCTCAGGAAACTAAAACCGCCCTAAGGACCTTGAACAGAATCAGAAATTAAAGATCAAAGGAAGAGAGCAAAAGAGGTCATAGGTGTCACTCAAATGGCTGGAATAAGGCACAGGGCCAATGGTTAAAAAGGAGCCATGGAATTAGTCCACATTCAGCCAGGGGTTCTGAGTTTGAAGTCTTAATGTAGTGCTGGAACAAAAGATAAGAGCTTGGGCTATGGGACCTGGGCTTATACCCTGACTCTGCCGGTTCCTAGTTGGGTGTGACCTTGGACAAGTCACTTCTCTCTGGGATAAAGTTTCTTCATCTACAAAACAGGGATAATAGCAGTGCCTACACCTCATAGGGTGGGGTGAGAATTAAATTCCAATCACACAGAAAGCACTAGTGAAATGTCATTATCAGGGTAATAAAACCCAGAAGAATCTACACACACTCACACCTTCCCCAGAGACTAGTTTACTGAAGAGAGAGGAAAGAAGATACTTCCTGAAAGGTTTTGTTTTTATTCCTTGCCAATTGGTTTGCTTTCATCAAAGTTCCTAAGTACCTCTTACTAATGGCCTAGTTTTCAATTTGCCTGAAGTCGGGCACAGAAAATAATTTTAAATTCCTTGAAACCACATAAACCTAGCAAATTAGAAAGGAGAATACGTCATCTTTGGGGAAGTCATCTAGATTGTGCAATAACTTTTTGACTCAGCTCTCACCTTTCCAACTAATTCCAGACAGTACAGAAACTGGATGGCTGATAGTTCTACAAACTATGAGGTGAACAGAGCTGGTGAGGGCCAGAGTGACCTACACTGACCAATCCCAATTTGTTTTCTACTTTCCCTGCTTGACCTGAAATCAGATTCTCAGGATTAGAAGGGGCAATAAAGGCACCCACTCTCAAAGCCCTTCTCACCTACCACATCTCCAAAGGCTTATTCAGCCTCTGAGTTATCAACCTGGGTGACAGGAAGCTCACTGCCTGCTTTAAACACACCCCCCCCGCCCCCGCAAGGCTGGCCACTGCCCTTAGAACAAAATCTAAACCCCTTACCATGGGCTTCAGGGCCCAGTGGGCTGGCCTCTGCTCCCGCCACCCCCTATCTAGTTCCCACCACTCTCCCTGGACCCAACCTCATCCAACACTCCAAGTTCGACCCACTTCTGAGACTTTGTTCCCACCCTCTCTCAGCCCAGAATGTTATTTCTCTGTTATTCCTACTTCTAGCTCTTTCTCATTCTCCAGATCTTAGACCACTCTACCTAATATTGACCCCCCTACCATTTCATTCCATCAAAGAGGAAGAAATTTTTCTCTGCTCTTCTAGGTTCTTCTGGCTGGTTTAAGAATGAAATTGACATGAGACAGATTAACAAGAGAAAAACAAGCAAAAGTTTAATAACATGTATACATGGGAGAGACCCCAGAAAACGGAGAAACTTGCCAAAAAATGACTGCCTTAAATACCATCTGCAGCTACAACCAAAAGAGGATGTGGAGGGTACAGGTTTGCGACTTCAAAAGGGTGGAGGCAATTCACATGGAGATGGAAAAGCAAATGCTTGGTAAGCAAATGTTGGCAGGGCACCGGAGGCCATAAGACTAAGACTAAGCTCTAGGCCCTGCCCAGTTTCTCCCACCACAGAGCCCATATTCTTTGTAGACAGGTCTGGTGATATCTCTATCCCAGGAAGAGGCCCTTTATCTAAATAATTTTAGGCACTTAAAGGGAAATAACAAAAAACACTTCTTGAGTCTTCTGTTTCTTAAAAATAATCAGCCTAAATTTACCCTCATGCCCAAGAGACACATTTTGGGGTGGCAGATTCTGTCCCCCTACAGATTCACAGCCTGTTTTACAGCCTGTTTCCCTCCCCCCACGAGACTGGAAGCTCCCCAAGGGCAGGGCCACATGCTGATCCCCAAGCCCATCTAGCTCCTCTCTGTACAGCATTTTGAGACAAAGCTAAATCAGGTAACAGGCAAAGAAAAGGGCTCACCTTGAAGACTTTCCATCTTTTATGAGGATCAACAAGTCTTCACAAACATCTCAGCAAAATGTCAGGGTCTCCACACAGGGGAGCTCAACCGTGACCCCATATTACAATAAAGGGAGCTTTAAAAATTATTTTAAAAGGAAAAAAAAAATACTGATGCCTGGGTTATATCGCCAAGATTTTGATTTAAGTGATATGCAGTACAGCCCCCGGTGTGGGGATTTCGTTAAAAGCTCCCTCACGTGAGGCTACTCTGCAGCCAGGGTTTTAACCACTTTAGAGAACTGCTTCTCAAGCATTCTGCGGGGAAGGACCAGTTGTCTCTTGTTTCCAAAAGTATCCAAACCCAATAAAAGTGAATTACCAGAAAAAGAATATGTGTACAAAATAAAAGCCTCAAGTTTTTTTATTACTAAACTCAAGTGATGTACAGTTGCTCTGTGCCATTATTATTAAATTTCTAAATGCTTACTCTCAATTTCTCTATTTATAACTTTATACATCAGTGACTAAAACACAGTCTGCACCCTGACATGAGTCTACAAAGCCCATGTTCAGAGCAGCACCATCCAGACGGAACAGAAAAGGAACAAACTACAGTCTAACAACTTAGTTGAGAACTGCACACCATTCACCTTACACTATACAGCACTAAACAGTTGCATATCTAAACCAAACAGCAACACCACAAAGATCAGGACAGACTTGTCCTCTGACAGGTTTTTTTCTGCTGCTTCTGGGTTCAAGGAAACATTCTTGGAGTGCTTTTAGAATGCTGAAAAAGTGGAATTTCTGGGGTGGTTTATATACAATTAAAGTATTTCCTTTTTTAAAAATAACCTTGCATTTGTTCGCTTGGTTTTTTTTTTAACGTCCCTATATTGGAACATGTGTTTTGCATTACCTAATAATGGAGAGGTGTGTCATTCTTCTCCCTGAAAATACGCTGCTATCATGAAAGCACATGTTGGAAATGATAGCATCTAACCATAAAGAGAATGTATGGCTTGAACCAGGACTAAATGAGGAATGGGAGACTCATGGTCTAAAATTAATGAAAGGATGGGAGAGACCAGGGAGGCTCAGAAGAGCAAGTGAAGGCTTTGAGCAGAAAGAAGCACTAGGAGTGGGGCTTAAAGATGGTTAGGATTACACAGGCAGACAGAAGAAGCAAGGAGGGATTTCAGCCCCATATGATGGACAGCAAGACGACTGGCTAATTGTAGCACAAGGGCTATGCTATGGGGAGGGAAAGAGGGATGTGGTGAGTACTTGTCTTTTCCTGGAGGGGACAGTCTCCCAGGCTCCGGGCCCATTCCTGCCTTCCTCAGTATCCACGAAAGTCAATGCATTTCTCTCAAGGGTAAGACAAAGAAAAGTTAAAATATGATCTAAACCAAAGGCCATGGTCTTCCCAGGAAGTTTTAAAAAGGAGAATGTACTGAGAATGTACTTACTTTTGCATCTGAGCCGTGCATCTGAGCCATGGTGAGAAAATTGAGATTCCCCTATTGTCTCTAGCATCTACCCACAAATTCAGTGAGAAAAATCTTGCTTGTTTACATAAAACAAAAAACACCAGAACAAGCTCAGCTTGGTGAAGCTTAAGGATTTTTAAAAAGAAATAGCTCAAGTAGAGATATAGTATTAGCTTTAGTCACTCTACTGCCTAAGAAAGCCCTTAGATTTTTTTAATTTCTAAGAATATTACTGCTTACTTCCGTTTGGTTTAAATATGCAGTAAAATATATTATTAACAATAAACACTTTATATGTTATTCCTGTTCATCCTGCAGAAAACCCTAGTGGGTGTATATCACCATCTGTTTACAGACTGAGGTCTAGTGAGATGAAGTTACTTGTCCAAAGTCCTATAGATTGTCAGTGACAGAAATAAGACTCAAACTCAGGTCTCTGGTGCCAAATCTCTTGAAGGTCACCACCGGTAAAATGCTTTCACTCCCACGCCCCCTCCTAAATCTTGTAACGGCTCAGCCAGTCAAGTTTCGGCTACTGAAACATAAGCAATTATGAAAGCAAAGAGGCGATGTTAAAAGTAAAAGCACAAATCGTTTTAAAATCTGGAATACTCTGCTCTCCGGAAGTGGCCAACTAAACATTGACATTTTTCAGGTTGAAGTCTTCAGTAGCCCTGGTTTTTCACATTGCCCAGCCCTGAATCCTCATTTACAGTCACGATTCACCCTTCTGGGTAACTTCACTGTCAGTGTCCTTGGAGCCTGTTTCAAACTATTCCTTCTTCACCCCAACTTCCTTCCTCAAACATCCAGTGGCTTTTTCAGACTTGTTCCTGCCTCAGGCCCTTGACACTTGCCATTCTCTCTGCAGGGAACTCTTTCCCTAATATCCATGTGCCTGGCTGGGCTCAATATTCCAAGTCAAACATCACCTCCTCCAAGAGGCCTACTAGGATTACACTGTCTCATGCCACCCCCTATCACCCGATATTAGCTTCCCATTTTACTTTCTCCCTCACGTTTATGACTATCAGAGATTCTTATTCATTCACTGGACAGGTAAACTCTGTACCATTTAAAAGAAAAGAGAGAAAGAATCAAAGTTAACACAGAATGAATGAACCAGATGCCACATTTCATAAATAAACACACCCTGAAGAAAAAATTCTTGTCAGTCAATTCAAAATAACAGAAGACACCGAACATTGACTATTTTGCTAGCTCTACTATTGTACGGGTAGAGAGACGCGCAAAGGCTGTATATACAGAAAATTTCTACCCAACAACAAAAAAACAACCTCTTCTTCCTGCTGTTTAACACACTTCCCTCCGCCAATACTGTCCTCCACAATCCCTAATGTTTCTAAAATAACTTTTTAACTGTGGCTACAAATTATCAGCTGTATTGCTCCCTCTAGGAAATAGGTTAGATTGCAAAAATCAGCTAAGAAAAAACTGATAACTAAGCTGTCCAACATAAAGTATGTATCAGGATTCTCTGGCCATCTTCCGCTCCCCAAAACTCGGATCACTCTTTCCAACGTCTGTCCTCAGGGCAACTTTCCAGCGTGTCTTATCATTAGAGGATTCTCTGGGTCATTAGCCATAAGGACCAGTCACAGGCCCTTCATTTCCACGTGCAACACAGTGGGGCTGAAACTCAGAAGTCTGCTCATGCCCTAGTATGTTATGCTGATGCAGATCAATATTTTCATAAAAATAGTAAGTTTATGGTTTTATATAAAATATAAGAGGATGACTCCCAGCTTTGAGAAAATAACCAATTTTATAATGCCAACCCTGTACACAACTGGGAATCAAGTTAAAGTGAGACTCTTTCCAAGCAGAGTATGTGAATTCTTGTTAGAGGATGCTTTCTGCTCACATACCTCCCCTCCCCATGAGGCGACCCTCAAACTGTATTCACATGTATAAAATACCTTTTCCTGCAATGACACCATCAATGAACTGCTGGTGTCAAAATTATGTTCTACAGTCCACCTCTTCCCAAAGGAGCCACTGTCAGCTTTATTTCAGAGATTTGGGGATTCCAAACTTAAGCAAACGCAGATAATATCAACACAATGCTAGTTCATAACCATATGTCTGTGTTTGGCAAAAATTACACTGAATAACTGAATATAAAACAATAAATAGTTTGAGTGGTTTGGGCTATTAATTTAAAGACTTAAGGAGTACCTTTATTAAGAGCTAGATAGAACTGGGAATGTCAAATTTGGGAGGAGACTTTTTATCCCCATGAAAAGAATGTACAGTGACCCCTCTGTATCTGCTGGGGGAACTGGTTCCAGGACCTCCTGTGGATATCATCATCCACAGGTGCTCAAGTCTCTTATATAAAATTGTGCACTGCTTGGATATAACCTGTGCACATCCTCTCATATATTTTAAATCATCTTGAGATGGCGTAAAATACCTAATACAATGTAAATGCTATGCAAGTAGTTGTAAGTATATTGTAAATGCTATGAAATAGTTGCCAATGTGCTGCAAATTCAAGTTTTGCTTTTAGGAACTTGCTGGAATTTTTTTTCAAATATTTTTGATCTGTGGTTGGTTGAATCCGTGGATACAGAGAGCTGACTATACCAGTTAGTTCAAAGCAAATATGTAGAAAATGACAATAAATACTGTGCTGACAATATACAAGTCTGTCAAAGGCACAATCCAGAGGAAAATCAAACACCCTTGAAAATAAGCCTGTGAAAAACACCAAAAAAGCATGTCACCATTTGTGAGTGTCTTTCTCATTTATATGTTAAAGTGGTTGCTGGGCCAGCACCATGGAAAAACTAATATGATGGGGGACGTGGAGGTCTGAGGTAGCCAGGAAAAATAATAAACTAATCTAAGGAAAGAGTCAGTGTTCCTTTTTAAGGAACTATTTATTTATAATATCTTGCTGTAAAAACAAGATGTGACCCTAAACCTCCACCAAAATCGTACCAAGGCTTCCCAATACCCTCAGGACGTAATCCCAAACTTGCTCTCCAACTTTTCTTCCCAACATCCTCCTGATGTAAAGGTTTTTGTCTTGTCAAATCTCTGCTCATCGTCTATCCAACATCATGGATGGATTTCTACCTTCAGGTCTCCTTCATACATGGTAGATTTTGCTACCCAGCATCCACTATTCCCTGCTCCTGGTGGAAGCAATCCAATTTTGTTGAAGGACAAGATCCTTTCTTCACTGACTCTGGTTGAGTGGAACCACCAGTCAAGGTGTTCTATGTGGGCATTTTACTCAAGCCAGACCACCTGACTCTCCAGCAGAAAACGACTGAAAATGATCAGAGATGATTCATCCTTGAGGAGGCGCTTGACAGAGACGGTGCATCACCTCCTTCATCTAGCAGCCCTGGGGGTGCCCAGTTCCTAACCTTTACTTTTCAGGTGCCACTCAGACTCCATAGGCTACTCCATATCTCTATTATTTGTTTTTAATAAATGTATTTTCTGCTGAAAGTGGATTCAGGGCAGATTTTCTGCTGCTTGCAACCAAAATATACCAACTCACATGCTTGCCAAAATCATTCTTGTACCTTGGTACCAAAACCCAGTCTCTGATAATTTCCAATGCTACCACCCCAACACCATGACCCTCCCTCCTCATAGCTTTTATGAGTCCTATCTTGTAGTCTTATTTTTTATTTACTCTTTTTCCAAATAAAATTAAAAAGCAAAATTTTGTAGCCCACTGACCTGTGATTTTCCAGCATTGAATTTCCACCTAGAAGGTGATAGTTTTTTATCTACCATTACTAAGTACTTACTCCCACCATTCATTATTGCATTTAATCCACACAAGATAGGCAGTGTTATCCCATTTAACAGATGAGTACACTAAGGCTGAAAAGAGATTACCTTGCCTAAGAACAGACCTACACAGCTACGGAATGAATATACCAGGATTTAAACCCACGTGTACCCTCAAAAACCTAAATTCCCAACCACTGATGATAAAATTTGATGAGGGGGAGGAGGCGATGGGTATGAAAATAGTTGTATCTTGGGAATTTTTATTTTGTTAACTGGCTACAGATGACCAAACCCGTATCTTCTCTTAGGTCTGGTTTTAAAAACTCTGCCAATCTGAATGTCCACAAGCCCTGTCTTGAAAACTATTTAGAGTTAAATGGAACAATCCATTATTTCGGCTAAACATAAAAAAATCCTGTTCTCTAAAGAAAGATGTCTGCATCCTAAATCACATATACCATGTCCTCAGACTTTAGGGTTGGTTTGTATGCTGCTCTGACAAAGCCAAAGCAGGGGCACAAAGACTGAAGAGCAGATAGAGAAGCTGGGAAGAGCCCAGCAGGGGATTACAAATTAGCTACAAGTGTGTAATTCACATATGGATCACTACCATTGGGGCATGGTTAAAAACAGCTCACATCTGGTTTTACTTGGGCTCCCTGTTTTGTCCAATAAACAAGTGGCAAAAAGTGAGAAATTCTGACTTTAGGCTTTAAAAAAATTAGGTAACATAAAGGTATTTTTTCAAATCATACACAAAGTAGAGTGAGTTTGGGGAATGCAGACATGCAGCTAAAAAGGCTAATTCACTGAAATAACTCACCGTAAGATCCTAAACAAGTGACTTAATCTCCTAGAACCAGTTTCCTTAATAAAATTGGGAAATATATTTCTGGTAGTTATCTCACAGGATTATTATAAGAATCAAACGAAAGCATTTTGCGTGGGAAAGATTTACCACCATGACAAGATATTAACAAATATGCCCAGAAGAGGCCATGCAGGTCCAAATGAGTTGACATTTAGACAAGTTTGTCCAGTGTATTATAAACTGCAGGATCAGATTAGTTGCGAGTCACCAAAATATAAAGAAACCCAGTCCCCATGTCATCAAGCAATCCACCGACCAGACATCATGAAGAAAGACATAGCTTTTATTTAGCATAATCATTTTAAATACTCCCAAGCTATGAAGTTCAATTCTTCATTAATAATTATTAATATTTGACAAACTTGCATTTCACAAAATAAATCCACTGAAATGGAATCAGGATTATGCTCCCTCCCCCCACCCTGCAAAAAAAACATGGCTCCATGCTTTTAGGCAACTTCTACTAAGAGGCAATCTCAAAGTATGTTCTGCAGAAAGCTAACAGGTACACGTAGTAGTTTTGGAGGACAGGGAGGTGATGTACAGAAAGGATGGGCTCCAGAGGGCGTTCTCTGGCAAAACAAAGTATGTTCCTTGAATATGGTACTGCTCAGAGCCTCTGACATGGTATGCATTTCAAATCCCTGAGTAGGTGTTGATATAAAAAGCATTTCCCAAACTTATTTGTACGGGGCATCCTACAGGGAATGAATTCATGGAAAACACGGGGAAGAATTTCATGGGAAACACACTGGAAATGCGGCAGAAAATAAAGATGGAACAGACCTTTTTTCAAAACACACAGCAATGTACATAAATAGCAGCATGGGGGAGGCAAGTTCTGCCACTGGCCCAGTATCCCAGGTTCCCTTCATCCTATTCGAGGAGTGTGAAGTTCCTGAACATTACTGATAATTTAGAAGACACTCATATAGGGCCAGAATGCAATTCGTCTAAAACTGGAGATTCACTTTGCTATAAAGCAGAAACTAACATACCACTGTAAAGCAATTATACTCCAATAAAGATGTTAAAAAATAAATAAAACTAAAACTGGAGAGTCAATTAGGAAGGAAGGAACGCAGGAAGAAAGGGAGGGAGGAGGAAAAACAAGAAAAAAGAACCACAGACTCTCCTTTCTCTCTTAATGCTTCTGAACAACCAACTTGCTTTCATTTTTTTCTTCAAGAGATTTAGATTTATGAAAAACTTCACCTCGGGGCATATTATTCTAATCAACCAAACATCAGCCTTCAGAAGATGCACCATATGACTCTATCCACACAGGTCAGCAGACATAAATGAGGTGGGAAATTCTACCATCTAAGGGCCTTCTGTGAAAAATGTTAACAGTGAATTGGTAATAAAGTCTATCCATTGTCTTATAGAGAGTAATGTCAATACTAGCAATGTTTATTTCAGAGCAGAAATGGATTTGTTAATTAATCTGAACCCACAAATGAACGCATCCTAACCGGCATACTTCCTGGTTTAATGGTTTCTGCAATCACAAATTCCGATGCCATCAGGAGCGGTACAGATAACCTTAACGAGTGAGGCAGGCAGGGCCTAAGGAAATAGGGAGTTAGGGGACTAAGGGGGAACTTGGGAGCACGTATAAGCCTCAAGGCTTTCATGTTCAATTCAATTAAAACACAGGGCTGGCTTTCCTTCCCCCTCTCCTTCCAAAACAAAACATAACAGGTGCAGTCCACATTCAGCCCACAGGCTGCTGGCTTGAAACCTCTGGGAGACCCACTGTCCTTAAGAGGGTTTTAAGCTCCTCTTCTACAAATGCCTGATGAACATATGAAATTCGCAAATTGCCAAGTTGAGAACAGAGTGTCAACCCAGATGTGTCAAATAAATTTGCTTATGGTGGATGAATTTTTGCAAGGTGTATAGACAAATATAATAGGTTTTCAACACTGCACAACTGAGGTGAATGCCTTACAATCACCTGCTGAGTGACCTCGGGCAAGATATGTCACCTCTCTGAGCCTCAGTCTCCCCATCTATAAAATAAAGATGACAATACCAGCCCCTCTGGGTAGTAGTGTAGGTTACACAAGAATACATTTGTAACACTCTTAGCAGACAGCAGGCATTTGTAAGAAAATTAATAAAGAGAAACTTCAATTAAATAGAGTTGAGTCAATGCCCTGTTGCAGTAGCAGAGCCCAATGGGAGGAAGAAATACTCTTCTTTCCAGGCAGGGACTCAGCCAATGAAAAGCCATGGACTCTTTTGTTTACCTTAGCCCTCCCCCAACTTCCTTTCCCCTCTATTAAAGTGGTCTCCTTCCCTTGCTGCAGAGGGAACTTGCAGAAGGCTTGCCAACGTTGCAGACTCCCAAACAGCAATTCTCTGCTGATCCCAAATAAACCCATCTTTGCTGGAGAAGTATCTGGCAATATATTCATTTCAGGTCAACACACCCAATTTAATGATAGTTAATAATTTTTATTACCAAGTATGTTTCTGTTACTACTACAAGTGATGTTTGGAACAATTCATGGGGGAATAGAGTAAATTTCACAGGCAAACTGTTAGGTAAATGATGCTGATCAGCCCCTTGGAAGAAGCTACTAATCGCGTGACCAATCTCGGTCACTTTCCAGAAGTCATGGAAAGATGCCAGTGCCACCTCAGGGAAATGCCCACGGTCCAGAGGAGATTAAAAAATACTACTGCCATTAGAATTTGGACAACAGCTAGTACACATTTAGCATTAATTCTGGTTTTTTGTTTGTTTGTTTGTTTTTGCGGTACGCAGGCCTCTCACTGCTGTGGCCTCTCCCGTTGCGGAGCACAGGCTCCGGACGCGCAGGCTCAGCGGCCATGGCTCACGAGCCCAGCCGCTCCGCGGCATGTGGGATCTTCCCGGACCGGGGCACGAACCCGTGTCCCCTGCATCAGCAGGCGTACTCTCAACCACTGTGCCACCAGGGAAGCCCTCTGTTAAATATTTTTAAACACAAATCACAAGTGCAAATCCAAACACACACAGGATGCTAATACACAGCTCCCTGCCAAACACCTTGCAATGTGCACAGTCATTTGTCCTCCAAAATTCACGCCCGTTAATGTTACTATTCTCACCTCGTCTTCCAGCAGATGACCTGTAAACTTGCCCTTTTTTAGACACTGAACACTGTGTGTTCTGAACACTCTCCCCTACAAAAAATTTAAATTCCAACTTGTTGGTTTTTTTCTTTTTTTAATCCCTGAAGTAACTGGACTGGGAAGAGGAAAAATGATTAAGTAATAACACCCAGGTGCTTCCTACCTAATTAAAAGAAGTTTACAGCTGCACTGGTAGTGAATCATCCCTGCGGGTTATCCACGTGTATCCTTCAAGTGGCACGTAGCTCCATCAAGAGCCATATTCCATATACCTTCCTGAAAACTGCCTTCTCTTAGCCTTGGTAAAATGATGACTACCAGGTAAGTAATGGTATTTTCTGCTTCCTGGCTTTCCTCCCTATAGACATCCCAGTTCATTTGTGTTTCCTTAATTCTAAAAATAATTAAGTAACCTTGAAGCAAGAGGCTCAGAGCTTAGTAAATCAAGCTTTAATTTATTTTAAATCAAAGAGTACTGTCAGTGTAAAAAAAGCTAGATGCAAAATTAAGTATAAAGTTACCATTTATGTCATATATATATAACTCACACACATACACATATATACACCTTGTCATTACCTCAAGGAAAGCCCACTGGTGGAGATGAGGGGAACCCAGCTGACCGAGGGAGCAATTACTTTTCATTGTATACCCTTATCTTTTGATAAAGGTGAGTATATTAATGGTCACCAAAAATTTACCTTTGACTTTTTTTATTTATTTATTTTTGGCTGCATTGGGTCTTCGTTGCTACACACAGGCTTTCTTTTTAGTTGCGGCGTGCGGGGGCTACTCTTCGTTGCGGTGCGCAGGCCTGTTGTTGCGGTGGCTTCTCTTGTTGTGGGGCACAGGCTCTAGGCGCGCGGGCTCAGTAGTTGTGGCACACGGGCTCAGTAGTTGTGGCTTACGGGCTCTAAAGTGCAGGCTCAGTAGTTGCGGCGCACGGGTTTAGTTGCTCCGCGCCATGTGGGATCTTCCCGGACCAGGGCTTGAACCTGTGTCCCCTGCATTGGCAGGCAGATTCTTAACCACTGTGCCACCAGGGAAGCCTTCCCCTATGCACTCTTTACTTTTGCTTATCTTGATTAAAAATCTGGAGTAGGAAACATTCACCTGCACAGTATACTCTTTTGAGAATCTGTACAAATATCTAGCTCCACAACATTCTTCAACTGAGGTGAATTGCTTTCAATAAATTACTTTCATCCTACTGCTTGGTGGCTAGACATGTGAATTGAAAATTAATGCTTGCTTAAAATCAGAATATTTCAAATGGTTTTCTCCTCTTCAAATTGTCCCCCCAATAAACAGATGCCACATAAGGAGAATGCTTATTAAAAGTACTAAAGAGTTAAATAATAACCCAGAGAGATCTGTTCTTCTGAAGGATAATAATCCTCATTTTCTAAAAAATAAAAATAAATAAATCAACCAACACAAAATGAACACTAGCTGAAAGGGCATAAAATTTGAATCCCATATTATTCTGGCCGACAGCAATAGCAGGTCGACTGGGGATTCAATGAACATGGAATCAGGTAATATGGTAAACATTGATTTGAGAAGACGATCAGTTTTCATGACGCTTGCTCAACAGAATTTCATCAGTCTCTTCTGGAGAAGAATGAATTAATATCATTGATTTTAGAGATTTTCTTTCCCACCCAGGAGATAAAATGCTGACTTCTCATTCTGAAACTATATATGTAATAACAACATAACTTTCCAGTTCTTTTTTTTTTTAATTGAGGTAAAACTGATATATAACATTGTATTAGTTTCAGGTGTACAACATAAGAACTCACTATTTTTTTTACAAATTTTCCATTTTTTAACCCCCAAAACACTTATACAAACAAGAGAAGGAATACAGAGGGGAACTTGGATAGATTCTCATTCATATTCATTCTCTCTCTCTCTCTCTCTCTCTCTCTATCTCTCTCTCTCTCTCCATCCGTCACACCTCTCTCATACTGCCAAGTTAAAAAAAAACAACACAATTTCCCCCATTTGAGGCTTTGCTGACAATGACCGCTAAATACTACTGCAATAATTTTCCTCATACATACTCTTAGCCTCCTCCCTAGTATCCAGCTACTCATTTGTATATCAAAACTCTACTTTTTTAGCAAAATATTCTAGATCTTCAATTATATTGCCCCCTTTAAATTTTTCGATTGTATCCAATGGTCATCTGCTTAAAATTCCTGGAAACTCAGGAATGACAGGGATCTTAGTGGTCACCTAGTCCAACTTCTCATCTAATATTTGGGTCCATTCACAACTTCTGCTTGGAATGACCCAGGCTGGGCTTGGAGAGCTCAGATGCCAATGAGCAACCCATTTTTCTAAGTGGCCACATCTCATTACAGGAAGCTTCACAAGTCACCAATTACTGCCATAGTCCTGTTCACATCTCTTAGGTCCACAGAAAACAAACTGAAGTTCATTTACAAAAATTAGCCGTCCACCCATTCAAAGTGTTGGTTTCCACCTCCTTTCTGCATATTATTTTCTTCCAACTAAATACCTCAGGCTCTGCCCTCATTTTCTATAATACCTCTGTGATAGTCATTAAAGACACAGTGATATTCAAGAACAAGTGGTTCTAAAATTACCTTCCTTTTAGTTTTAAGCCGTGTGGAACAAAACATATTGGATCTTCCATCAAATTCTGACAGTCACATACAAACACCACATAAATTTCTAATCCTGCACTATCTCTTTTTAAGCTATAATACATGGGTCAGGTGAAAACCTAATCTCTCTTCTCTTAGATTCAGTCAGCTCAAGGCACTCCATATTTATAAACTTCATTCTCTCCTGGGACTTATATATTTTTTAAATATTACAGTATAATTAAATTTAGTCCATTTTGCCCCTTCTCAAAAAGATACTTAACAACATTTATTCAATTCGACATTTCAGAAGAAAATGGAAATTAATGTTAAATTGAATTATCCCTTGTGATTATACATGGGTTTTAATTTATATTACAACATTTACATTCGCTAAGTACAAAATGGAATTGGGCTGCAATTTTATACTTATAATCTACTCCACTGCCAAAATAAGTTCAGTTCAAAGTATAATTGCACTAAAAATGCAAACATATGATTTTGACTTTTATTACCATTTCAACCCGCTGCAGAAATTATTTAATGTGGTTTTGCCAAGTTGGAAGAACCCTAACACATGATATATGCTAAAGCCAATGTGCAATCAGAAAAATTTGACTTGAAAAGACAATTAAATATTAAAGTCTGTGTTTGAGCCTTGATGTACAACTTTCTTAAAACCTTTACCACCAGATTGGAATAATCTCCAATCAACGCAGATACCATTACCTCTCCTGTAACACATCCCTGGCCACCCCCAGGAGTAATCATTCTGCCCAATCAGTCCTAGAAGAATCAATTTAAAAGACTAATAAGTGAATGCAACCTACTAATAAAAATTAGAGAAACACAGAAGAAAATCAGAATTGATTTCGAAAAACAGTAAAAAAAAATTTTTTTTTTTTTTTAGAAAATACCTTTAAGTTCAGGTTAGATATGAAAGAAGAGAATAACAATAAGAGGGTAGTAAATGCTTTACCCTGTGCTGGCTATGTATTACACTGTTTCTCTGCATCATCTCATTTAATGCTGAAAACTTCCTAAGATACAAGTACTATTACTAGTGTGCCCTTCTACAGAAACTGAGCTTCTAAAATACGACGCGACACGCACCAGGTCACACAAAGAACAGCAGTGCCTAGACTTAGACTCACAGACTAGCAGCCAAGGAAAGAGCTGAATGGTGGGTTGACTAGTGTCTACAAGCCCCCCAAATTCATGTCCACCTAGGACCTCAGGTGACCTTATTTAGAAATATAATCTGTGCAGGTATTATTATTTAAGATGAGGTCAGATTGGATTAGGGTAGGCCCCGAATCCAATATGACTGGTGTCTTTGTAAGAACAGAGTGGACACTCAGATACACAGGGGGAAGACAGCCATGGGAAGAGGGAGGCAGAAACCAGAATGATATACCTACAAACCAAGGAACGCCAAGGCCTGCCAGCAACCAACAGAGGCTAGGAAGAGACAAGAAACGACTCTTGCCCAGAGCCTTCAGAGGAAGCAAAGCCCTGGAGTCACCTTGATCCCAGACTTCTAGCTTCCAGAACTGTGAGAGAATAGTTTCTGTTGTTTTAAGCCACCCAGTTTGTGATACTTTGTTATGGTAGCCCTAGGAAACCAATACATCTGGGAAGAGGATGTAATGATTCAAAATAGCATTGCATCCCAAAGAAAATCTGGGAAAGGGAAAGACAGCAATATGAAACAGTCAGAAGACCACCAGGTCAGTGTCAAATATCAACCACTGGTGTATTAACAGTCCCTTCCAACTGTCATTGGAAGCCCCAGCTTGCAACTATGTACATCTACGATGAGCTCTGATAGCACAGCACATAATGAGAAAACATTAACACTTTTTCTTGATAGCAAGAACATCTGGTTATGTCAAATATAAGAGATTCACAACAGAAGAAATGTGCAAAATACAGCCTCCCTAAGGGTTGAGAAGCACCTGGATAAAACTTGATTATTCTATACCAGCCTGCAAGTTTGATTCTAAGATCCCAGGTTCGAATGCCCCAGGCAAAAGATTTCTAATCCTTCCATGTAAGACCTATGCTTGTTCTATCGATTCCATATGTATCCATGAGCCCACTCATGAATGCAACTGTCAAGCCTGCTTTCAATAAACATAAACAATAAACATCATAAACACCCTACTGGGTACTTGGCATTTTGCTTGTTCTTAGTTTAAGTGAGATGACAATTACCAAGTAAACATAAAAGATACTATGGGGGATATGAGATGAGGTGGCCAGTCATGTGCAGCTGTGCAGACTGTGTACTGCCCAAGAGCACCTGGCCGAGGAACATTTGTGAGCTAAAGTGCAACCCTGTCCATATGTACAGCCTGACCAGAAGAGCATTATTTTCTCATTACCACAAAGAAGCAATTAAAACTGGTGTCAGCCCTGAAGCTGTAGAGGACAGGGGCAAGATCTTGCAGGCAGCATTAATAAATCTGGATTTTACATTAAGCGTAATGGGAAATATTGGAAGAGTTTTTTACATACTACACTCAACTGTCTAGGGGAGCAGAGGCAGTAATTTAGCCAACATGATTTCGTCACTTGTGTAATACTGAAATAATTCAAGGAAAGGTATATAAATAGTTGAAACGAAGACCATCTGTCAAAATGCCATTTTGGCTCTTCACCAACTGATGTGCATTTAAAACCATGATGAAAAATATAGCTTTTTTCATTCTCTTAACTTCAGGAGGATTTAAACGCTTTATTAATCAGATGCCCTTTCATTTGACTCAAGGTAGGACCACAGGCCCTATTCAAAGCTGTCTTCCATTTCCCCATAGCAAGTTGTCACCTTCAAGAGAAGCTACTAAAATGCTGCAATTAAGAAAGTTTGGTCTGCAGAAATGGGATCTGTTCTCCCCAACCAGGAGATTGTAAAGTTGGAAAATTAAACCTGTCACTTTAAGATTTTTGAGTCTCACACTTTCAGAATTTATAGCCTCAAATCAAGCAAGAATATCATTGGGAAACAAATCTATATAATGTGGCTATTCTAAGAGAAGCCATCATTTCCTGGGCAGAAAGCAGGAGGCCTAGTAACATGAGGTCAGAGAGAGGCCATCCTACTTCCAAAATCATCTACATGTGAGTCAGTGTGCTTAGAGCATGAGACCAGACTTCCCACGGCTCTCATCACACAAGGTGCATCACAAAACCTGCCTCTGGTCAGAAAACGTTTAAGATATCCCACATCCTACACTCCAAGCTTCAGTTTCCTCACATACTAAATGAGAATAAATAGACATGCTTATTACCTCCTAGAGGCATTGTGAGGTTTTACACGTAACGTGCTCAGAACCATGTCTGGCACATAGTAAGTGCTAAATAAAAGTTAACTCTTACTGTTATTTTCATTTTTAAAGCATCATGATGGATTTCCATACACAAAGCCCTCTGAATGGAAGTGCAAAGAGATAAATCCATTGAGCTTTATGTGTTCCAGTTTTTCCCAAACTTGTCTGGCCACCAGATCCTTTTCTCTCCCCACTTTCTATCACTAGGGGAGCTCAAGTCCTACACAGCTCACCGTGGGGCACGCAGCTTCCAGTTTTGTGTCTCTGCCATGTTTACTTCCCACTGCTCATTCAGGAAGCCAGAAGGAGATTTTCCTTATAAGTCACGAGAGGGCATAAGCAGAAAAAGCAGACCCATATTTAGTCCACCTTTAAATTTCCAGTTCCTCATCTATTGAATCGTCCTTGATATTTCCTTTGGAATTTAATTCCAAAGTAATAAAAGGCCTTAATCCAGGTGGTGTTTTTAATGTGTTATTTATACATAAGAAATTGGCTGAAAGGTCACATGAAATGACAATAAAGGGCACCTTGCCCAGACTTAGTGTAAAAAAGCCCACCTTGACTCACTGAGGACAATTATAAACAACCCAGGGCCAGTGAAAACGGAATTGGAGCTGGGAGGAAAACAATAGGAACTTTTGTTCGTAATATTAACACAATATGGCTTATTCTTTTTTCTATTTACCTAGAACACTAAGTAACACTCTTTTAAGAACTAGAACATGTTCGTTAGACTGATAAAAATGAAGAAACTCCTCGCCACCAAAAATTGAAGAACCTCACCCTCTTAAAAAAATAAGTAAAAAATAGGGCTTCCCTGGCGGCGCAGTGCTTGAGAGTCTGCCTGCCGATGCAGGGGACACGGGTTCATGCCCTGGTCCGGGAAGATCCCACATGCCGCAGAGTGGCTGGGCCTGTGAGCCATGGCCGCTGAGCCTGTGCTACGGAACGGGAGAGGCCACAACAGTGAGATGCCCGCGTACCGCAAAAAAAAAAAAAAAAAAAAAAAAAAGGAAAAAAGGAAAAAATAATAATAGCTCGCACTCATATAGCCATAACTATCCTAAATGTGTAACTCATTTAATCCTCACAACTGCCCTTTGATGTGAAGACTTTTGACCCCATTTTTCAGGTGAGCAAACTGAGGAGGCACCAAGCATTAAGAAACTTACCCAAGGGGCTTCCCTGGTGGCACAATGGTTAAGAATCTGCCTGCCAATGCAGGGGACACGGGTTCGAGCCCTGGTCCGGGAAGATCCCACATGGCATGGAGCAACTAAGCCCGTGTGCCACAACTACTGAGCTTGTGCTCTAGAGCCCACGAGCCACAACTACTGAAGCCCGTGCGCCTAGAGCCCGTGCTCCGCAACAAGAGAAGCCACCGCAATGAGGAGCCCGGGCACCGCAACGAAGAGTAGCCCCTGCACGCCGCAACTAAAGAAAGCCTGCGTGCAGTAACAATAGACCCAACGTAGCCAAAAATAAATAAATAAAATAAAACCCCTTGCTATATCCTAGTATCTTTACTAGATATCAATATTTACCATGGAATAGAGGCCCCAAATTAATTGTTAAAAAAAAAAAAAATAAGAACCTTACCCAAGACCACACGACTAGTAAAAGAGGGATTCAAATCAGGAGACCTTCGGTTCACACTCTTAACGGCTATTCACATCAACCATGATGATGAGATACTTTTAAGTTCTAAAATGTTGTTACTTATCTTACAACCTGGGCTCTTAAAAGGATTTGTATCCACTTCTGATCCTGCAGCATTATTTAGACAAACATTAACAAAACTTCAGACCTTGAAGACTTAGCTTCATAATGTGTCATGCTTGAAAACCGCCTGTTATTTATTTCATATTTCTTTAAATAAACACATTTTTAACATGAATAGTTTTAATTTAAAAGGATATTTTATTTCATTATTGTGAAAGGAAAATCAGCATCATCTACTCTAAGTAAAAGACAGCCCTAAAGATAAATAGAATATAACTAAAGGAATGTTAATTTCTAGCTAAAAACTGTCATCTGCTGAAACTTTGAAGACTGAAGTTCATCTCTCTCTCTCCCCCCACCCCTTTTTCTTTTGTGAAAAGGTACATCAGCAACTGCTACAAGACATTAAAGACTCATTGGCACCAAAATGACACTGTCTCCTCAACTGAATCACACCCACTGACAGTGAACTTCAAGGGGGAGCGACCCTCTCACTTGAAGATATGGTGTCATTCAATGCCAATCCCTTCACGTTTCATGGGTGATTCCACATTTTGGAAAACACTGCTTCAAGGAGCATTAAGACCTAGAGATGTCACAAATGCAGATTTATCTGCCAATAAATCAAGTTACCCCTGTAGGTATTTTACATAATGAGAAACCACAGCGATAAATGTAAAGTTTTGCCTCTAGGTTCAATCATTCATTGGTAAAATGATCTTATGAGGGAAACCTGGCTTGGCTGGAGGGCATTCCCAAGGCAAAGGACCTGTGGTTTGACTGACCACAGTATCAACAACAGCCAAGAATGGGACGCGGAGAGAGAAGGGCCTCTTAGGCTGCATTCCTAACTTGTTAGGGACCAAATCAAGGGAAGGAGGGGAGCCCAGACTGCACCAAGAACCTGGCGGACCATACCTGGTGCTCAGGGCACACAACTACTTAACACAGCAGGTCCTTTTCAGAAAAGGCAATCAGCGATGGTGAAAGAAAGGTCTGAAAATTAAGCCACATGAGGAATATTATCGCCCTATTTAAAATAGCAACCCAAGTCCCTCCAGTATACATAATCCCCCTTACTCTGTTCTATTTTGTTTCACAGCATTTTCACCTCCTAACATGCAACATTCCTTGCTTTTACATGAGTCTGTTGTCTATCTCCCTCTCTGAGGACGAGGATATTTACTGTTTCGTTCACGGATGCACGAGGAGTGCATAGAACAACGCCTGACGCATACAGATGCTCAGTAAACTAAATTAATGCATGAACTATTTGATTCAAACTGTGGATGCTTCCACCAGAAAGGCGAAAGCTTACATAAAATGCAATCAGCTTTTAATTTTAAATATTTTTTAATTTTACATTTTATAGTGACTGTAAGTGCAGATTCTGGAATCTGAAAGACACAGGTTTGAATCTGACATCTGCCACTTACAAGCAACTACACTCTAAATATTTGGATAACCTCAAGTTTCACAGAGATAACTATAAAAAGATTGAGAACCCAAGCATTCGGGAATAGAGACTGTACTAAAATGGGGAGACTAATAGCAGTTATTTCCCAGTTATCACGGAGCTCAAATAAGATAATGTGTATAAAGAGCTTTTAAAACTCTTGCTCCCAATGAACCATTATCCATCCTCATTTATGGTTATTACATTATCAGTCATGATAATTTACTGTGTGTGGAGTTCAGTGGTGGCAGGAGCCACCTGTATTAACACCAAAAAGCCAACTGCATGCAACTCTTCCCAACCCTGTGTTCAGTGTCTTTACATTAGTCACTTAACATTGGCCAAGGTAGGAATATTTACATAATGGAAACTGGCAAACACTACAAATCAGTGCTCCCTGCCCAGAGCAGGTTGATAACCATTAACCAGCACAACACTGATTACACTTGAGAACAGAATTCCGGGCAAGAGCAACAGAAGGACAAACTTACAAATGAGAGAGTTCTCCAGACTGGCCCCAGGAGCATGTTTAAACAGAAACTGGACATCATTTGTCAGGAGTACATGAGATGCAGTCAGTGCATTGTTTTCATACCGACTCAGTGAGCCTAGGAATCTCCACTGTCCACATATCTGCATCTCCCAACACAGGCGCAAGCGCGCAGCGTATTGTAGCAGAATTCAATTGTTTACTTCTCCCTCAAGATTCTAAAATTCTGTAATACCTGTCAAATTACATTAGGTCTAACTTCCTTGGTTCTGATCTCTAGGGAACCAATGCCTTCTTTTAAATATAAAAGGTGCAGTTTCACCTTTTAAAACCTACCTTTCAAATAAGAAAATAACAATGGGAGTTGTTACATAAGGAAAACTACACCTTGCAGTGTTCTCATTCCAGCCTCCCGGCAAAACAATGAAATCACTTCTGTTCTTCAAAAGGACCTTGACAATGATGCAATTAGCAGGAGTTTTCAGAGAGGCAATGATAACGAGTGGGCGGGGCATTCAATGAAAAAAGCCTATGACAATGAACATGTTTGCAGAGCATCTGTCCCGAAAACCTACCTATACTATATTTCTTTCATCCTTTCTCCTCATCCTGACTCAAAATTCATTTCATACAGTATCCTCTCCCCAACTGACCAAAACCCCACCATCACACAAGAATGGAATCAAAAGATTTATAGCCAGAATTCAATACAATCCGCATAAGGTACTGGACAATTTTACCTCTTTAACTGAGACCCTTTCATGCTGCAAAAGCTATAAAAGTGAGAAATGAAAACAAATCCTCACAAACAAGGTACCGTAAACCACAAACCTGGGGTCCTCAGAGCAAACCAACATGGGGGAATAATTCAGGATGAGAAGCTGAGGGGCACCAAAGGGCTGTAACATGGAAAGTGTGGTCAGTCAGAAATGCGGGGTTCTAGTTCATTCTTTGACGTACTAATAGTTACGTAGCCTTGGGCAAGCAATTAAATGAAGTTATAATTTTCTTCATCAGCAAAAAAAAACAATACTCCCCTGTGGACCTCACACCTTTCCTAGAGTGTAAATCACTTAAAAGTATATCAATGCAAGTTCTTTAAAAGCAAACTCTGAATAACAAAAATGCGTACTGTATCTAAAGTAAGCATCAGGTTCTTCCAATTATGTTCTGGCCTTTAACTAGCTTCTCCAAATATTTATCGAAAAGACCACTTGCATTCTTGTATTTGCTCAACTTCTTTTCAAGTTATATTACAGGGTAAAAAAAAACAGGTTATGCATTATTCCCCAGGGCACAAAAAACACTACCATTAAGAGTGGATTTGAGGGACTTCCCTGATGGCACAGTGGTTGAGAGTCCGCCTGCCGATGCAGGGGACGCGGGTTCGTGCCCCGGTCCGGAGATCCCACATGCGCGGAGCGGCTGGGCCCGTGAGCCGTGGCCGCTGAACCTGCGCGTCCGGACCCTGTGCTCCGCAACGGGAGAGGCCACAACAGTGAGAGGCCCGTGTACCGCCAAAAAAAAAAAGAGTGGATTTGAGGGACTTCCCTGGTGGCACAGTGGTTAAGAATCTGCCTACCAATGCAGGGGACACGGGTTCCAGCCCTGGTGCGGGAAGATCCCACATGCCGCGGAGCAACTAAGCCCGTGCGCCGCAACTACCGAAGGCCACGAGCCTAGAGGCCGGGCTCCGCAACGAGAAGCCACCGCAGTAAAAAGCCCACACACCGCAACGAAGAGTAGTCCCCGCTCTCCGCAACTAGAAGCAGCCCCCGTGCAGCAACGAAGACCCAACGCAGCCAAAAATGAAAATAAATATTTTTTTTAAAGAAAAGTGGATTTGAACCCCAATTTTGTGTATGCCACAGCGAAAATCCCCACCTATGTCTTCTTACAGTTGACTTTTCATGGCCAGGCGCCATGATAACCACTTGCCTGAGTTGTCTCACCACAGAAGGTCCCGATAAGAAACACGGTGCTGCCGAAAACTAACCGGGAGATTTTGGGAGGGGCCAAAAGAGAGAGGAGACGGTAATCTTCCACAGTCCTTCTTTCTGGAATCCATCTTGGCTGAGAGATGCGCGCGCCACCCGGAAGGACCCTGACTCAGACTACGGGCCAAGCAAGATGATTGGTCAGGGACAAACCGGAAACCAACTCCATTATCATAAAACCTGAGACTGTGAGCCAAATGGCAGAGCAGGTTTCCTGGGTTCCCTTACCCTCCTGCTGTCCGCCCAAGCGCCCCTTGCCAATAAAGTCTTTCGTTTTATCAGTATGTGTGTCTCCTTGGACAATTCATTTCTAAGCGTTAGACAAGAGCCCACTCTCGGGCCCTGGAAGGGGTCCCCCTTCCTGCAACAGGACTATAACTAGAGTACGTGCATATGTACCCTCACAAAAAAGCCTTATGACACTAATTAAACTGTGTGTTTAAAAATACCCTCTCCCCATTGGAATACCATCACGTATAAAAGTACTTCATTGAAACTGGGAGATGCCAAATATTCCAGAAAATCAGAGATAAATGAAGAGATTGAGAATGCAAGCATTTTGGAATAGAAAGAAACCTCATTAAATTATCTACACTTGTGTGGACACAAATGCTTAGAAACAATTCAAAAGATCTCAGTGAACTCTTTTTTCCGGCGAGGAATGCCTCAAACTTGCACCTTTTTTTTTTTTTTTTTTTTTTTTTTTTGCGGTACGCCGTCCTCTTCCGTTGCGGAGCACAGGCTCCGGACGCGCAGGCTCAGCGACCATGGCTCACCAACCAGCCGCTCCGCGGCATGTGGGATCCTCCCAGACCGGGGCATGAACCCGCGTCCCCTGCATCAGCAGGCGGACTCTCAACCACTGCGCCACCAGGGAAGCCCAAAACTTGCACTTTTTAATTTGACTGGTACGTCATTTTCTTGTTCATTTTCTCTCCCGATCTGTTTAAAACAATGCAAAGAAAGCTTTGTTGGAGACCAGTGCTCTACTCAAATTACTTCATTATATTGTTCAAGGAGGAAATATTTCAGACATCCTGACTCGAAGTTGTATGTGGCAAATAAGAACATCAGAACTGCCATGTGTATTTTGCCCAAATTCCCAGACAATGCTTGAGTTTACACTGACCAGAGAAGGATATTTGTTCTCACTCGCTTCACTCGTTACACGTGATGATTTGGAAAAGCCAAGAATGCTGACTCTCCACATAGGTGTCATAAAAGTACATTATCGATATAGTCTTTGATTTTGACTTTTAGCATGGGTGATTAGCTATTATCTCACTAAAGCTCTTGGCAGTAACATTTATAACCCACGATCTAAGGGGGAATAAGGGAGAGAAGGGAAATTACATTTAGGGTTTTATCATCGATTGCCATTTTGTAGAACAGGCTGAGAATGTGCTGCTTCATAAAGCTGAGATAATACATCACGGTTTCTAAAACTGGTTCTCCCCGACATGAGCAAATACCTTTGAGGTATCCATCTGTCCCACAGGCTCCTTTAGAACTTAATCCCCCCCCCCACAGCACCCCGACCCCCTCACGTCCACCCGGCCCCACATACCTATACAATCAACAGGAAAATGTTCCGGGCAGCCCCCAAGTCCCACCTCCCACCTCCAGCTCCGCCCCAGGGCAATGGCTCATTGGCTCAGGAATGGACATCTGACAGAGACTCTACCAATCAAATTTTCTCTTGGGGGGAAACGAGAACAGAGTCTCTGTGTGACTAAAACTGTCACATTATAAATTAGGGAGCTGTAGGACTTCCAAATTCCACCTTGTAAATGGGAAATCAGAGAACGACTATCTAGAGAAAAAGATATTCAGAGCAAAGAAGAGATGAAATAAGAGTCCTTATAATTTTCTACTCCAGTTCCAGAGCCTTTATGAGACCCTCCGCCATCCTTAAGCTGGGATTCCATGAGACATTCCTCTTTCTATATAATAAATTTCCTTCCTGCTTATACTGTTACTTGAAACCAAAGCTGATTCATAAGTTTAAATAAAGCACTATGCTATGCTACCCTATACCAGACTTCATTTAGTTAACATTTCTATCTTTTCAAAGCTTTAATCTTATGAGGTATGAACGATATGGAACATGACATGATCCCACCTCTGCTTCTAAGGAGCATCTAACCCAATCTTCCACTGAAAATTGGGCATCCAGAAAAGGTTATAGTTATGCTTCTCCCAATAACTAGATATATTGTGTAAATATGTATGGCTGGGAGGATCTTTTCCAGGGCTAAGCTCAGTAAATCCTGTTGCAGACAAAGGCCATGTTCATTTCTTGGAGTCCAGAGAGAATGCAAAATGGCCGATATATTAGTTGTCCATTTCTGCGTGACACATTACTGCAAAGTGCAACAGCCTAAAACAATAATAAACATTTATTCTCTCAATGTTTATTATTTCTGCAGGTCAGGATTTGGAAGCACTTTAGCTAGGTGGTTCTGACTCAGTCTGTCATGTGGTTGCAGTCAAGATGTTAGCCAAGGCTAGAGTCATCTGAAGGTTTGATGAAAGCTGGAGGATCTGCTTCTAAGATGTTTACTCATATGGCAGTTGGCAAGAGACCTGGGTTCCTCACCATGCGGACAATTCCTGAAGGCTGCTTACACATCCTAATGTGGCAGCTGGCTTACTGACCTCAGACCAAGTGATCAAAAAAAGCATAGCAGAAGCCACAAGGTCTTTTATGACCTAGTCTTGGGGGTGACACACTGCCATTCCACCATACTGTATGGGTTCAACTGTTGGTCCTATCTGTTGTGGGAAGAGGCTATACATGGGCATGGATACAAGGAGGTGAGAATTGCTAAGGTGGGGGGAGGGTGTCTTGGAGGCTGTCTGCCACAACTGGCTAGATTAGAATATATATTCATTGAAACTCTTAAGTTAACACTAAATCTAATGCTTGGAGTAAAAGAAAAAAGAAGGAAGATGTCTTGGCTAAGCCAGGGTTTAGTAATTATTTATGATAGCATGCACCGTGAAGACAATAAATGGGGTATGAAACACAGTCCTGTTCCTTCAAAGACTTGACTCCAGGTGAGAAGCTGAGACTTGCACATGGCATAATTAGCAATTAGAGAGACAAACTGATTCGAAGTGGTATACAGGTTCAGAAAAGGAAGAACTAATAGGGTGGCTGAGCTAGGGGAAAGCCTTTCTCCACTCTTTACAAACAAAAGCTTAGCTTAAGTTCAATTTTTAACCACCTATTTTATGCACTACAGGTAGGACTTCTTCCAAACATTCGAGTTTAGCAAGTGATTTAACAGCTCTAATGACTTAGTTAAGTCTAAGAAAAAGGCTTCCACCCTAATTATATAACTAAGTCCCGCTTCTGTTGGGCTCTTTCCTTGATGCTAGATTGGTGGGCTGAGCAGAAAAAAAAAAAAAAAAAAAATTAAGGGGTTGGGGGAAGGGCAGTATTCCAAGGGGAACCTCAAAATCATATTGTGAGAAAACACCATTATGGAATCTGCACCAACTTGATTGTGTGATTCCACAAACATTTATTTAACAGCAGCTACTGGAAGCCAGTCACTGTGCTGGGTACTAGACACCCAGTAAGAACCAGACAGACACCAGTCCTGCCCTCTGACAGTTTAAAGTCTATAAGGAAAGGAAAAAAAAAAAAAAAAAATTAATTCTGATAAGGGAATGATGAGTGTTACTATGATAAGAAAAAAACAAAGGAACTATT
The DNA here is from genome assembly GCF_003676395.1 of Aethalodelphis obliquidens. Taxonomy (NCBI): domain Eukaryota; kingdom Metazoa; phylum Chordata; class Mammalia; order Artiodactyla; family Delphinidae; genus Aethalodelphis; species Aethalodelphis obliquidens. The sequence continues at coordinate 13,893,749 of NW_020837966.1, forward strand.
AGATCAGAGAAAAGGGATTATATTTTCCGAAATCTAAGACACTGTCAAGGAAGGGCACTCTGATTAAATGATAATGAAGTTAAAGTATGTGTTTGAGTTAACTGGAAAAAAAAAAAAAAGGCAAGAAAGGAATACATGTTTTCAGGCCAAAATCTGGAAAACAAGGTGAATTTGAGCAACTGAAAGAAGTGAGAGACTAGGATGTACAGTGAAAGGGGGCAAGTGGAAAGGAGAGAAGAGGACTTCCCTGGTGGCGCAGTGGTTAAGAATCTGCCTGCCAATGCAGGGGACACGGGTTTGAGCCCTGGTCCGGGAAGATCCCACATGCCGCGGAGCAACTAAGCCCGTGCGCCACAACTACTAAGCCTGCACTCTAGAGCCCGCGAGTCACAACTACTGAAGCCCACGGGCCTAGAACCCATGCTCTGCAACAAAAGAAACCACCACAGTGAGAAGCCCGTGCACTGCAACAAAGAGTAGCCCTTGCTCGACTCAACTAGAGAACGCCTACACGCAGCAATGAAGACCCAATGAGGCCAAAAATAAATAAATAAATTTATTTTAAAAAAAAAAAAAAAAGGAGAGAGGAATGGTTTGGCAGGGTAATTCTCTTTAGCAAATCCCAGCAACAGGTGGAGTCTCTTTCCTCACCCTTTAAATTCTGGCCAGCCTGGGACGTGCTTTGACCAATAAATGCGGTAAAAGTAACACTGTGTGTTCTCTATAGCTGGGGCCTCAAGGGACCTTGCCACATCTACCTTCACTCTTTTGGAATGCTGCTCCGAAACCACGAGGGAAGGAAGCCAGTCTGGCCTAATGGAGGCAAAGGGACCACGTGGAAGAGAACCAAGTTGCCGCAGTGGACCACTAGAACCAAAGACCAAACACATGATGGAGACCACCTTGGACCTTCTAGAGCTCAGTCACCCTTCCAGTTGAGCACATCAGATGAGTGAACCCAGGTGAAACTAGCCCAAGTACTCTCTGGCCTACTCAAAATATCACGAGAAATAATAAATTATTGTTTTGGTTTGTTGTGTTTTTAAGCCACTAAGCTTTGGGGATGTTGTTAGCAAACAGAAAGAAGCCAGATAGCATAGGACCAGGTAAAAGGCTTTGACCATGATCCTGACATCAATGGCAAGCCACGGAAGGGTTTTAAGAGTGGAGCAACATAATCCATCAGTACCACAGACACACTGCCTAGGCCAACAAGATTTCCAAGGGCCTAAAAATGTTGTAAAGGTGGTAGCAGAAAGGGCATGGATTATGAAATACAAAAAAAAAAAAAGGTAGGATCAGAACTCATCCGTGTTTCATTAGATGTCTGCAAGCCATAGCAGGTTGACTGCAAATCAATTCTTATGTAGTTACATATATTATTTTTCATCTGGGAGGTGGGGTACCTTTTAACTTGTTGGATTAGCCACAGATGGGAGGCTCTCCAAAATGTCCCGTTCCTTGACTATCTTCAAAGGGCAAATATGGGAAGAGAGAGAAGGTTTCAGAAGTGAGAGTAGGAAGCAAAGAGACAAAAAGGCTTACCACACCAAAGTGCCAACCCATCAATACAGCAAAGAAGAAATTATATTTACCTTGCAAGCCAAAAATAAAATAAAGACAATTCAGAAAAATTTGAGTCCAACTGCTCAAATTAGAAAAAAAAATTCTCCACCTAATTTTCTCTATAGACGGTATCTTTCATCCCCATCAGGAGCCAGTTTGTACAGATAACAAAAAGCAAACCAACACCCGTGTGCTTATACCAGAGAGACAATCTCATCAGGAAAGTAAACTAACAAAAGAGAGGAAGGCCTATTTTCTGGAATCTAAATTCCAATAGCAAGTTAGGACTGTTGGAGATTACAAAGAGCTGTCAAAAGAATGGCAGCCAATTACCTTGAAAATGCTTTCCACCAGTTTGCAGACCTCAGCCTGCCCCTCCTTGTCGCATCTCCCTTGCCCTTTCCCTCATATTTCCCAGGCTCGCCAGCTTTGTCTGTTTTGAATGGCAGTGCATAGTGTTCAGCTAAGGAAATCCCCTCCTTCCCCAGCTGGCTCACCAGGAAATTGTTTGGAAGTCAGCTTTTTCCTGGAGGTGGCCTGACTGCCCACAGGGAGACAGGGAGGGTGTCTCTGAAGCTAAGACCGCTCCCCTGGCCGGCCAATTTGTGGATGATGGACTGACCGCCGGGCCTCGGGCAGCCTCTGCAGTGTGAGTTACCTGTCTAGATGTGTGTTTGCTGTATGGACTGCTTCAGATAAGCACCACCCAGGACTCACTACCCCTCACCTGCTAAATAGAATTTTTAATTCATACTTTTTATTTTATTATTAGTTTACTTAACTTCTGACAAACAGGAGAGCTATTGCAAAGGGTGATGTTTCATTCAAAGAAGGGCAAAGAGACAGAGAATGAAATTACATCAAAATTAAATAAGAACTTTCCCTAGAGGACATTCTTCTATTTGATGATTACTTTAGTCCAAAAGAGTTAGAAAGAGGTGAAGTCAGGATCTCAGTCAATTTAATAAAAAACAAAATGTGACAATTCTTTTACTCTGAATTTATTTATGTATTTAGGGTTTTTTTTTTTAAGAGCGGTTGCCAGAATCAAAAGAATATGAACAAAATAACAATCTTCTAAGGATGAACTATTTAACCACACACCCTGGCCTTAAGAGGTATATTCCATATCAAATGTCAATATGATCTTCCTTGCTCTCAAGTTCAAATACATACAAGGAAGACGATCTTCAAGCTGACAACTTTTTTCAATTCTCCAGGTTACAAATAAAAATAGAGTTGCCATGAGAAATAAAGAACTTGATCCATGGAAAGGAACAATTCCTTTCAACTCAGCTTAATTAACTAGTGTTACTCAGGGGAAATTCTGCAACGTACTTCTTTAACGACCTTTAACAAAGTCTCTGCTCTCACTTACCAGCTCAAGGTGATTCAAGTACTACATAGAGGCTGGGACAGGATGGCCAACCTCCGAATGTCTCCTTCAGTCTTAAGATGACATTGTTCAAAATGAAAAACCTCCCCATTAGCCACATTCACGGAGACTTGATACTCTTCCCCTTTCAGAATCTAGACAAAACAATTTAAAGCCCTGAATGGAATAAATTAAAACAAAGTGTCAAACATGCACCCCTTGGAATGCACACTGCTTGTAATGAACGGCGATAGGACACCCTAATTATCCAAGGCCTTGAGATGTCCTTGTTCTTTGGTGTAACAGTGACATAAGATATATTTATAGCTTTCCTGAGACTCATTAAACATTTCCTGAAATGAGACCACTTCACTGAAATCATTTTCTTGCGGTAGGCTGGCAGAGCACAGCCTTTGTAGCAGAGGGCGGGGCATATTTTTTCTTTTACAGAGGATGCAGGCATTGGAGGTAAACAGCAAAGGCTGTTACATCCTGTCCTGTTTAACTCATTAATTTAGGAGAACCTAAGCTGATAGAGAGATAACTAGCATTAGTAATTCCTTTGTGGCCGACTTTGCAGCTAAAGAGAAAAACATAAACCAGTCTATTTATATGTGAAATTAACGTACATCAGGCAGAGAATGGGACACTCAGATCATCAATGAAATACACTCTTTTGAACTTATTGTGGCTCCACAGTTGAACCTGAAGTCTTTCTGTTTATTTCCTCCCTTTTTTTAAGCTCTCTTTTTCAAGTCCTACAGGTTTCCACATTTCCACTACTATAGGCAGGAAGACCAGTATAATAGCAAAATGTGTAATCTTTATTATTAAAAAACATACAAACTACATTTTACCACCAAGATCACTATCACACAGTTTTTCATGTTTACACACTGTGTGGGGGAAAAAAAATTAATAATCACACAGATCACCAATGCTAATTCTAAACAAAAAACAGCTAAATGTAGATAATTACAGTTGATCTGGAATTACTCATAGACAGACCTGAATAATTTAAGAGTATTCCAAAGAAACATTGTCAAGTGGTCTTAAATATGGCTCATTTTCTAACTTCAGAGAAAATATTTCAATGGTGGATAGGAAATGATGAGCCTATCTAAATTATTAAGTAGGAGTGACCAGGGCCATATAAAATACCAACTCCTACTTCTCCATCACTCACACCAGCCCCTCTGATCTTCCCTGGAATGTATCATCTGCATCTAAGACCCTACAAGAAAGGAAAGGGTGATTGATTTGGGGAGTAAAAAGACTTAAGCAGTCACAGTATCAAGTAGTTTGGGGCTAATGAGGATTTGGAAGCAAAACTGACATTCCTCATATTCTTTGAACATTAGTAAGCACACTGTGGCCACTTGATAAATGGCCGTTCAAACTACTACTAAGTTTCTGGATCATTTTATAGTCTCTAGAGATAAAGGAAGAATAAAATGAGAAAAAAGAATTTTAAGTGGAAAAAAAAAAAGAGGAACCTTGAAATATCAGTGTAGTACAAGCTGTAATTTGCCTGTTGACAATCCTACCCCTTTGTCCCTTAGTAACAGAACCTCCACATCAATGGTAGTCAAGTACCAGGAGCTGGGCTAGGAGACCATTCAGGGAGGGAAGGTTTCAAAGCACCAGAGTCACACTTAGGACAGAGTTATCCACACCTCACTTCTCTTTATCCCAAGCAAAGCAGAGCTCACAAGGAAAGCAACACTTAGGAATGTCCACTCAAAGACCTTACTATTTGCGTCATGCTTCAACAAAGAATTAGGGAGTCCGGTTATTTTACTACTGAGATTCTTTTGCATCTTTAAAATGGGTAACATTTTGAATTTTATTGGATATTATGAGTAAGCCAAATAATATATGCAAAGCACTTATCACACTGCCCAACACAGGGACAACCTGAAATTTTTAACCATGATTTAGTTTGTTCGTAGCATGTGTTTCCGAGGAAGAGCTCCACCCCCTCACAATTCCAAACCCCAAACAGCACCCTCTTATTCCAAAGTTCAACGATTAGAGAAACTCTAAGTATCACAATTTTCCTGGCAACTGACACCATTTCTCACCTCTTCTCGCCACTGCAGTATTCCGCCCCGCCCCCCCCAAAAAAAATTGAAACTGGATATGAAACTGTAGCCAAGAAAAATATTTTAATATAATCTAGGTGCAAAGGAGTTGAATTCTGTTGTCCCTAGTTAAAACCAAGAGGGTTTGCTAATACAGAACTGTATCTAATTGCTGCAAAGCAGGTTTTCTCAACTTTAACACTTTTTGCTTCTGTGGCTAGAAAATTCTTTGCTCTGAGGAACTGTACAGTGCATTGCAGGATGTTTAAGCAGCATCCCTGGCCTCTGGCCTCTAGGTGCCAATGGCACTCTCCCAGTTGTGATAATCAAAAAAGTGTCCAGATACTGCCAAATGTCTCCTGGGAGACACCATCAACCTTGTGGAGAACCACTGCTAGTGTAACATCACTGAAACGAGAACCACAACTCTAGGATAAAGTCAGAAGCTAATGGGTTTAGCTTCTCTCATAAGTGAATCAAATAAACTCTTCAGAAATTAAAAAGTGTTTTCCAACGGGTTTGGGGCAGTCGAGGAAAAAAATATTGACTTTCTTAGAGAATGCCACTTTCCTTTGTAGAGGAGGGGGAAAAAATCCTTTTCTTCTCTCCTGCTCAGTTCTAGGCTGGGGCTCTGTATCAAAAGACAGATTAACAAGAGAAAGGGTACAGATTTTTTTAATATAAGTTTTATACAACACAGGAGCCTTCATAAGGAAATGAAGACCCAACAAAGTAGTAAAACCTGAGCGTTTTTTATATTAGGTTTGATGAAGAGCACATGGAAAAAGGGGACAGGACAGAAGGATATGAGCAAAGGGTACAGTGAACTGAAACCTAGCAAGACTTGTTCATTCAGATTCCTCTTGGTGTCTTAGGAAATAAGGATGCTTCTTTCCTCCAGGGCATATAAGGGTCATAAGCCTGCTTCAGGGGAAGGTCAGAGAGTCCTTCCTGCAAATGCCACTTCTCATACTCCTTGAGCTTAAAATAGTCAACATGCCAACAGCAACCTCCTACTGTAGAGCACAGGGAACTATATTCAACATCCTACGATCAACGATAATGGAAAAGAATATGAAAAAGATTATATATATGTATAACTGACTCACTTTGCTGTACAGCAGAAATTAACACAACATTGTAAATCAAGTATACTCCAATAAAAAAAACTTCAACATACCAAGGTGCCACAGTTTGGAGTAGTGTGTCCTCAACCCTGTCCCCTTCCTCAGCTGTAGCCAACTCAGCATGTCGCTATATACACAGTTCAGTTTGTGAGAAGTGTTAGTTTTATGAGTGTTTTATACTATCTGCAGGAAAGACAGATGCAAAACCAACAAAAGGAGTACTCCTGACACTAGTGAAATACTCCCTTATAAAACAAAAATATTCCTTACTGGGGGTGGCTGGCAAGCAATATCTGAAGAAGTTTTATCCATGTTTTGGGGAACTGTCACATTTTAAGAGCCCTCAAACAGACAGTTGATCATTCTAGGGTCTGAACATAAATTGCTTCTTCCCCCAATTCCATTACTACGGGGCCAGAAAGAACATCTGGCATGATCCCAACTCTAATATAATATGGTTGGCTTCTCTTTGGTTTTAATTACCATTATTAAATATGAGGTCAAAGTTACACATACTAGAGTAATTATTACTGCCACTTTCTGATTTTACAGTTAATTGTATCAGACAGAAGGCTAGCAAGTTCCTCACTTTTCTCATCCATAAAATGGGGATAATAATAGCACAGGGTTGTTATGAGGATCAAATTAGTCAATATTTGTAAAAGGTTCAAAATAGTGTTGGCACATAGTGAATACTACCTAAGTGCTTTTTAAATAAATAAAGTTAACGTGGCCCTGTTATTTGAAGATGAAATTTTAATGTTTATACTGGCACTCTTCATGTCAAATTGGCTATATTTTTATGTTGTTTTGTTTTTCTTTTGGTGGGAGGAGGTGCAGAAACACTGTTTTGAAATGTCGCTTTCTGTCTCTGAACTTTCAGGACACACTCACATCCTGAAAAAAAAAAATTTTTTTTTTTCCAGAAAACAATACCCCACTATATGTGATGCACTAATTGTGTGTGTGTGTGTGTGTGTGTGTGTGTGTGTGTTTATGTATATGTACATGTAAATTCTGGTCGCAACCCACTACATAGATTACCCTACCGTCATTCATGAATCTCGTCCTACCATTTGAAAAACACCACTTCAGACAAGTATTCCCCAGACTGTAAGATCAGCAGGTATTAAAGAAGGGGTTCTGTGCTCAAATAAGTTTTGGAAACCGTTTATTTCATATACCCCACACACAGTACAAGTCGAGAAATTCTGCAATGAAGAAATGGATTAATTCTGTAGAACTCAAAGGCCTCAAATTTATTTATGGACTGGGAACATTTTTTTCTTCCATGGTAACAGAATAGCATCACAAAGCTTGAAGAATCATCGCTAATTCTTATATTTCTCAAACGGAAGGAAAAAAGAAAAAGAGTCTCAGAGAGAAGCATTCTTTGTGACTCAGCCTCCAAGTCCCTTAAACCTGTGCCTAACTCAAGGGAGGTGCTTAGGAATTCTTACTCAATTCCATTAAGCATTTTGCAGTTTCTTAATATCATTTAATGCAAAGTGATCCCAAATTGTTTTTCCCTCAGAAAGGAATGTACTAGTTGAGTACATCCCCCAGCCACCAATGGGGACAACTCAATCCTTTTTGTCTTGGCAAGGCACTCAGTAAGCTGTTGGTTATGTCATCTGCCCACAAGTAGTCAGGCCTGGCTGTTTCGTAGTCATCCATTTCCCAAAAATGGTATTGTGACCACACACACACACACACACACACACACACACAGCAGTACACTGCCTCCCTGGCCCCCTCCAGCTTGCTTTGACTCTAGAAGAAGCAGGACCAGGGACAAGGGAACAAAAAACAGAAAATATACAATCCATATGGAACAAAAGACATAAAAATCTTAAATACGCAAACATTTTTTTCACCTACAGAGAAAGTACGGGAAAACGTGGATAGCTGGAGAATTTTATCCAGCTAATGAGTTGATATGGCCGCTTCTGAAATTAAATCAAAAATGACAAAACCATGAAAGCCAAGGAGTACCCAAAATTCCACGGCTGAAGTGTTTCATCTCAGGTATTTTATATGAATTAATTTCAATTTACAGCTAAATGTCAAAGAAAATTGGTTCATTTTCTATATTGAATTATGTTTGGTGCCCTAAGGCCTTCAGGCCCTGCGGAGCTTGTAAATAATACCATTTTCTCCTGATCGTTATGTAAAATAATTCCCCAGCTTGTGCTTCCTACAGTCCCTGAAACAGAATCCCAAAGTTACAGAAGAATTAGATCTATAAACCACAGTAAACAGTTCCTGAAAGCAGACCAACAAAATGCTAAGAGATCCGGCCTCTGTCCTTTTATATTTATGGTTGTGTAGATACTAGGGCTGGGATTAGAATTTGTAAAACCACCAAACAGAACTGCAAGATAGAACTATTCCCCACAGAGAATTAAGAACCAAGAAAAATCATACGATTAACCTAAGACGGGGGGATGGGAAGAATAAACAACAGCATTTCCCTAAATTCGGGCTTAAGATAAATTGCAAGGATTTAAAAATCCTGTATTTATATCTTAAAATCATCAAATGAGCACACTGAGACAAGCTATCATGAAATGATTATGATCAAATAACACTAATTATAACTTGCACATCTCTGATTAATTACTGAAGCTTTTAAGAGAAATCTTTAATCAGCAGTACCTTTTTAAAAATACTTTGCCCTGTGTGCTCCGAGAGTGTTGAACTTTAAGCCCAAGGAAAGGAGACCAGTTCAATATATACCGCCTCTTTTTGGTGACCCTTTTGTATTCAAAGAAAGGGCTAACGGCAAAAGACCACTCAGCTCTGGAATATTCTGAGATGAGACCCACCTCCACCCTCCCTCAGGGTGATCCTCTTGTTTTTATAAAACCCTGAGTTTTGGGCTTCCCTGGTGGCGCAGTGGTTAAGAATCCGCCTGCCAATGCAGGGGACACGGGTACCAGCTCTGGTCCGGGAAGATCCCACATGCCACGGAGCAACTAAGCCCATGAGCCACAACTACTGAGCTCACGTGCTGCAATTACTGAAGCCCACGCGCCTAGAGCCAGTGCTCCGCAACAGGAGAAGCCACCACAATGAGAAGCCCGCGCACCGCAACGAACGGTAGCCCCTATTCACCGCAACTAGAGAAAGCCCACGTGCAGCAACGAAGACCCAATGCAGACAAAAATAAATAAATAAAATAAATAAATTTATTTAAAAAAAAAAAGACAAACCCGAGTTTTCTCTCTCTACCTTGAGACTTTCCTCATTAATGAAAGTTTTCCCTACTGTAACAGCCTGAATAAAATGCCCAGCACATTTGCCCTTTTATTATAATAAAATCCACACTGCTCAAGTACAGCTATGGTAAACTTTGAAATGGGATTAAAAGTCACCTGGCCAGCCTCACAAATTACAGTTTGTGGTAGACCCAAGAGCCTGAAAATTCTTGGAAAAGTTCAGTCGAGCTAACTCAAAACCCATGTTTGAATTTGGGAAATCTTTCCTTTAAAAGATAAGAACGAGACTCACACTGGCTCGGCTTATTCAATAGATCTGTAAAACAAATCACTATATGTCACAAACGAAGACATTTCTCTTCAGCTCACGGATTTCAAAAGCCATCTATGCCCAGGAATAATGTCTAAGCAACAATTTAAATTACCCAAAATTTAAACTGCTTGAAACTCTTTGAACCATTTAAAATCTGTTTTGATTTTAGCATCATAAAATCTCTTAAGAGATATATTAAGAAATAAAATCTGTGAGACATGAAGATGCTGCTGCAGATACACTGTAAACCATGCAGCTGAACTTCATGTGCCAAAGCAAAAGGACGGAACTGACTCACCCACAGGCTCCTTTAACTGCCCAGTAACCAGCCTAAGAAGATGACAAGAGCAGAGTGAAGGAAGCACAGGAAAAGGAGGTAAATGTCGCTCCTCCAAGTGTCCTCACCAGACCTATCGCTCTATATTCTTCCAAGCACTTGTCACTTCCTGAGCACACTTCCGTGGCAGTGGAACATTCAGCTATAAATTTTTCTTCACTCAGGTCGTTAAAATGCAAGTGTGCCTGTGTCACATCAGATACGTTCCCAGCACCTGCACAATAAACCCAAACAAACCCTGCATCCATTGTGTGGGTCCCTATAGTCTAGAACAGTGCTTGACATACAGGAAGCACCCACTAAACATTTGTTGAATGAACCAATAAATGCCTCCAGCTGTTTCTGTCGTTACTACTACTGCTTGGCTGGAAATTGTTATGTTTTTGTTAGGTGTAGGATTAAGTAAACAAAACAGAATCCACTGACAAACGTTCCTTCTGTCTCAATCATTCAGACTTGTCCAAATTTACACCTTCATTTTACCAAGACTAACGATGCCCGGAGAGCAGGTAATGTGCCTTTGGTTCACTTTCAGTAGCACAGTATACTATTCAACATACAGGCCCAGCATTCAGCTGAAGTGTGAGACATGCTTCCAGGTTTCTAAGGTCCCAAAGAGTTCAACATTCTCTCCAAAGAGCGAAATACACCCAGGATTTACTCATGGGTAGAATTCACTTACCGACAGCATCCGACTGCCCTCCACATCTACCTAAACCCCAAATGTTTAAACTTTTATATCTAGGAAACAGTAAACTGGATCAGGACCCACTACTCTATTGGTTCATAATGTCATCGCAGCTTGTCAATTTTGAGCAAAAGAAATGAAACAGCCACATCCAGGATCAAAATTTAGACACACACATTAGAATATGAAAGTAGAGTTAGACCACCCAAGTGGAGAGCTTGGTGTTGGCTGAAATTACCTAGCTTAACTTCAGAGATCCATTCCTGGAAAGGAAACGACATGGAACAACTTTAGTCAGTTGTGGGAAACGTGGACCTTTGCTTAACCTTCCTGGTAAAGGACCTCCCCGTGGATTTACATCTCCTCTCAGACCCCCAAAAGACTAAAAACACTAGGCTTGCATACTCCTCAGCCATAAAAAAGAATGAAATTTTGCCATTTGCAACAACATGGATGGACCTGGAGGGCATGATGCTTAGTGAAATAAACAAGTCATAGACAAATACTGTATGTTATCACTTATATGTGGAATCTAAAAAATAAAACAAACTAGTGAATATAACAAAAAAGAAACAGACTCACAGATATAGAGAACTAGTGGTTACCACTGAGGTGAGGAAAGGGGGGAGGGGTACTATAGAGGTAGGGGATTAAGAGATACAAACTACTAGGTATAAAATAAATAAGCTACAAGGGTATACTGTACAGCACACGGAATACAGCCAATATTTTACAATAACTATAAACGGAGTATAATCCTAAAAAATTGTGAATCACTACGTTGGACACCTGAAACATATAATATTGTACATCAACTATTATCTCAGTACACACACACACACACACACACACACACACACACACAAACAAAACAAAACACTAGGCTTGCACCTGCCCTACTTGGTAAATGATAGTCAAAGAAGATAGGCTTTGAATCCAAAAAGTAAGGACTAAGGTAAAAGATTAAATTATTAAATTGAGTCCTGTAAGACAGAGATACAACTACTATAAATTCATATGTAAACTAAATTCCTTTATTATGCCAAACGATTGCTCAAGGAAAATAATTAGAATCTCTCCAAGAGTTTGTTAATCCCTCTTCTACCAGTTGGAATGGAAATTACAATATGCCACCCCCGACTGATCTGCAAAAGCCACCACTTAAATGAAATGCCTGCCTTGTATCACACAAAGCTCCAGCCAGAGTTCTCTGTTCGGTGTGGGTCTACTGGGGGACAGGTAGAGTGCTGGGGAGACTTTAAGGAGAGGACCAAAATAAGCACTTGGTTCACTAAACAAAGTAACAAAAGACCATGTTTTGTCTTAATGAACCAGTGCCCTATTCCTGCTTCTCCTCACCAAGGACTCTGTGTCTAGTCAGGCGCCCAGGGCTGGGCTAACAGGATGACAACAGGCCACACACAGGCCTGAGTTCTTGTAAGGTGGCGAGTGTGCCAAAGGAAGTGCATTTTAAATTTTATTTCAACTTCATTGATTTAAATTAAAATGACAGTGCAATTAATGGAAAAGTTTTCATTACATTTAAAACCACCTGAACCTACTTTTTCAACTAAATTCTTTTAAATGTATATACACATCAAGTATTTCCAATGAAACTGTAGCATCCAAACTCTAAGCGTAAAAATACACCTGATTTCAAAGACTTGGTATGAAAAAAAAATGAAAAATATCTCATTAGTAGCTTAATATTGACAACCTGTTAAAATGATAATATCCAGAATAGATTTGGTCAAATTGAATATATTATTAAAATTAACTTAATTATTATAATTAATTCATCGATTAAAATTAATTTTATTTATACAATAAGAAAATTGTATTATTATTATTAATTAAACCTACTTCATTTTATTCTTTTAAAGGAGCTATTAGAAAAATTTTAATTACCTGTGGTTCACATTTTATTTACATTGGACAGCACTGCTCTTCAGATTCAAATCAGCATAAACTTTCAGCTTTAAAACTTCCTCTTAATCTTTTTTGTGCCTGGACTTTGGCAGTCAGATAAAACCCATGGGCCCTTCTCTGAATGATGTTTATAATAAATGAATAAAATAAAATGCATAAGAGTACAAAGGAAACCACTTATACAGAAATACAGTTGCCCAAATAATTTAAAAAATAATTTTATCACTGTGCTTTTTTTAAAATTAAGGCACTGAAAAATCATAAACAGTGATGAGTCTAATAACTAGTATAATTTCTAACTAGAGACAAGCATAAATGAAACTGTCACGCCATATTAAAACAGCTGAGATTTCTATTGATGGCAAAGTCGTGGGTATTGTTTATGTTGCCTACTTTCATAATTGAAGGAAATGCTCAAGTTCAGTTCGGGGTGAGGGAAAATGTAGAGGTAATTTTTACCCTGCCCAAATGTATGAATCCCCTGATTTCTACCCACAGACCCCCTTGGGGATCCACAGACTCTAGGTTAAGAGGGCTGTTTTGATACCTGGTGAATTCCTGAATCTGTTTGTCAAAGATGACCCCTATCTTTAGGATGTCATTTTACCTTGGCTCATTCCTGTTCATTTGGAGTTTATGACTCACAATTCCTGTTTTTGACCACAACCAAACCAATATTATAAGGAAACGCTTCACTTGTTTTTTTCCGATACTTTTGCTCGCCAAAGGGAACAGGAAGAGCAGTAAGGAACGTAAATTTTTTTTTAAATTTTACTGAAGTAAAGTTGATTTACAATGTTGTGTTAATTTCTGCTGTAGGGAAAAGTGACCAGTTATACACATATACTCTTTTTTATATTCTTTTCTATTATGGTTTATCACAGGGTATTGAATATAGTTCCCTGTGCTATACAGTAAGACCTTGTTTAGGAATATATATTTAAAAGGGGAAAAAAAATCTTAACTACATAGTACCAAAAAAACTATTCTTTTGATCTAATGATTAATTTCTGTGTCACAATATTCAGCAACCAGAAAGAGCACATGAATTTCAGTGGCACTTAATACAAGTGCACAAATATCTCCAAGTTTATTTTCATTTACAAACACGCTACAATACTTATTGTGTGTGAGGTACTGTCCTACGGACTCCAAGTATTAACTCCTTAATCCTTAACACAATCCTACGACTTGGGTACTATTAGTATTATCCCCATATGACAAATGAGAAAATTGAGGCTCAGAGAGAGGTTAAGTAACTTTCCCAAGCTGGACTTCCCCAAGTAACTTTTCCACACAGCTGGACTTCCAACAGAGACCAGCTGCCTACTGTATTTTCAAGGTGAGGAAAATACCAAACAATGGAACCTCAAGACTACTCATTACAACAAGTAAGCTAAGGGTTTGATTTTGTTTCATTTTGTTTTACCACCTTCATTCCCTGCTTCTAAATCACTCACTGAAAAAGCAAAGCTAGATGAGGTAAGAAAGGCCACCTTTATACCTTCTGGCCACTTCACAAACAGGTTTCAAAAGTAAACCGAATGCCTTTCTTTGTCTGTGATGAATAATAAGCTCCTCTGTATCTTAGGGCAGAGAATGCTGGGCCTGGCATTTCTTCCACTCTTATCTAAAATACGTTCCAGGAGAATTGAGGCTTCTGATAAGCCAAGTTTGCACTTCACCACACCAGCTTAAGAGAAATTACACACATACTCGCAGGACTGAACCAGCAGCAGAATGACACAGAAACCTGAGTTCCTAGGGGTCCAGTCACTGTAGACACTGTTGCCAGGGCCGGGTAAACCCCGCCTGTGTCAGGTGCTCAGCCATGAGTTTTCATCAGAGAAACCAGCCCTACAGGTGTATCCAGGGAGGCAGGTGTACAAGGGCTGCATTCTTCCCTCCTGTGAACAAACGCAAGATTGTCTGGGGCTGTGCTGGGCTCCCAAGGCCAGATAACCCCCCCTCACACAGTAATCTCAACACAGAAACATTTTAGCAGGCGGCCACTCTGTAGCACCGGAAGTAAAAAGGCTTTGAACGCCAAGCACTGAAAGAAAGAGGCAGATAATGTTACAATAACATTTCTCTAGAAAGACAATGCTCCTTAGCTAAAATGTAACTCCAGCAAGATTCTTCAGGGCAGATACAATCAATTAATATTTGTGGCTCTAAAAACCAACTGCTACTACCTTTTAAAAGATCTCTTGGACTAATTAAAAAGCTTCTTCTTGACTGTGTGAACTGCCATCCCCTTGCTGAAATGATAAGAGTCCCAGTGGTAACTATAATATGAAATAAAATGACTTCATTTCCTCCAGAGAAATATTTTTACCTTGACTCCCACACTCTGGCACTCAAATACACGCACTCTAATAGCAGGGGGCAAAAAGTCAGGCCTCATAGGCCTGGCTCATTCTCAGATTAACAACCTTGGGGGAATAATCCTATAGGAAAATATTTTCAAGATTTGGGGTAATAACATTTTGGGGCCAGATGAAATTTGTTAGAGTTTGCACTTTTGTTTCTAAAAACCTCTGAAGTCATTTGTTTCCCACAGTTTTTCTCAGAAGCTACTTTGTGGGAAAGAAAGCCAGTTCCTAGGCAGCAAGCCAGCTAGAACTGGGTTGCTCTGAAAGCCAGCCAGCCCCCGCCAAGGCTGGGCTAGATGACCAGCTCTTGCCAAGGTGGTTAATTTTTGACCCAGGTGGAGCTATAGGGACTGACCTGGAAAAACGTTTGTGACAGCCTGTCAGGGAACAAGCGACATACACAGAGAGTGGACCAGGCTTCTTGCTTCAAATTACATAGGAGGGGTTACACCAACCTGTGAAATGCTTATCTCTAGATAAGAGTGAAAGATGGAGGGACACTGGGAACAAGGCAATATTGTGACGAAGGACTTAGATTCTGGAACCAGACTGCCTCCCATGCAAATCCCAGCTCTGCTCCTTCTGACCTGAGTAATGCTGAGTCAAGTTAGTTAAACACTCTCTGCCTCAGTTTCCTCCTCTATAAATGAGAGCCCACAACCCACAGGGCTGTTGTGAGGATTAATGAATGGATATATACCGAGTACTTTAGGCGAGTGCAATTCTCACGAGTTACTTCAAACCAGCAGGGTTAGCATCTCTTGTTTGGCTTTTCTGTCTTTCTTTTCTCTCTTTCTTTCTTTCCTTCCTTCCTTCTTTCCTTTTTTTTTTTTTTTTTCTTTTTTCTTTTTTTCTTTTTTGGCCAAGCCACACGGCTTGTGGGATCTTAGTTCCCCAACCAGGGATTGAACCCATGCCCCCTGCAGTGGAAGTCTTAACCACTGGACCTCTAGGGAAGTCCCTGGCTTTTCTTTTCTGACTTGTTTTCTCTTAAAAAAGAAAGAGATGGGGGAAGTTTAAAAGAAAAAAAAAACACATTAGGGTATATTATACTTTTTTTACTAAGAAAAATAATCTGAATTAATGACAAATGAAATTCCACCAAGTCAAACTCTCGGAGGCTACAAAATGAGAGGTTACTCCTCTCCTGCCCTCCTGGCCTGGCTTGCACCACCTCAATTCTAGCTTATCTTCCCCAGCCAGGCAAATAGAGCAGAGGAAGGCCGTGCTCATAGGGAAGAGACCCAATAAACCACAGCTCAACTGTCTTGGAAAAATCTCTCCTAAGGCTCAAGGGAGGTAGCACGATAAATCCGGGCGCTCAGGGAAGGGAACGCAAACAGCCCACATAACTCTCCTCTGCTTTTTCCTCCTTGAGATGTCTCCCAATTTCCCTCAAAATAAATATTTACCTTGAGGCTTCTGTTTTTCTTTACATCACTTTTTCATTTATGGAAATGCTACCTGCTGGTTGTCCTTCGAGTATTAGCATGACAATAACTGATCTTTCAAAAATGCCACCCTCGGTCACCATGTGATGGCAGGAAAGGAAAAAACAACCACACGGGGCTGCCCGTCACAATATTTACCAGGGCCAGAGTGTTTTGTTTGTTTTCGGTAGAGGATGCACACAGTTGACAAAGGAAAAACAAAACTCCTCCGTGTCAAAACACAAGCTGAAGATGATTTCCTTCTCCGCTGCCCTTGTGTCAACCACACACAAATCCAGAGCTGCCCTGGGCTCAAGGAGTGTTTATGGTCCTGCAGAGCCATAAACACGCCATCCTTCAAAACAACACACAGAGCCACCCAACATCAAACAAACGAGGTCATTCCAGAAAGGATATACTGGGTTTTGACGTCTGACGCACTGGGTGAAATAACTTTGTTTCCCCTAAAAATAGATGAACTAAAACAAATATAGGAGTATTCCAAAGCAGTGTAGCCAGCCACTTCTTCCTGTGACTCACAACGATCTCATAGCTTCTTTTTTATAATGACCATGGGCCAGGAACGACATGCTCATTGGTGGATTGACTCATACTCTTCATACCAAAGCTGTGATGAATTTGAAATGATTCCCATTTTGCAGATGAGAAGACTGAGGCTCACAGAGGTTAAGTCACGGTGTAGGTTTACATAGTTTGCCTCTAGCTTTTGGACCCTGGTCTGTTAGACTGTGGAGGCTGAACTTTAAAAAGACTGGCCCACGTCCTTCAACCAGGGTTTAAGTGAAATTCATTCAAGGTTTCTGGGTTCCAAACCTCAGCCTCATTTCTTTTCAACAAAACCCCAGATTCCATAATGATCAATTTAAAAAATTTAAAGTAGGCATACTTTTCAATGTCTAAAATGAAAAGATTGGCAATACCAAGCTGGTGAGAATGTTAAACAACAGAAACTCATATACTGCTGGTGGGGATGTTAACTGGGACCACCACCGTGGAACACTGTTTGGAATTATCTACTGGAATTAGATAAATGCATAGTCTATGCCCCAATCCTGCAATTCCACTCCAGGGTTCACCCCAGAGAAATGCAAGTACATTTCATGTGCACCAAAAGACATAGTCATAATGACAGTAATATTATTCATCATAGTCCCCAACTGCAAGCAACACAAATGTCATCAAAAGTGGAGCACCCAAGGGACCTCCCTGGTGGTCCAGTGGTTAAGAATCCGCCTTCCAATGCAGGGGACTCGGGTTCAATCCCTGGTCCGGGAACTAAGATCCCACATGCCCCAGCGCAACTACTAACCCCATGCACCACAACTACAAAGAAGCCTGCCCACCGCAACGAAGAGCCCACGTGCCGCAACTAATACCTGATGCAGCCAAATAAATAAATAAATATTATTTTAAAAAGTAGAGCACCCGAGTAAACATTGCTATCTCCATACTATAATACCACACAAAAATAAAAATGAATAAACTCTAGCTATCCGCAACACAGACAAACCTATCGTATTCAGTAAAGACCTGCTTCTTGTGGCACCAAAGAGGCATACATGTAATCCATCTCAAGAAGAGGCAGACACACACAGTGCCTGGCGTTTGAAAGGATAACTCTCTGATTGCAATGATGAAGTCATTTAGTATTTTGACACAAAAGTACCCTAAGCCAGGGTAAAAACTGTGCATTCTCTGCAGCGGCTCCTAAGAGAAGCAAGGTCCAGTCTGCTTTTAAATGTCCTATTCAACATGGCAGACTTACTTCCAACAGTCCTAGAGAAGACAACAGGGCTCTACATAACATAATATGGCCCATATATCTGAGGTCAAAAAATTTTAAATGTCCACGGTCCTAGTGAGGAAAAATACTCACTTTGTCCCTTGGACACTGCTTCTCACCCCTGTCAAAGCACAAATAAGGTTTCAAACTCTCCAGAAGACCCTGAGGGCATGGTAGCTCCAAAAGATAGAGACCCTGGGACTCTAAACTGGCTTGTTTGTCTGGCCCCTTCATTTGGTTAACTCCCTGAAATAGCTCAGACCCACCTCAAGCTCACTGCTTCCAAGCTTTCCCTGACCTCCCCTTCCCTGTGTTAGTCCCTTGACCTTCTAGACCCTTAGAACCTTGTTCCTTTCCAATCAGTCCCTCACTCAAATTGTCATTATATCCTTATGTATACAATCATTTGATTCACTGCAAAGAACATCACTTTTCTGCCCATCGTTGATTCCCTAAGGCAAAATATCTGTGCATAGTGGGTACTCTTGATAAAGTCTTAATGAACAAATGAAAACAAATCTCTCCTAATACCAACAATAACAACAAAGGCAAATATCTTCCTGTTCTATTCAAACCAACAACTGCAGCCTGGTAAGTTTCAGGAGTGATCTAAAAGTCAGAAGCGTTTTTAGATAAAGTTCATGTTCCTTTCTGCCTAGATTCCCCATGTGGAAAAGCTCCCAGAAAGGCTTGCCGAGATAAGGAGAAAGTGATGTCTAGACGATTCTGCTTTAGCCTTCTGCTGGGAAAACCTCCAGCTATTTCACTGAACCTCGTATAACCAAGTCATAGTTCACATTTCACAGATTCCTCCCGAGGGTTTTGA
This sequence comes from Aethalodelphis obliquidens, assembly GCF_003676395.1. Classification (NCBI taxonomy): domain Eukaryota; kingdom Metazoa; phylum Chordata; class Mammalia; order Artiodactyla; family Delphinidae; genus Aethalodelphis; species Aethalodelphis obliquidens. The sequence goes on from NW_020837966.1 coordinate 13,912,824, forward strand.
CATCTTTGGAGAAGAGAGCTGGGGGATGGGTGGGCAGACATCTGTCTTTAGAGTGGTTTCTAACAAACCGATAAGTACAAACAATTCTAAGAAGGCTACCATGTCACTGGTCCCTGTGGGTGCCAAACAAAAAAGGAGGTCTGTCCTATGGAGTGACTCCAAAACAGTGAAAAAGTGTGAAATCATGACTTGATTACAATATTTTATGCTGAAATCACAGAGGAGAAAATCACAGAGGAGAAAAATCTCCCAGGTTTCAAGCTGGAATTGTGGATGTTATTGTCCATACAAACATACACAAGATTGCCCTGGAACAGAACTATACAGGAACTATGCGGGTCCTTGGTACCCTTCACCCATTCCAATTCTCCCACTTCTCCCCTAAAATTTCCCCACCTTAGTTTGCATATAATTTCCCTATCCTTCCTCCTACGTGGCCACAAGGAAAAAAATTCTGAGAAATCTGTTTCTAGTTACATGCATTCCTTCCTTGTCTATTAATAACCCTTAACTCTTACTGACTTTCTGTACCTTGTCTCTAAGCTGTAAGCTCTTGGTGGGCAGGGACTCATCTCTCTTTTCCATGTTCTAGGCAGCACATGGCAGGCATGCAAATGCTGATAGGCTACATGGATGAATTAGGTTCCTTTTCTGCTGTGAAATAACATGAAATGACAGAATAACCTTTTGAACTTCCAGGACACCAAGCTTCTAGGGACAGAGAGGGATAAGATTATTGCTGTTTGCCATCTGGTATACCCCTGGCCTCATGCTATTTCCATGTGCTGAGATATGTCAGAAGGAGGACAGACAGGAAACTACTCTAGATCAAGTCAAAAACTTATTCAACACACATCTATACAAAGAAAAGTCACCTTGAGCTTGGTGAGCTTACCCAGCATCCACTTCTCCTTACCTCTTTGAATTCATTCAGTAACTCAGCCCATTCCTTCCTGGGTGGTAGCTGCTATCATCATTTTCAGCTCAAATTCCTTAAGCAACGCTGAACATGTGTAAATGAACTGCACACTGTCAGCACTGAATAAATTACTAGGGTCTTGAAGATTCCTTATGTAAATTAAGAAAAAATATAAAACCAAAAAAATCCATTGAAAAATAATATGCATACTGTATGGCTGGCTGGCTTTAACAGTAGAAATACCTTTGTATACGTGCTATGCTGGGTATCTTGGGAAACAATATTAAAATGGAGCCCTTTGGGAGATACCAATGAGATAAGGAAGGTCTGGTACCTAGATGGTGCCTCAAAAGGCACTTTATCAAGAACAGGTATCCTGGTTTTCAATACAGTCAGGAGCTGAACAGATTATACAGAACTACATCCGTTCGTGTCATTTAACATGTTTCAAAAAACAAGCTTTCCGATAAAGACAGACTCGATTCTTCTTCCCCCTGACCTTCCTGTCAGACTTGCCTTAATGAAGTTTCTGCCTGATGAAGGTCATGAATGTTCCATTGTGCTGAGAAGAAGGATGCTCACAACAGGTTGCTTGGTTTGAGCTAAGCGCTTGGGAGCCACCTGAGCAAATCAGCTAAGCTCTTTGGAAAAGGTTATTTCTCCAGTTGGGACAGTTTCCATGATTGGACTTGGCATAATATTCAACAACAGGATCTTTTACTTCTACTATCTTTCTCATCATCAGTAGTATCAGGATAAAAAGGAATCATATTTGCCTTGTTTTTTCTCCTAGACACTACTCAACTATATTATTCAAGAGTATTCAAGTTTTTCCAGGAGTTACACACACGCGCATGCGTGCACACGCACAAAACAAATGTACTTTCCACCTCAGCTGTTTGAGAAGATGGACTTGGTTACATCAAAATAGCGATTAAAAAGTCATGACACAATGGGCCAAGAGGAATTAAGTTTCCTCTCATAAGCAGGCAAAACGAGGAAAACGAACATTAAAAGAATATCCATTTTTTTCAAATACTGTGTATAAAATAATGAAGTCATTTGTTCCAAGAGTTCTGTTATTGAATAAAGACACCCCAATGTAGAATGTGTAGCTCATAACTTCTCCATAATAGATAGTTTCTAATTTTTAGAAGAGCCCTATACCCATTTACAGACACTAATTTATTTAAATTTCAAAGTAATCTTAAATGAGAAGGAAAACAATTCTGTGAGGGCAGAGAGCTCTGCCTGCTTTCTCACTCATTTATCTTAAGATCCGGCACAGTACCAGGCACACAGTAGGTATATACTAAAGTCTGTTAACTGAAGGTCATGTGCTAGACAAATGGAGCTCATAACTCTCAAGCAACTTGTGCGAGACCACAAGACTATTAAGTGGCTAAACCAGGCTCCCAAGGAAAGGTGGCGGCATTTCTGAGTCCTGACAGGACTGTGAGTCTGGTCCTTCTAACACCCCTTTGAAGATCACAACACTTCTCTGCACGTGATGAGACACCATCGTGCAGACTGAGAAACCACACAGTTTTAACCCAGTAACCCAGTAACTGCCCTGCCCACGGCTTTCACTGTCTCTTTCACAGTGTACCTCGGCCCCCAAGAATTACCTTAGAGTCACAGCTCCATGGGGAACTGAAGACCTCCAGGACTTAGGAGAAGCCAAACCATAGGCCTGTGGACATCATGGCCCCTGCTGGAGGAAGTCACTTCCGTACTGATATCAAAATCAGTCCCAAGGAGACGGGAAAAGGAAAGGGTAGAGGTGGCTCATCTGAAATCACCCTGACATTCCAAATGGGCCCCATATGCCTGTCAGCAAGTGACTCAAACGGACAGAAGAACTCTTCACAGAGCAAGGGCATGAGTCACTGGCTCCCCTTTTACCAAGAGATGCAAAGAAAAGGAGTTTCCCTTTATATACCTAAAAATCTCCCAATCGCTCCCAACCAATCAATCATTCAATCAATCTCTTTTTCTCTCTTTCATTTGCTCCCATTCTCAAGGGTCCATGAATTGGAACAAGCTCTTACCAGTGAGCATCGGCTTCTCCTTCCGAGGTTAGATCTTGCCCTTACCTTCCCTCCTTTCCAAACTTCAGGTGATTTAGCACCAGCTCAGACAGATTTTGTGAGCAGCTGCACACCTTTACCTTCACAGAATCGCTAAGAATCATGCCAAACCTCAGGCTTATCCTCGATTCACTTTCAGGGCACTCTCTGAGGATACCCCTTTTTGACGGTCCTCTGCCTTATGAAGTCACCCCAAGACTAACAGACATACAGTACCCATTTCCTGGTGTCCAGACACATAAGAAATGCGAAGAGTTTCAAGAAGTTGAAAAATCAGCATCCAACTCACCTACTCTAGGTGCCAATGATACCAAGGGCTGTCTCATGAAAATATGCATGCTTGCCCAATGCCCCAAGGCATAATTATAATTAGTCTTACTCTGAAACCTTTCAGAGGCCAAAACCTACTGCATATACTTTCTTAGCCAAGAAACAGATGTAGGGTATAAAGGATTTCTACTGAGCGTCTTCAAAACAGATGCAACTTTCTGATAAATATCCCCTAAGCCCAGAGCATCTACTGTCAAAGGAGACAAGACAGACAACACTGAGGATCAGTTAGTGTTTTTTAAAAATGCCACCATTGGGCTTCCATGGTGGCACAGTGGTTAAGAATCCGCCTGCCAATGCAAGGGACACAGGTTCGAGCCCTGGTCCAGGAAGATCCCACATGCCACGGAGCAACTAAGCCCGTGTGCCGCAACTAATGAGCTTGCGCTCTAGAGCCCGCGAGCCACAACTACTGAGCCTGCGTGCCACAACTACTGAAGCAGCACGCCTAGAGCCCGGGCTCCAAAACAGGACAAGCCATCGCAATGAGAAGCCCGCACACCACAACGCAGAGTAGCCCCAACTCGGCACAACTAGAGAACGCCCGCATGCAGCAATGAAGACCCAATGCAGCCAAAACGTAATTAATTAATTAATATTTTTTAAATGCCATCATTTGCATACCCATTCTCACGACTTTTGCCACAACTGAGTACCATTTTACTATCCCATGTTAGCTTTAAAAAAAAAAGCTTCTTTTTATATAATTAAATGTATTTTAAGTGGAAAGCAAACTTATAGAATCAGTTGCCATAAAAATAAATAACTCCAAAAGCAAATACAAACAAGGCAAAATGATGGCATTAAAAACCATGGCCTCTCAATTAGAAAGGGAGATTAGCAAATGTTAAAGGGTATTAAAGACATATTAGCACCTAGAATTAAGGGGAAAGGGGGAAAGGATTGAATCTGAATGGAGGCAGGAACTCCAGTAAGAAGACAAAAGCCGAGGCTTTATTTCAATCTCCTCTTCATTGCCTAAGGTATGCGCATAACACAGCTTACTGCAGACTTCCTTTCCAAGACAGAGATGCTATCAAGGCCACAACTTTCACCCTCAAGTGACCAACTAGGGCAAAGCTTCTCCTCCAAACATCCAGGTCTGTTAGAAAGTCAACTGTCACATTTACTTCTATTTGCTGCCCTTCTTTCCACAGAAGATTTTGGACAGCAAATTGGAGTTATGTCTAGCATGTGAGAAGTTAAACAGTTGACAAATGATGGCACGCCAAAACACCCTAAGGTAATTCCTACCCAGCGAGGTCAGCCAGCACACCAGACAGCAGGAAGACCCAGAACTGGAAATGCTAATGGGAAGAAAAGAATTTTAACAAGACACACAAAAAAATAGCAAGTTCTTTCTTTTACAAGACTGACCTTCAACAGCTCGAGGTCACACCAAAGTGGTAAAACCTTGGGTACTTGTACCTGTTTCCCGGAGTTCAGAGGAAGGTTTTTTCCCCCAACCATAGATATTTCTGCCACCTTATATAATCCAGCAATTTCTCCATCTCATGATTTAAAAAGAAAGGGCAAAGCCTAGAGATTATGCCATTAGAGTAGGATAGATTTGTGATTAAATCCCATTCCTGCCATTTACTGGCCTCAGTTTACTCATCCGCAAATGGGATAATCTGTTTAATATTATTTTGAGGATCAAATGAGGCAATGTACATACAATGTCTGGCCCAGTACCAGACACACAGTTGCTCCTCCCTAAAATCCAGGAAATCTATTAGTTTTTTTTTTTAATCCAGGAAATTAAAATTAATTTAGCACTTTATGGCATGTATTAAATGACTAATATATTGTATACTCTGTTCCAAATGCTGGACAGGTACTGATTCAGTTAATCTCACAAAGCCCCTGAAGTACACACTATTATTATTTCCATTTTGCAGATGAGAACACTGAGGCAACAAAGAGGTTTAGTGACCTGCCCAAGATCACAGGGTTCAAACAGCACAGTCAGGATTCAAACTCAGGCTCCACAGCTCACCCTCCAAACCACCCTCGTGCCATGATGCCTCTGAAATGCCAGAGATATCACTAAAAGAGCCCCAAATGACGAATGGGGAGATAGCTATTCAATAAAACAAGTATAGTAAAATGTTTATGGCAGAATCTATTAGCAGACATATGACTGTTCGCTATAAAATTCTTACAACTTTGCTGTATGTTTAAAACCTTTCACAATAAAATATTGGAAGGAGAGCAAGGGAAAGCCCAGTATGCTGTTTCCTGCTCAAAAATGGAAGAACACTGAAAAGAGCATTTGCCAATAATGTCATGGTGAAAGGATTTTTTTTTTTTAAGTGTCCCTGTTCAATTTCATAGGCCAAAGAATCAAGTTACAGGTAACCCCAACTGGGGTGGAAGGCTGAGAAAGACAGAGGAGCTGGGGGGATGGAAACCTTGGTCCTCTGCCAGCTTAGCTGGAGAAACCATCTCCCCACTGAAAGCGTTAATGGAGATGCCAGGCCAAAGCAGTCATCTGGAAATCATTTCTTGACACTGTACATGCAAACATACATGGTTTCTTCCGAAATGGCAAATAATGCAGTGGTCCAACCATGCCTATCTTTAAGTATTGGCAAGCAACCAAGACAAGTGAACGGATTTTGACTTTTTGGGTGCTAGAGATGAGTACCAGCTCTTAAAAGCCTCCCAAGAGAACGAACAGCAGAAAGAGTGAGGAAAGGGATTTCACCCAGATGAGGCTGAGACAGCAAATAAAGGGGAAGGGGGTCGGGTGTTCGGCAGCACTGCCTACCCCAGCGAGGGAAGAAATTTGACCAGTGCTCACAAAAGGGGACAGGTTTGTATCTTTCAAGAAAGCTCCTATTCAAAAAGAGTCATGTACCAAAATGTTCCTTGCAGCTCTATTTACAACAGCCCGGAGATGGAAACAACCTAAGTGCCCATCATCGGATGAATGGATAAAGAAGATGTGGCACATATATACAATGGAATATTCTCAGCCACAAAAAGAAACGAAATTGAGCTATTTGTAATGAGGTGGATAGACCTAGAGTCTGTCACACAGAGTGAAGTAAGTCAGAAAGAGAAAGACAGACAAATACCGTATGCTAACACATATATATGGAATTGAAGAACCTAGGGGTAAGACAGGAATAAAGACACAGACCTACTAGAGAACGGACTTGAGGATATGGGGAGGGGGAAGGGTGAGCTGTGACAAAGCGAGAGAGAGGCATGGACATATATACACTACCAAACGTAAGGTACATAGCTAGTGGGAAGCAGCTGCATAGCACAGGGAGATCAGCTCGGTGCTTTGTGACCGCCTGGAGGGGTGGGATAGGGAGTGTGGGGGGGAGGGAGATGCAAGAGGGAAGAGATATGGGAACATATGTATATGTATAACTGATTCACTTTGTTATAAAGCAGAAACTAACACACCACTGTAAAGCAATTATACCCCAATAAAGATGTTAAAAAAAAAAGAAAAAAAAGAAAGCTCCTGTGATTTGTGTTCTATATACTTCAATGAGATAAACCCTTCAATTGAAGGCCTCCCAACTTCTAGACTGTGTCCGGGGACAGGAAGGGGGTTTGGAGAGAGAAATGGGGCGGAAAAGATTGTAACGAAATAGGAGAATGAAATTTTAGGCATGTCCATAAACAGTAGGTCAAGGTACATATTAAAAATGGTGCATCTTTTTTTTTGCGGTACCCGGGCCTCTCACTGTTGTGGCCTCTCCCGTCGCGGAGCACAGGCTCCGGATGCACAGGCTCCAGCCGCTCCGTGGCATGTGGGATCCTCCCGGAATGGGGCACAAACCCGGGTCCCCTGCATCGGCAGGTGGACTCCCAACCACTGCGCCACCAGGGAAGCCAAGCCCTGGTGCATCTTTTTAAAAGGGGATTTTGGCAATATGTCATAGAAACATAAAATGTACCTACCTTTTGAACCAGAAAATCCACTACTGGCATTTTATTTTATAAATACAATTGTATATGCATAAAGATCAAGATACAAAAATATATTACTCATTGCAGCATTATTTGTTAAAAACAAAAGGTTGGAAAGGACTGTAATGCACATCAGCAGGGGACTGGTTCAGTGAATTATGTATGGAACACTGACACAAAAGCGAACTCCAAGTCATTGAAAAGAATGAAGCCAATCTCAGTACTGATGGAAAAATAGCTCCAAGGAAGAGTTATAAATATTAACTGAAAAAAATAAGGAACAGAGCCTGAAACATACAAACTATCCAAAAATACAGAGTGTGTGTGTGTGTGTGTGTGTGTGTGTGTGTGTGTGTAGCACACATACATATATACATACTCTCGTTTCTATCTATATTTTTTCTATTTATTCTTATTAAAGGAGGGAAGAGGAGAAAGAATATCCTTATATAATACAAGCAATTTCTAGAACAAGAAACCATCAAGGGTAGTTAGACCTGGGAGAAAATTGGAGAAGACAGAGGTCAGAGACCTTTCACTCCATATACCTTTTTGTACTGTTTGAATTTTTTACTCCACATCTACATTCCTCGTTCATTTTAAATAAAAGTAAATACATATGCAGATATTCTAAATCAGACCATTAAAAGGCTCTTTTATATAGGCTCACAATATATTTACTGTTTTTGTTTGTGAATTTGTACTAAATTATTTTCCCTAGGGGCTGTGACAATTAGTGGCATATCCTAAAATAAGTTTGTATGACTTTAGTCACTTTCATTTGCATTAACTGCTCTTTTTTTTGTTGTTTGAAACCTTGTGACTTTGGTTTTGTGTAATCTTTTTTTTTTAATTGAAGTTGGGTTGATTTATAATGTTGTATTAATTTCTGCTGTACAGCAAAGGGATAAATGGAAAAGAATACAAAAAAGAACGTTTGGGGCTTCCCTGGTGGCGCAGTGGTTGAGAGTCCGCCTGCCGATGCAGGGGACGCGGGTTCGTGCCCCGGTCCGGGAGGGTCCCACATGCCGCGGAGCGGCTGGGCCCGTGAGCCATGGCCGCTGAGCCTGCGCGTCCGGAGTCTGTGCTCCGCAACAGGAGAGGCCACAACAGTGAGAGGCCCGCGTACCGCAAAAAAAAAAAAAAAAAAAAAAAAAAAGAACGTTTGTATATGTACAATTAACTGTTCTTGATTAAAATCTCCAGCACAAAAATGTGTCCCTCCCATGGACATTCTGTCAAGGATTTCTTCAGTGACAAAATCAAAGTCTTGGGCTGTTGATTTTGGAAAATCGTGTTCATTCGTACCATTTCCAAGTGATTAAAACTCAAGTCTTCTTTAAAAAAATCGTAGGTCCCTTTTTAAGTACATACAGGTCTTTCAGTCCATACACGTGATAGTCCATTTGGAATGTAGTTAAAACGTCTCCATGAGCTTACTGCGCTGAATGCCTACTCTGTGTAGACATTTCACAGGACGGCCTTAAATGGAATATCCAATTTACACAGGGGTGGAACTAAAACAAGGAAGGAACGTGTAGCAAAAGGCTAAGAACTCAACTCAAAGTAATCACGTGAAACAGGAAAGTTTTCTAATACTGAGGTCCTTCACAGAACCCCAATGAGGGACAGAGGCTGGTCTCAGGAACGAGGAAACTGGAGGCTGGACCCCCGGTCAGGAGTCCCCAATTCTGTGGCTACATTCTCTCTCACTGACACCAGCTTCTTCTACATGCCGGGAAACATAGCTCTCAGATCCTGGTTCTTATCTGGAAACAATTCACCAGAAGCAGGAACACATCTCTACTTTGGAATTATTAGCATTTGGGGCCACCGTTTTGTGGTGCCGGGACGGCCCTGCTCATTGTAGGAGGTTTACCAGCATCCCTGGCCTCCACCCTCTAGATGAGAGGCCAATAGCACCTCCCTCTCCCTGCAGCTGTGACAATCAAAACTGTTTCCAGACTGCCAAATGCCTCCTGGGGCTGACCTAGAGAAATCTGAATTCCTTGTTCAGTTTACCTTCCAAAGTGCTGAGGAAGGGCTCTGATCGGCTCGCTCGTTGCGCAGACCTGGACAAATAAATTATGGCCACCTTGCACTCACAAGGTGACCTTGACAGGCTTGTGATTTAAGAAGAAAGTTTTCAGAAGGAGAGAGTTGTTGCTCCACAACTGCTATGTGGCTTCCCCTAAACCCCCTAAGTCGGTTCTGTCCAGTAGAACTTTCTGCCATGATAGCCATGTTTTATTTCTGCACCATTCAATACAGTAGTCACTAGCCACATGCGGCTATTAATCATTTGAAATGCAGCTACTGCAAATCAAGAAGTACATTATAAAATTTTGTTTCAAGAATTCCCTGGTGGTCCAGTGGTTAGGACTCTGCACTCTCATTACCGAGGGCCTGGGTTTGATCCCTGGTCGGAAAACTAAGATCCCACAAGCCACAAGGCACGGTCAATAAATAAATAAATAAATAAATTTTGTTTCACTCTGATTTATATTTAAGTAGCCACATGTCACTAGTGGTTACCAAACAGGAAAGCACAACTCTATGTATTGAGAAATTTCAGGGTCCTTAAGGAAAGCTGCTGGCACATACTAAGTGCTTAATAAGTATTTGTTGAATTAATGAATAAATGAATGGACAAGACTGAACACAGGGTCTGGAGTGAAAAGAATTTTTAGGCAAAGTCAGATGACTCCAGCCATAGAGAAAATGGAAAATCAGTGACAAAGAATCAGGAAAATGGAAGTAAACCAAGTGTCCACTGAACTATGACTGGATAAACAAAATATGGTGTACGTATACTATTCAGCCCTAAAAAGAAAGGAAAATTAGACACATGCTACAACATGGATTAATCTTGAACACATTATGCTAAGTAAAATAAGCCAGTCACAAAATAATAAATATTATATGATTCTACTCTTATGAGATTCCTAGAATAGTCAAATTCATAAAGACATTATGTAGAAGGGAAGTTGCCGGGGGCTGGGAGGGAGAAAAAAATGTGGTGTTTGTGTTTAATGGGTGCAGACTTTCAGCTGCGGAAGATGAAAAGTTCAGGGGATGGATGATGGTAATGGTTGCACAACAATGTGAATGTAGTTAATGCCACAGAAAGAACTAGTAGATTTTTGTACATTTTACCACAAAAGAAAGAGAAGGATGGAGGATGGATGGATGGATGGATGGACGGACGGACCTACAAAGCTTAATACAGTATGGTGGACTGAAGCATGCCTCATGATTCTTCATGCTGCCTCTGTATTAAAATTATACACCTATGCCCTTTGCCATGTAACTTTGTAGTTTTCTCTAATATGGATGGAGTATATTTCCCTTGCAACACTAATGTCGAGTTTGACCATGCAATCTGCTTTGGCCAATGGAATGTTCCCAGGATGACATGACACAAACAGAGGCTTCCAATGTGCTTTGGTAGTCTGGCTTGCCTTCTCACACTCTGGTGATACACCATGAGAAGAAAATGCCACGATAGCTGCTTGTGAAAGAAGAAAGAGAAAATAAATAGAACAGACCCAAACTCAACCCCATACTCTGGAGCCAAGACCAACCAACTCACAGCCTGACATAAAGCCACTTCACCAACCTGTGACTGAGAGAAAGACATGCTGTTGTTGTAGTCTATGGGGTGTGGGGGCAGTTTGTTACACAGCATGTTTACAGCAAGAGCTACCTGATACAATGGGTTTCAATGGTCATGGCTTTGCCACCAAGAGAATCATCATGGAGTTACTGAGTACTTGCCACAAGGGTGCTTAGGAAGAGTTGGATTCCAGAATTATACGTATATCCGTTCTTTTAAATATCATGCCCTGAACTATAAACTTTTATAAATTAATATTTAGGAGGCCCACCAGGCCTCAGAGCCTTGAAGAAGGTGAGTCCAATGTAGAGTTGTGCTTCATTCCTTAAGGCCCCGTGGCTTATGGTATTAAGTGGTGTTAAACCTGAAGAAAACGAATTCTGGCACCTCTCATAATGCATTATCATCCCAGAAGACCATCTGATTCAAAAAGGATCCAATTTGAAATGCTCCCTGAAGCACTTCAAGCCTCATTCAGCATTCCCCTTTAAACATTTCTCTTTCAGCAGTCCCTGGCAGTCACTCCAAGCTGGCAGCCAACAGACTCTACAATCTGAGACCCCTCTCCCACAGAGGAAATAAAATTCGCATCCAAGTCAAGCACATGTTTTGACGCAAGTCAAAGAAACCAAACCATGAACAATCAGAGGGCTCACAGGAGCCCTGTCATCATCCACAAAGATCAGTGAAGCCAACTTCAAAACACCATCGCTTCCACAACACAGATGCCTCCCTGCATCTTGCTGGGAGGAAGTTTCCCGGTTTCTTCCTGATGTGCTTCTCTGGGCTCTCAAGAGCTCCACGTCCTACCCCAGCCTCCCTTCAGCTCTGCACCAAGTGAGCAAAGGAGGAGGAACGGTTTGGATTATTTTTCTTCCCAAGGGGCAAACGTCTTAGCCTGCTAGGCCTCAAGCCCACCCTTGGGCACATTCAATAATCATGCTGATGGACTTCCGTGATGGCGCAGTGGTGAGGAATCCGCCTGCCAAGGCAGGGGACACGGGTTCAAGACCTGGTCTGGGAAGATCCCACATGCCGCAGAGCAACTAAACCTGTGCGCCACAACTACTGAGCCTGCACTCTAGAGCCCGCAAGCCACAACTACTGAAGCCCGCGCGCCTAGAGCCCGTGCTCCACAACGAGAAGCCACCGCAGTGAGAAGCCCGCGCCCCGCAACGAAGAGTAGCCCCCGCGCACAACTAGAGAAAGCCCATGCACAGCAACAAAGACCCAACACAGCCAAATAATAAATTAATTAATTTTAAAAATAAATAAATAATCATGCTGCACTGAGCAAGAAGGAGCAGAAGAAAAATCCAAGGGCGAATGGAAAAAGATTCTATCCAGGGAATGAGAGGAACAGCACCTGGGAAAAGACTGATTTCTAGGGCATGAGAGAGAAGGTATTAAATCAAGGTTTTCTCAAGCACACCCCTCCATCCGTGCAGGCTTCTAGCCGGTCCCCAATTCTGCCACATCACATAGCAAAGCAGTACCCATTTCTCATTTGGAAAACTGACAGAGACATAAGATAGCAGGTAAGAGAAAAACACACTAGCAGCAGTGAAAAAAGTAGAAAGGAGAAAACCATTAAAAGAGGGATTTGTGACAGAAAGTCATTGTTTTACATTGAAAATGTTAACTAATGTAAAAAGGAGCATAGCCTATAAATACTTTAGAAAGATGTTCATCAAAAGATGAAACTTTGCTGGCAATTCTATTTTTATTTTTCGGGGGTTTTTAGTTTTGGGGAGGGTTGCTGTCAATTTTAAACATTTCCTGATGCAGTAACATTCCATTGCCCTAAGTGTATTGTCATATGCATATGTTTCTTCTTTTATTTAAATTGTAAATGAACTAAAGATGTTTCTTTTAACTTAGCTTCTATTATGTAACCTCCTGGGCAGTCAGCACCATCTGACCTTCACTTGGCTGGAACCATTTCATTCCCTGATTTTTATTTGAAGTTTCTATCCAGCCTATAATCTCGTGTATTCCTGCTAAAATCATGATGATACCTCTGAAGCCTGCTAATGATAAGGATGATGAAGAGGGGGAGAAAGGAAAAAAAAAAAAAAAAAAAAGCAAGAAAAGTGACCCTATATTCAACTATTAACAGTCAACATTTATTAAGCACATATATGCATTTACTCAGACCTCAGAACAACATAAAAATACGCTAATATCATTCTAATTTTACATATGGGAAAATATACTCAAAAATGCTTAGGCATCTTACGGAGGTCATACACCTGGTAGAGTGGTGCTTGGATTAAAGCCAGGGCCAATTAATTCAAGTCCTGATCTCTGAAGGACTTCCCTAGTGCACTGCCCAACAGGTGGGTGACAGACACAGCTTTCTGAAGACAAAAGGTAAGGGGGCTTGTTCTCTTCCAGGAGACATTAGTTGACTCATCTCAGCCCCCTCTCTTCACAGTGATCAAAATTTAATGAGATAAAGTTTTCCTGAAACCTCTAATCTGGTATGTTCTCTCTCTCTCTTTTTTTTTTCTTCCCAACTTCAGCACCTTTACGAAGGAAGTACCAAAGAGTTCCTCTGGGTTGCATAGGATTTGATAAGAAACCTCCATTTAAAGTTCTGACTATTGCAGCCCCCATGAAATTCTGATACAAGTTTGGCCAAATCATGCTTTAAGGGGTCTGTTTACACATAGCAAACAGGACAACTGAGAGTATCTGGATAAAACTATAAACTCCTGAAACATGTAGCATGGCACTGTGTATCAGTTCACAAGCACATACATCTATGTATAGCAGGGTAGCTAAGATCTTGAGACCTGGGTTTGAAAGTCACCTCCTTACTTACTTTTTGGACTTTGTGCTAATTAACTGTTCTAAATCTTAGTTTCATTATTCATAAAATAGGGATAATAATTATAATACCTTGGGAGGATTAATAGAAGTTATATACCTAAATTACTTAGCATGGAATCTGGCACAGAGAAAGCACTCCAATCAATATTAGTATTTACTATTATGTATTAATTTGGCTCAAATCAGATTTTCTTCTTGAAATCCCTTAGTAACTTTTCATTTTGGGAACAATTCATATAATCAGGGGAAATTATAAACAATTAATATCAAGAATTCAATTAAAGCATTATATACAACTTATAAATACTGATGCCATATAATATATTTTGTATTAATATCATCTAAAATTCATTTTTATAATATAAACCAAATATTATTTAAATTAATGTTTATTGTTATCTGTTTTGAAGTAGGATAAAGAACATAAAAAAGGAAAGACAGAGAAAAACAAGAATTTTCTTTACATATTTGTTCACTTTTCAAAGTCTAATTTAACCCTAATAAAGTGAAAAGGTAGAATTCAAGTATGGCTTTAATGGGGAAAACTAGATATTTTGCTCCTTGAGAACATGGATGTGGCATTCATTTTAGCTTTTAATCACCGAGCACAGTTCCCAGGACAGAGTAAGTCCTCAAATATTTGTTGAAAGCATGGAGAGTAGGATGGATGGATGAATGGATGGGTAGATGGGTAGATGGTGGGTGGATAAATTAACCAATCTTATATTATCAGACTGTATTTGTTATCTATTGTTGTGTAACAAATTACCCCAAACATGTTAGCTTCAAACAAGAAACCTTTATTATCTCACAGTTTCTGTGGGTCAGGATGGCTTAGCTGGGTGTTCTGCGTCAGGATCTCTCACACCCTTGTAGTCAAAGCATTAGTGGAACTGCAGTCATCTGCAGCTTGACTAGGTCTGGAGATACTCTTCCAAGAGCACTCATATGGCTGTTTCCATGTTCCTCACCACATGGGCCTCTCCATAGGGCTGCTCACAACATGGATTTCCCCAGAGTGAGGGATCCAAGAGAGAGGGAAAGAGAAAGAATGTTCAGGAAAGAAAGCAGACTTTTATAAAGACATACCATCACTTCTGCTAGTGGCCACACAGACCAGTCCTGCACAAGGGTGTGAATACCAGGAATCACTGGGGGACATTTAGAGGCTATAAAGTTTGAGATCATCAAATCTTCTAAATCCTGGAGCCAAGCTCAGACATTGACAAATTAACACAGCATCAGTGGCAAATTTTTTTTTTTTTTTTTTTTTTTTTTTGGCGGTATGCGGGCCTTTCACTGTTGTGGCCTCTCCCGTTGCAGAACACAGGCTCCGGACGCGCAGGCTCAGCTGCCATGGCTCACGGGCCCAGCCGCTCCGCGGCATGTGGGATCTTCCCAGACCGGGGCACAAACCCGTGTCCCCTGCATCAGCAGGCGGACTCTCAACCACTGCGCCACCAGGGAAGCCCGAGGCAGAATTATTTTTGCACAGTTTCAAAAGCTTATACAATCATTCACGTTGTGTTGCAAAGATAAAAAAAGGAAATATCTATAAAGAAGAAAAAGTAACTATCTATGGTAAATGTCAACTTTGATTTTCTTCCTGATCCAAAAATGACTGAAATACTCCTGCTGTCTAACCTCTAACTCATGGCAATAGTGGTTTTCACTCTAAAAATTCAGAACTTAACTCGGCAAATACATCAGTGCCAAGAAGGCAAATTGCCAAAATCACATCCCGCTCTTTCTGGAGCACAGGTTAGGTCTAAATGAAAAACAGTTTAGACCACAAAATAGGCTGGTGTTTCTAGCCCTTGTATAAACACATTACATTTTATGTAAGGCATAAAATAGAAGGAAACACTTTCTAGAATGCCTTATTACCCAAGTCTGAATTGGAAGATGGCTTTTATATCACCAAAAGCTTTGCACCAGTTTCCCTCTTATTTCTTTGTCTGGAATCAAATGTCACTCAGACTTGAACTAAAATTAAGTCATAACTGACAGATGCTGACCCTTGTTTTTGAGCTCTTCTGTGACTGGATCAAGCCCCCGAGTATCCTTATATGGCACATTCTTCCTCTTTTTAAATGTTTCCAGAGGATGGTGGCAGTGGCCAGCATATATTAATACAAAGTACTTTAAATCTTTTTTTTTTTTTAATATGGAATTAAGGAGAAACAAATGCCAGGCTGCACTCAGTTGCCGCTGAATGATGGAGAGGGTCCCTCTCCCAAAGGGCAGTTTCCCATCCTGGTACCTTCAAAATTGCCCTTTGAAAATGTTTCATCAAAGTTCTACTCCAAGTGCTGAAAAAGCCAGAAGCATTTGGTAACCTCAGTTGTGTTTCCTTCTGTGAGTTATCACCCCTTGCTGCCCCTCCCTAGCCAGCCTGTGACACTAAATGATATCATAAAAGCTTTTGAGTCGTAAGATATTCACAAGTAAAGCAAATCATCGTCAGCACCTTCAAATGATGGAAATTATTGTACGTGACTATTTTTTAAACAAAGTGAGGTGGGAGTGTTAAAATACAGGCCATGCAAAACTTATTTATAAGACTTTTCTCAGGTTTCTCAGAGAGAGAAAGACAAATATCATATGATGTCAATTATATGTGGACTTGAAAAAAAAATGATACAAATGAACTTATTTACAAAACAGAAACAGACTCACAGACATAGAAAACAAACATGGTAACCCAAGGAGAAAGGGGGTGGGGCTATAAATGGGGAGTTTGGGATTAACAGATACACACCACTATATATAAAATAGATAAACAACAAGTTCCTACTGTATAGCACAGGGAACTATATTCAAAATCTTGTAATAACGCATAATGGAAAGAATCTGAAAAAGTTATACACATACTATTATATTGTATTGTATTGTATTGTATGTATAACTGAATCACTTTGCTGTACCCCTGAAACACCACATTGTAAATCAATTATATGCTTCAATTAAAAAAAAAAGATATAAAAGTCCTTTCTCACCATTGAGTTTATTGATGGTAAAACATTTCTGATCATATTCTAGAGTTAATTACTCTTGCATTTGATTGTGTTCGTCTTTTGAACCAAACTCAGTTACATATAAGAGTCAGTCAAAACGCACTTACCTTAAAGGACAGGTAAACCAAGAAAAGCATTAGAAGTTGTGATGCTAAATTAGGAGAAGCTTTATTACCTGCCCTAATTCAAATTACACACTTTCACACTTGCTTTGTTCAAAAGCAACAACAGGCAGAAGGCATCTTCAAAGAACACCTTCATTCTCAGCAGCATCTCTTACAGGTATTTTCAAGCAGAAATCGTCTGAATATTTCAAGTTAATAAGAAAAGGAAACCACTCCAGAAGGCAACCATTCAAATTTTAATTTCAGGAAACCAAAATGTCAATTAAAGCACTTAACCCTGGGCTTTTTTAGTTATGCTCAATATCTATTTATAAAAGATGGTGGTGTTACAGGGTTTCCTTCCATTTAATTTGTACTTGAAGCAACTCAGTGTTGGAAAGGAGACCAGAGGTCATCATAGAATCTAACCCTGGGGTCTCCTTCCCCACCCAATGGCATGCCTGTAAGGGTGTCAACATCCCTGCCAGTGTCATTGTCACCTTCAACCCGTGGGCAACTCCACTTGACTTTATCCTGAGAGCACACTTAAGTACAGGTTCCAGGGTAGCTTTTCCAAAACCAGATCACGTCACTGCTCACTACAACATCCACCTTACAATATCCTCACAATAAAATCCAAGTTCACCTCCACGGTCTACAAAGCTCTACATGAAATGGCCGCTACCTCGCGTTTGAGCCATCGTTCATCTGTATGGCACTAGAGTCACACTGGTCTTTTAGCTCTTCCTCAGGCTCACTAAGTTCTCTTCTGTCTCAGGGCCTTTGTTGGCGCTGCTCCCTCTGCCCCCAGATCATCAAGAGGCCAACTCCTCAGAATCCAGGTCCTGTCTCAAATATCAACTTCTCAGAGAAGCCATCCCCGACCAGCCAATCTAATATTGCTTCTCCCATTATCTCTTATCATTAGCTGTTATTTTTGTCTACATTTATTCATTAACATGCCTATTACCTGTCATATGGGTACACGTAAAGCCGCAAGCTGTCTAATAAGAGAAGCTGATAAAAAACTAAGGCTGATGTTGTATATAAAACTCACTAGGTGCCAGGCAGGGTTCTATGTACCTGAGTTCTCTCAACAACCAGATAAGGCAGCTAATACGTTTATCCTCGTCTCACATATGGGAACACCAAGCACACAGAGTTGTTAAATAACTTGTCCAGGACACATCGCGACTCAGTAGTAAAGCTAGGATTCAAATCCAGAAGCGTGTGGCTCTAGAATCCATACTCTTAACCACCACATCCTGTGCCTCCCCATCAGAGCAGAGATCTCTGTTCTGCTTACTGCTGGATGCTGGGAAGAAAGGGTTAAATGAAGGGATCTAACGCATATCCTACCCCAGGTCAATTTCCTCCCCCATCACCCCAGATACTACCAACCTCCACCGGTGGGCTCAGCTTCTTCACTGCCAGGTGTAATCTGAAATCATATGACATGGGTGACTCAGCTCTACATTTCTTCAATCACAGGGCAACAATTTTAAGGATACAGGAAGCATCTCTTCCTTCATCCAGAGAGACTAAATATCCACTTTACTCACTCACTTTTTTTTAATTCCAGAAAAAGGAGTCAAGTTAGAGAGAACACCCAGCTTTTTGTTTTGTTTTTTCTGTTTGTTTGTTTGTTTTGTTTTCTGCCACAGCCAATCCACAGAGATCTCAACATCTCTGGAACAATACATAAGAATTGAACATTAAAAGCCCAGCCCAATTTTCTTTTTTACAGTAATTTATCAAACAAGGCACAACCTCAGCCTACAAGCCCTTGTTACTCCTCCAGCTTCTGTGTGGACCAAAATATTTCTGTCTTCAAGAGATCACATTCCCAAGCCTGGGAAGTAGCCTGCTGCTTAATCAAATTACCATCCAACAAAAACCTTCGTAGCGGTTACGTTTGGTTTCCTTCAGGAGCAGTCGGCTGAAAGCTCACTGGGATGGTGGTTTCAGCTATTCTTCCTCTTCAGGGTTGTGCTATTTTTCCTCAAAGCAACGTAGCCCAGCAACCCCAGAGAACCTCGATTAGCTTCTTTGGGGATGTGCTTGTAAAACTCTTAACTGTTTTCACTTCAGGGAATTGAACGGCAGCATCTCTGTTTTACTACAGCCGTAAAATACCCAGAGAACGATGAGCAAAAATTGATGCCTCTTCTGGAATCTTCTTTCTCTCTCCCTGTTCCTCATTTTGTTTGCAGAACGCAGGCCAGCAGTAGGACCTGGGACCTATACCTCATCTCTCTAAAGAAGAGCTGCATTGATACACTTGATGATGTGGGGCCCAAAGGAACTCATTAAGAGTGAATACCATATGTGATAACAGGACATGCCAATTACTCCAAGGTCTGTGGCAGCATCGCTCAGACGGTTCTAGCACCAGGCTATGTGACCAAGGATACAAAGTGAGTCTCCTTATAAACTACGAGCTCAGCAATATTGCAGGATTCAGCTGCACCCACCCCTGGGTTTAGAGAGCCATCTTGAAAATATGTGCTGATGACTCAAGAAGAGCTGGCCTGCAAACTGGGTCAGTACAACGGATCACCATTCCTGACAGAGCTGCTGAGCCCTTGGCCCTGGGTGAGAGCACCCCTGAGCAACTGCCAGGGCTAGATGCAGGTAAGAAGACTGAGGATGGGGCGTCCGAGTGCAGGGTCAGATCCTGAGCTTATCTTAAATTTTAATATTTTGTCTTTCATAAATTTTTTCATTAATTCCGATTTTTGAACTATTACATTCACTACCATTTACCTTGGTCATTGAGGTTTGGGCATCCCTTCCATTTGACAGCCAGGGTGAGTGCCCCATCCAAGTTCCCGCCCTGGCGGCCCATCTCTGTGGAGTAACTGTTTACATCTTAAGTAAGTTTCACGTGCCAGTTCACTTACTCATCTCTGTTACGTCATTTGATTTAATCCTTGTAACAACCCTAAGAGGTAGGTACTGTTATTATCTCCATTTTACTCAAAACAGGTTACGTAACTTGCCCAAAGATGCAGGGAGTCCAAGGGCTTCACTCCCAAAGCAGCTGGTGGGAAATTTGTAGCTATACTGGTACCCCTTGACAGGCAAGCTTAAAACCCCTTCCTTAATTGCACTGTCTATCTTCACTTAAAAGAAAGGACAACCGAGGAATACAACATACTTCTCAACATATCAGCCCAAAAAAGCTTGAAAGAAGACTATTGGACTATAACAAACGAAATACAAGCAATGTAAGACTTCTCCTTAAAAGAATATTTAGACAGGGCTTCGCTGGTGGCACAGTGATTGAGAGTCCGCCTGCCGATGCAGGGGACACGGGTTCGTGCCCCGGTCCGGGAAGATCCCACGTGCCGCGGAGAGGCTGGGCCCGTGAGCCATGGCCGCTGAGCCTGCGCGTCCGGAGCCTGTGCTCCGCAACGAGAGAGGCCACAACAGTGAGAGGCCCGCGTACGGCAAAAAAAAAAAAAAGAATATTTAGACAAACAAGCTTCTCAGGTTCCAAGTGATGTTTCAAATATGATTAATGAACCACAAGAGAAAACAATCTCAGTTCCCCAATAAGAGCCAAAACCAAACTTTCCACAATCTTGGTAAGGCATGCACAAGCCTTAGAAAACGAGATTAAGTGCATCGAGGGTGAAAGGAACAGGGATGTGTGCATTTGCACCTGGGGAACATCAAAGCAAGAGCTAATTTTAGGACTGGCTGGCCTGTTCAAATCCCTTTACCTTAATTACATACTTCTAGTAGAGCAGAGAGGTTGGCCCTGATTCAGATGCAAGAGACAAATCCAGGTGCACACCCGAACTCATCCATGGATAAAATTCGTATAGGTTGTAAATGTATTTATAGAACCTATTTCTTCAACTGAACCTAAGGATCTCTGCAAATATTAACTCTTCTTCTAAGATAAGCCAATCTTTCTTTAAAGTTAATATGGGTAAAATCTGGGACACATCAAAAAAAATCATGTCATATTATCATGAATAACACACGTTTCATTTCATGTACCAATTTTCATAACTTGAGAATAACTCTGCCAACACAACTACGTTTTCGTGGGAGAAGGTGCTAAGATTGATCAGCTGTGTCTGCCATGGGCTTGAGGAAACAAGACCTAACCTATTTGCTACCCCAATCCTAAGCCCTTGCCCTTGAGTTGGTTATCCAAAAGCCAATGAAGGATAGGGATCTATCAACTAGGGTAGAACTCTGCAGCATTTAATACAATACATCCTTCTTGACTTATGGTTCTAAATTGAGTCATGGTGTAGGTTAAAAATGGACAATAATTTTGTTTTAGTTTTCCATTTCCAGTTCTCCTGGATTTTCTGCAACACCACTAGCCTTTTCACCTGAACTCACAGATGCAAAAAACTTGAGCCAAATTGGGTCTATCCCAAATCACTGTCTGAAATCAGAGCCCTATTGTTCTGGGACAATATGACATTTCCTCCAAAAAGGTGGTTAGTAAATAAACAATCCAATACTGGAAATGAAGTTTATTTTAGACTCTCAAAGTACCAGGGGGAAAAAGGCAAGGGATTCGTCCTTTACACAGTCTATTAGTCTTGTACTCACTTCTATAACCTTCAATCTCATCGAACTTTTCGGAATGGCATATGTGAAGAATTTTCAGTGAGACCAAGACAGGTAGATAGGCATTTCCAACTTTTCCCAATTGTTTACCACGTACATTTCCAACAAGGAAGAGCCTGGATACCAACGAGCTCCAACTAGCCACTGACAATATCCCTGCATATGACCAAAATGATCAGGCTACCAAATAGGCCACTGTGATCACTTTGGCCCTTCTTAGAAGAGACTGAATTCATGAACAAGGTCTCAGCTTAAATGCTATTTCCTGCAAGTCCTTGACCTGCCACCCCCTACTCAGATGATGTTAAGAACAACCTCTCACATGTTCCTAAAACACTGCAAACTCCACCCAATACTCAGCATGCTTCTAGTTACATGCTCAGGGCCAGAGAATGGCTACTAATTTATCACAGAACTCGAGAGGCTAACAGTCTTACAAAAGGCTCACATACATGTTCAATAAATGAGGAAACGGGGTTGCCATCAGTACCAAAAGTGGATTGCAAGGGCTACTACAAAAAACTGGACTCAGGTAGAACGTCAAGTTGCTCCAAAGCAAAACAAAGGTAAAATCTCCCCTCCTTTCCATAGCACAACATTAATCTGCGAATAAAATGGTATTATATTTTGAAAAATATATAATGGCATTATATTTCTATATTTAAAAGGGGGAGGGAGATACAAACATGCAGACTGGCCATCACAATTCCTTTAAGAATTCCCTTCCCAGTATAAACAGAATTTTTTTAAAATAAATATTAGTTTCAAGAATCCATGAATGCAAAACCACATCTTTCCGTTAATATCTAGCACACTGCCTTTGAAGGCATTCAGTTATTGAATGAATGAGGGAGCAAGTGAATTAAAGGATAATGATGACTAATAATAAAAACATCAAAAAAACGCAATATTAATGACAATGTACTGAGGACTTCCTGGGTGCCAGGTACTTTATATGCATTAACTCATTCAAACCTCCTACCAATTTATAAACTGTACCTATGGTACTTACCTTCTGGCGCTAGTAACATCATTATTCCCATTTTACAAATCTGGAAAACTAAGACACAGTGAGGTTAAGTAATCTGGCAAAGTTACCAGAAAGTAGCTGCTCCCAACTAATGTTTCCGTCCACTCTAGGAGTGCTGAGTGATGGAATGAGTGAGGGTGTGAGTGAATAATGAGAGGATAATTGAGAGGAAGAGGGGGAAATGGAGGGGCAGATAAATGATTTATTTAAAACGCTGGCCACCGAACACTTCAATTTGTTTTTTTAAAAAACATAATATTTATCTAAAAAGAAAATGTACTTAGAGAAAAGCACTCAAATTTGGAATCATGCTATCTAAATCTTGTTGTCAGTTCCAGTTATCTTATTTTATTTTATTTTTTTGGTCACACCACTCAGCTTGTGGGATCTTAGTTCCCCAACCAGGGACTGACCCTGCACCCTCGGCAGTGAGAGCGTGGAGTCCTCCCCACTGGACTGCCAGGGAATTCCCATCGGTTCCAGTTCTTTTAATCCCAATTATGTGAGCAAATTTTAAAGGACAGAAAAGCCCAGAGTTGCCATGCTCGCCAGTTGTTTTAAAATCACTTCACAGGGGCTTCCCTGGTGGCGCAGTGGTTGAGAGTCCGCCTGCCGATGCAGGGGACGCGGGTTCGTGCCCCGGTCTGGGAAGATCCCACACGCCGCGGAGCGGCTGGGCCCGTGAGCCATAGCAGCTGAGCCTGCGCGTCCGGAGCCTGTGCTCCGCAACGGGGGAGGCCGCAACAGTGAGAGGCCCGCGTACCACAAAAAAAACAAAAAACAAATAAAGTCACTTCACAGAGACCTCAGAGAACCACACTGTACTTCGCATTATTTGGATAAAAGAACTTCATTTAATTTCACAGCTTCACAGGGGAACACAAGTAAGCAATGGTCCATAAATCAGGAACTATTGAAGTAGAAAGCAAGATGAGAGAAATAAACAGTAAGTCCACATAATAGAGAAAAGAAAAGCAAATATTTATGTCAGAAAGCAAACAAGTTCTCCTTTATGAGGTAGCCTGGATCTTTCCTCTCCTCTAAGAATCCCTATGCATTAAAATATCCACGTTCCTTGCTGTTAAAAAAAATTGTTTTTTAATTTTTATAGGCTAGACTGTGCCCTCCCAGGGCTATCATAAGAGCTTTTGAGAGCTTTTAGTCCCAAGGTCTCTTAGTCACAGAGGGCTTCAAATTCAGCCTTCCAGCACTGTCTCATAGTGAGCTTAGATATACGTGACTATAAGGTACTGATTGGAATGAAATTATACCACTATCACTACAACTTTACACAGAAGCCCCATTACCAGACCACACATCCTCCGAGACATCAGTAATTAATATCTTTTATGAAACCATAATCATCTAATAATGGCAGTCACTCCACATGGCTATTTTGTATGCAGTAAGAGCACTGATTTATTAGGCATAAATATTTAAAATACACCATCATTTTTATAGCTGTGTTTGGCATGTATTCCCTTTATGAACGCATGGTGGAAAGTACCCAAGTGTCTCTCCACCTCTGCCCAGGACTTGGAATGAAGTGTGTTGCTGGTGAGGAGAAAGGTAAACAGAACAAGGATCTGCCTTTATTCTGGAAGCTGCACCTTGCATAGGAAAATCTAGCACAAGACAAGGAGCACACACAGCCTGCCCAAGTTTAGCCCCAGAGATAAGGAAAGGGTGGGAATGGAACCTCAAGCCAATCTCAGGCTGAAGAGGTCATGGAAACCCTCTCCCTAAGTCAAGAGCTCTTCGCAGAGCCACTAGGAAAGGGCCAGATGCCCAGGGGCCTGGGCCAAGAGGCGCAGGCACTTGTCTTCAGACTAAACCCAGCTGCAGCCAAAATGGCACTGCAAGGAAAATATCCCTCTACCATTTTAAGTCCCATAATTAAGATGTCCACTCCTACAAGGTCAGAAGGTGCTGCACTGCAGTGCTGTTTAAAGAACTTGAGCTCTGAAGGCAGCTAGAGGCCCCCACTTACAAGACCTGGGCAAGCAAGTGCTGAGCTTCATGTAAATACATATAGGCCATCTTTTGAGCTCTTAGTATATACAACATCTCCTATAATATTTACAAGAAGTCTGTAAGGGGGCTATGACGATCCCGATTTTACAGATGATCACCCTGAAGCTCAAAGAGGATAAGCAGTTTGTCCACACAGTCAGATAACTGACAAGAAGGAGAAACCAGGATGAGAACCAGAAGACAGTGTAACTCCAAAGATCTACTCCTGATGGCTGCATTCTACCAAATCCGCAAAACGCAAACTGGGGACCATAAGGTTCATTACCTGCTGCAGCAACACTGTCCAACAGCACTTACAGGGATGACCAAAATGTTCGAGAGCTGAGTTATCCAATTACAGGAACCACCAGCCACAATGGATACTGAGCTCTTGAAATGAGGCTAGTGTAACTCTGGCATTAAACGTATGATGTTGTTTAATTGCTATTCATTTAATTGTAATTATTTAAATGTAAATAGTATAAACATAGGACAGGGTAAGCTCTAGAGCACGTGGATGATCCGTGGCCTGGTCAGCACTAATAAGTAAACTTTCAGGCCAATGCTCCTTCCTCAGTAGCACACATCAGGACACCTGTGTACAAACTAGTTCTCTGACCTACACCCTACAATTAACCAGTGTGAAACTTAGCTACTAATTAGAAATTCTTTGCTAAGTTACAAGGATCCCCACATGTTATCCTTTAATTCTTCATACACCCAGGTACTCTATTCTTACAGTCCATGAAAATGTGGCTCAGACAGGCTAAGTAATTTGCCCAGGGCAACACAGCTACTAAGTGGCAGAAGTGAGAATTCAAAACACTTACCTCTGACTCCAGCTTATTTAAAGCTGGATTTTAACTGTCACCACCATTTACTTCTGTCAAATGAGGATGATGCCTTTCCTGATTACCTCATAGTGTTACAAGGCTAAAATGAGAGTGGGGATCTGAAAATGCACTGAAAATATAAGACAGGTGTAAGTTATTATCCGAATACTTTTTTTAAAATTTGAAAAACAAAAATCTTCCCAATTTTTTGGAGCTTATTAGTGGGGACTTACGACATTCCAATCAAAAAATATTTCCATTACGCCAGTAGGTAATGGAAATATTCGGGAGCCTCTCCAAGTCACTTAAATGTCCACTTGTCCTGAAATTCAAGGTACTAGTTTGTCTGTGAGATCCAATGTTTTTCAGCCTATGGTTCCCAGAAGCCAGGGAGGCCAGCGATTTTCAAGTTGAAGGTTAAACCAGGCAAAATTCTGCTCTTGACAATGTTAAAAACTGTCCCTCGTAAAGGAGGAATCCACACAGCACCCCTAAGTCCACTGGGAGATGGTAAGGGTAGATGTTTCCCTTTACCCACACCCCTCCATCTGGGCCATCTTCCAGAGCAAAGCAAGATTTCTACCACCAATGGGGAAACATGCAACTTCCAAGACTCCACCACAAATGAGGGCAAATCCAGAGCTAACACACTGCAGCAAAAACAAACACAATTAGATACAGTGAAAGGGAGTCTAACTTCGAGATGCCAAAATCAGACCAGACTGTGTATTTTATTTTCGTTGTAATTAGCAGCCACTGTTCATTTCAAGCATTAAGACGAGCCCAGCTGTTGCATTTCGAAGAGTGTGAGTAGTCCAAGAGCAAAAATATAGGATAGGTTCTATAATTATAATTAGCATGAAGTCTTTTTTTAAAATCACCACCACTAATGTGAAATATTTTTCCTCATACTCTTCCTATCCTATTTTTTATCTTCCCCCAGACTTGTTAATTAATAATAGTAATGCGCCATGATACCCTTAAGACAGTTGGTGGCGTTTTTTAAAAATGCATTTTTCTCATTTGACCCTTACTGAGCTGCGAGATACACATGGTAGTGATGAGTCTCTCCATGTGACCACTGACATAACCAAAGCTCAGAAAGATGTAGCCATTTGCCTACAATCCCCAAG
Source organism: Aethalodelphis obliquidens (assembly GCF_003676395.1). NCBI lineage: Eukaryota > Metazoa > Chordata > Mammalia > Artiodactyla > Delphinidae > Aethalodelphis > Aethalodelphis obliquidens. The sequence continues at coordinate 13,939,279 of NW_020837966.1, forward strand.
TTAAAAAGTGGCAGAACTGAGCCTAGAACCCAAGTTTGCTCACTTTCACTCCAGTATCACAAAATTATATACCTAAAATGTTCCCTTTGCAGATACTATTCACAGCACTGTAACTGTTTCTGTATAACCAATAAGTCTTCGAAAATCACAGTTTTAAGAAGATTAACATAAAAATAATGTAAAACATGGATTAAAACAGGTAGAGACTAAAGACAGTAAGACTATTTGACCCTATTCTAGGCTCAGTGGTTTTCAATTTCAGCTGCACACTAGACTCACGCGAGAAACATTTTTGAAAAACTCTCTATACCTGTATCCCGTTCCCAGAAGTTCTGACTTAACTGATGAAGCCTGGGATATCGTTTTTTGTTTGTTTGTTTGGCCATGCCACGCAGCATGTGGGATCTTAGTTCTCTCCACCAGGGATCAAACCTACGCCCCCTACAGCAGAAGCGCAGAGTCTTGACCACTGGACCACCAGGGAAGTCACTCAGTGTTTTTTTTTTTTTTTAATATCTTCCCACATGAATCTAATATAATACTTCAGCTGAAAACCATTGCTATGGGTCAGAGCTTGGTACCCAAAGGACATGGGCAAGGATGGTAGGTGAAATGATTTTGTCATACCAGGAAAAAGATAAAAAATTTTAAAAAAAATTTTTTAATGTTAACAGTTGTGTGTTCATTTTAATGAATATTTAGGAAACATTAGTAGTCGTATAAAACCAATGATTTTACAGACTTTTACAGACTATCATTTGAAAAGTTTCTGACCGAAAGAAAAATATAAGTAAAAAACTGTACAGGTGGTAGACAGATATGAAGAAATTATGAAGGTGGTTCAAGTATGACTGAAGTCTAGATCTTCAATGATAAAAGCTGGGGAAGGGGCTTCCCTGATGGCGCAGTGGTTGAGGGTCCACCTGCCGGTGCAGGGGGCACGGGTTTGTGCCCCGGTCTGGGAATATCCCATATGCCGCGGAGCGGCTGGGCCCGTGAGCCATGGCCGCTGAGCCTTTGCATCCGGAGCCTGTGCTCCGCAACGCGAGAGGCCACAACAGTGAGAGGCCCGCGTACCGCAAAAAAAAAAAAAAAAAGCTGGGGAAGAGGGGTCTTAGAGAGAAAGGAGAGAGGGAAAAGCAGACACAGGAGGAGGAGAGGAAGAACCGGCAGAAGGCAGGGAAGAGGCAGAAGGAGTTAACAAGAGCGAACCATGACATGAGACTTCCCTAACGGTCCAGTGGTTAAGACTTCGCCTTCCAATGCAGGGGGTGCAGGCTCAATCCCTGGTTGGGGAGCTAAGATCCCACATGCCTCGGGGCCAAAAAACCGAAACATAGAACAGAAGCAATGTTGTAACAAATTCAATAAAGACTTTAAAAAAAAAAACAGTGAATCATGACAAAGTGCAGGAAAAGGAAGTCAAGTTCTCAGTTCTCTCTCTTGCTCCAAGTACTATAAACACCTGCTAGGGTTTCAGTAAGCATTCCACCATGGGCAGAAATGGAAAAGCTAAAGATTAAGGAGGTTACTGATGGAAGACCAACATCTAAATCAACTGCTCAGGCTAGTTCCCTTAGAAAGATCTACAAGTCCCTTGAGGAAGATGCCACCTACTATGGCAGCCTGCCAGAGAATGGCCCCCGGGGTAAGGGAGACTCTCCTTACTTAGCTGAAGCTTCTAAAACCATCTGAGCATAGCTGACAAGCCATTCTCAGGCACATGCAAGCTTCAAGTTTCATTCTTCAAATTCAGCTCCTGCCATGGTGCTATGTTCCTTTGAGGCAGTCTGCCTCCTCACACAGGGTAAATGATGAACTTGAACTCAGTATAATATAATGTTCCCAAAGTCGACGTGTTATAAACTAAACCACATGCTCAGGGATGACTCTAGAAAAGAATTCCAACCATGAAAACTTACTTATCTTCAGTCATATCTGCCAATGGGCAGGAGAATTCCAATGGCATACAGACACAGAAATAAGTAAGAGTGAATCACATTTTGAGAAAGTTATTTCCTAATTCTCTTTCAATCCTTCAGATTCTGGATCTCAGAAGGCCACAGTTTGGAACTATAGGGTTTTTTTTCCCCACCTTACACTGGTTAATTGCACCCTTTAATGAATGGACAACAGGACTCAGGTTCAGAAGATTGTATTTATGGTAGGTTATATTCATAGCAAATAGTGCAGGTTTCCACTTATGACTATGATATAAAGCTTTCTCCTGGACTTCCCTGGTGGTGCAGTGGTTAAGAATCTGCCTGCCAATGCAGGGGACACGGGTTCAAGCCCTGGTCCAGGAAGATCCCACATACCGCAGAGCAACTAAGCCCATGTGCCACACTACTGAGCCTGTGCTCTAGAACCCACGAGCCACAACTACTGAGCCCGTGCGCCACAACTACTGAAGCCCACACGTCTAGAGCCCGTGCTCCGCAACAAGAGAAGCCACCGCAATGAGAAGCCTGTGCACTGCAATGAAGAGTAGCCCCCGCTCGCCGCAACTAGAGAAAACCCACGCGCAGCTACGAAGACCCAACGTAGCCAAAAATAAATAAATAAATTGATTGATTAAAAAAAAAAGCTCGCTCCTAAAATACATCTAATTCTTTAAAAGTGAATCAGTTACAGAAAAACAGGTCAATTGTACAGTAATAGTATGTGAATAGGGGGAAAATCGTGAAGGTGGTTTCCAAGTGACTCATACTTGAGAACTTCTGCTTCAAATATGTGTTTTAGTGTTCTTCAATGGCATTATAAATGTTTCTCTACAGCTTCAGTGTATTTATGAAACGTAGGTGTTGGAAATGCAGAACTAGACATCACTTTTTCTCATTCCCAGGAAAATGAAAAAATAGCTCACATGAGCTCAGTCCTAGCAGACTGTCTCCTTGGCCTGCTTCTGATGCAATGAAATTCAAATATTTACCAACCACTATTACATTTAAGACTTTGCTCTGATCGATCAAATATGTGTTTTGACTTGGACTCTTTTCTTGCTTAGATTCTTCCCTAAATCTCCTGATGATATTGGTTTAAAAAATAAATCCCAGTGGCATGAGAAAGAAGTGTGCAGGATGATGGCATAGACGGGTTTAGGTGCCAGAGAGATGTGGGATTTGATCATGGGCAAGTGAATTGATCTCCCAAAATCTCCAGGAAGTTGTAAGAGGATTAAATGAAATAACACACAGAAGGCGGTTCGCACACTGACATATAAGAGGCACTTAATGAATGTCAGCTCGCTTTCCCTTTCTTGAATAAAACAGCCAGTTCCACGGTTAAGGCAACAGTACCTCACCAATGTCCTGACACTGACATTCAGTCCATAATAATTTAGGACAAGTATTTGCTCTCCTTCCCTAGGTCCTTGAGTGATATCCTTCATTCTCATAATAAAATACATGGATTGAATACAGTTGGTACTGAGCCAAAAACAGTGAACAGCCCTGTGATCAAAATTAATTGTGTAGGGGATTTCCCTGGTGGCGCAGTGGTTAAGAATCCGCCTGCCGATGCAGGGGACACGGGTTCGTGCCCCGGTCTGGGAAGATCCCACATGCCGCGGAGCAACTAAGCCCGTGCGCCACAACTAGTAAGCCTGTGCTCCTAGAGCCCGTGCTCCGCGACAAAGAGAAGCCACCGCAATGAGAAGCCCGCGCACAGCAACGAAGAGTAGCCCCTGCTTGCCGCAACTAGAGACAGCCCGCACGCAGTAACAAACACCCAACACAACCAAAAATAAATAAATAAATTTATTTTTTAAAAAAATTAATTGTGTAGTAATAGTGTATCTTGTCTGCCTGTACGTAGCACTTTTACTTTAATATTCATTACTTTGCTTTCCCTTCAATACCAGGCCCATCTAACCAAGACCTTCCAATTCCCCTCCTAGCACAGGTTCAACAGCTCTCGGCATCACCTGAGGATCTTGTTCAAATGCAGATTCTCATCTCACAGGCCTGGGAAGGGGACTGAGATTCTGTATTTCATAAGCTCTCAGGAGATGCTGAAGCTGCTAGTCAGTCCATGGGTCACATTGTAAGTAGCAAAACCCTAGACAACACCATCACCTTCCAGATGCAGCACACAGAACAAGGGAAGGAAGGTCCCAGGCCTTATCAGTGTCTCACAAATTCCCTTCTCTTTCCAAGAGTCTGTCTTTTCAGCTTTATTTCCAGATGTTCCAGGTGGGGAGTAAAATGTCAAATGGAACTTCCCATTTAATGGAGAACCAGGACCTCCCTGGTGGCGCAGTGGTTAAGAATCTGCCTGCCAATGCAGGGGACACAAGTTCGAGCCCTGGCCCAGGAAGATCCCACATGCCGCAGAGCAACTAAGCTCATGCACCACAACTACTAAAGCCTGCGCGCCTAGAGCCCGTGCTCCACAGCAAGAGAACCCACCGCAATGAGAAGCCCGTGCGCCGCAACAAAGAAGAGCCCCTGCTCTCTGCAACTAGAGAAAGCCCGCGCACAGCAATGAAGACCCGACACAGCCAAAAATAACTAAATTAATTAGTTATTTTTAAAAATGGAGAACCATTGCACCGGGCCTTAAGTAGTTAGTTATAATGACACAGAACTAATCTGCCTACTTCGCGTGATTTTACTGGCAACTCATCTGATGTCAGTTTCCCCACTGACGCTTCAAACTGACAGCTCTGTGGCCTATTATTCCGCAGGGTGTGGCCCTGCGTTGCTGGAACAAGAGCCGATGTAGCTAGAGGCTGCTGAGTTGCTGTAGGAATCCACAGGCAACTAGAAGAACCAGCAAGCCCTTACTGAACACCTACTGACCAACAGTAAGTTACATCCAAACAGACTTCACACATTAGTCATTCATTCAACAAACGCTGGTGAAGCACTAACTGTGCCAAACCTGTTCTAGGTTCCGTAGATTGAACCCAGAAATTTGTTCACTACTGTAGCCTTAACATCCTTGGTAGACACTTTTTTTAATCAAATTGAATGAAATTTGATCACAACAAGCCTCTGCGTTAGGCAGTTCAAAGACTATCTCATCAGACCGCTTGCTACATCATCTTACATAGTTTTCAAACTCCATAAGGTTAACATTATCTGTAGTTAAGAAATCACAGGGAATTCAGTGGTTAGGACTCTGCGCTTCTACTGCAGGGGGCTCGAGTTCAGTCCCTGGTCAGGGAACTAAGATCACACGCGCACGGACACACACACACACACACACACACCACACACACACACACACACACACACACACACACACCACACACCTGTCTTGGGGTGGTTAAGTAAACTTCTCCCAAGTAACACAGCTAATAAATACCAAAGAACAAACTCCCACCTGATTGCAAGATCCATGCTCTTAATCTCTAGTCTGAGCTCCCTCCTCAGAGGAGAGAAGCAATTCCCTTCCCGCCCTCAAGAAGTTTACCACCTCATGAAAAAGAGAGTACAACCCACAGGGGGAGGCAGTTCAACAAACACACACAGAAAATGGTAAACGGTAAGCCAAAGTCAACACTTCCAACACAAAATGCTCTAGAACTCAGGCAACCCAATGCCCTTTTCAAAATACTTTTAACTTGGGAAAGTGTATCAAATCTCTTTCTTCCCATCCATATACTAAGCTCCCAGAGGTAGAGAGACCAGCCCAGTGATGGACCTACACTTAGTGCTGACTAAATATCTCCTGAATGCATCTGTTTCGGTTACCTTTTTTATACCAAACTACCCAAAACGTAGTGGCTTAGAACAAACAACAACCATTTCATTATTTCGCAAGTGGTATCTGCTGGGACTGGGGCGTCCCAGACACTTTTGTACACTCACAAGCAAGAATGGTCCCAGCAAGAATGGCTGAAACAGGCAAGGCTGATTAGAAATGCTTACAGAAGGTTAAGAAGTCAGGTGCTAAATGTGAGGAGCACGGAGTCTTGGACGGGAAGCTCCTCCACCAACGTACAAGCTTCAGGGGGCGAGAACACTGTCTTGTTGCTCACTGACCCCCCCCCCCCGAGGCTCGCGCACTACAGGCCCCAAACAAACACGGAAGGCACCGCGACCCTCTGATGAGTCACCTAGCTTTGGCTTCTCCCTGGTGCAGACAACAAGAAGCACATTTCCATAAACGCACTGAGATAAGCAGCAGCATAAATAATACATGCAGTTGGGTCTTGGGATGGACTTGCTACCCAATGGTGCCTGTCCAGAGGGTTTGGTGATGGCCAATAACTACAATTAGTCATTTGGAGGTAAGTGGCTTGAGGTGTCCCAACATGGGGAAGCCAAGAAATAATAACAGACAGATATGGTCCCCCTGGAAGCTCAAATTAATTAGAAATTTAAAATATTTTTTAAACAGTATAGCTGATCGAAACAAGAGGACACATTCTTTTCTCCCATTTTCTCTGTAGGGAATGATGGCTTCCTTAAGGGTTTTTTGGAGATAGGGGTCAGATCCAAAGTGTGTCTCCAGGCCCCAAACAATGAATTCAAATCCTACTCCAGCTATAGTCCGGGGAGAAGGGGAAATGAAGGAACCAGCAAGCACATTCCTAATACACCAACTTAACAACCTCCCATAATCTCTTCCAGCTGAGAGAGCACAGCTCTGCTGGGCCCTTCTATTCCCATCTGTAATTATTCAGGTGCGTTCGTTTCCATAGTACTCAATGTCTACCAAATCCGTGCTGTGGGAACCTTGGGAATAGGTTCTTTGCAACAGAAGTTTGTGCACCAGTTCAAAGGGCTCTTTTTCTGCTTTCTAAAAAATAAACAGGTATGGATCGCAATCCAGGACCCGCCACTCATGAGCTCGGTAACCTTGGGCAACTACTGAACATCTCTGAGCCTCAGTTTCCTCATCTATAATAAGGGAGCAATTATAACACCCACCTCATAAGGATGTTAGGTGGTTAAAAAAAAAAAATGCTATCATGTCTGTCAAGTGCTTCACCCAGGACATGGCACCCAATAAGCCCTCAATCATTGCTAGCTACTATTATAACTTGGCTTTTTATACTGCACCTAACCCTACATTAGCAGTGAGACACTCCATTCTTTTTAAGTCTCCTAATTCCATCCCATTCAAGTCTAACTGAATTTCAAATATACACCAAAAACTTAAAAAGAGTTACAGGCACAGCTGCCAAGTGGCAAGTAAAAAGCCGTAATTTTCCATCATTGGAATATATTTAGGGATAACTATAAATGAAAAACTAAGAAAAAGAAAAAAAAATCCCCAACTTCAAGTCACCCTCCCAAGTCTGATGGTCTGAAAACCAAAAATGAAGTTAGACTTCCGCTAGCTTTGCTCCTTTCCACTCCCGTCTGTCAAGGCTGGGTGGAGAACTCCCACATTTCCTGTTCTGGGCCCGGGAGCTCTCTGGAGCTCTCTGCCAGGTAAAGCAGGAGACACTGCAGTTTGTGTTGACAGCTGGGACAGTCCGGGGGGAGAGGCTGGGAACTCAGGAAGCTTTCTACCATTCTTTCTGGGGTATTTTCCTATGATATCAGCACCCTGAACTGTGAGAGGGCCCCAGCCAGCCAGGGTAAAAGGTCCAATCACCAAATAACTAGCATGCCTGCCTCTTAAGCAACTCGTTTGGGGCCATCCACAGTATCAAATGACGTCATCTCCAGGACACACCTTGTTGGGTGTTCAACTTCCAACTTCTCACACCTGAAAAGGAGCTAGGCTGCCGGCTCCTACTGTGCTTTGTGGAGGCAGAAATTTCATCGGGATGCAGATGGTTCTTTAGATTTTATCCTGCAGATAATGTTGCCTCCAGCCTTGACAGCCCCTAGAGAACAGTTTCTGCTCCAGGGAGTACTTAAAGACACGTATGAGTGCACACCTCGGCCTTGATGGACGGGGTCTGGCAACAGACTTCCTCACTTCCACTGACCAGCACGTGTGAAACTTTATACAAGATCCAAACCACGAAAACCTCCACCAAGTTGTCCACAGACCAAAGTTCAGACTTGCCAAGACCTATAAAACTACAGCAATATCATACTAGCAAGAAAAGAATATCAGCCCTAAAGAACTCAACACCAATGACAAAGTTTAATATACTTACATGACATCTCATCTAGTATGTTCTACCTCATCACCTCACCCACTGTCAAAGTTATCTTGTTCAAGTATTTGCTATTGTGTTTACCATCTTTTCCCTCCACTCCTGCCCCATCACAGAAAACAAGGCCTTTATCAACCTTGTTCACCACTGTAACTTTGACCTCACAAGGTATAGAGCAAATAGTAGCTGTGGGGGCTTTGATTATTTTCTGGCAAATATCTCTCCCTCCTTCTCCTCTAACCAATGGGGGAGGAATATACTTCATTAACATGCTTTTGATATGTGCCTAAATGACAACGTCATGTCAGTTCCAAGACCAGACTTACTTGTCTACGCCATTACTGCTTGCCCCTCTGGGAGCCTGGGTTCTTGCCGTAAGGAGAACCTGCCCCAGATTACCAATACCCCCACCAGCCCCTCATTCCCCATCCAGAATGAGACACGTAGACCAGAGCTCCCTAGCCAACCTGCAGACCTGGGAGTGTGAGAATAAATACTTACTGCTGAATGCCATGGAGTTTGGGGTGATTTGTTACACACCATTTTTGCACCAACAGATGACTAATACAGCAGGCTCTCAATATATTTTTTCATTTTTTAAAATATATATTTAATTAACTAATGAAAAAATTTCACTCTACTTAGTACTTCCAAAACTCCATTCACTGTGACAATTCTGTAACACATCAAGTTTTAAGCCTGGTTTTTGCTTTTGAACATACTTCTTTGTGTATTAAAGAATACATATTCAGAACCTGGGACCAAAGAGACCAAATCTGACTGATCTGTTTGGTCTTCCTTATTTAACCTGAGCCATAAGATAATGACTACTTCTTCCATCTATAGATTATACTCTGAAACCACTGGTAGGCTTTTTTTTACCCCCTCCTTTCCTAAAATGCTGGTGAAAGCTTCAAGCTCATAAGATACCAATTTTTATGGGGTAGTATCCCTTTCATCTAGTGCAAAAAGCCTTCAAGCTCATAAAATTGAGGCTGTAAACTTTCAAGGCATCTAGCTTTGTAGGATTACTGTTGATATATTTCCATTACTTGAAACATTTAATGGACGTAGTTTTACAGTTCACTTACATACTGTATTTACAATTACTTCACTTCTTAGCAGAGAATAGAATCACATCTAAATGGGGATAAAACCACATTACATTCTCTAAGTACCTTTTCATTCTGACCCTTTAACACTCAAGGCAACGGCTATGAAGAAATCCCTTTTTAATAAAATTACAATTTCTGGCATGTGGAGGATAGACAGAAAGGGGAAAGGACCAATAAAATCTGAGACCAAAAAAAAAAAAAAAAAATCTGAGACCAATATGTCTCCCAGCTATGGTATTGATATGTTTAATTTGAATGTGTCAAGCATATGAAATACCAAAATTCCATATGTGCAGATGGTTATAATCTATCAATTCCTTCTCCCCTTCCAAATGTGAAAAAATATGGGAGAAGCACCTAACGGAATACCCGGGCCCGATGGTGAATATATGGTGACATATTCAGCGATTTTGATGACCTAAAATCCATATGACTTCAAAATGCTCTCTAGGACACCTTGGGAAGTCCATCATTTTCTCTATGTTGGAAACTCAAATCACTTCTTGAGACATGGTAGTAATGTTGGTTTATTCCCTTCTTTATTGCCAAGTTTTTAAGTTCCCTTTCAAGCCATGATAGGATATACCTGTGGTCCATAATCTTCTTGCCATCCAAAGCTGATTGCATCATGTTTTGCAAATACAGCCTGGTCATGAAAAGTCTGTGCTCCCTCGCTGCACTTATGAACTAATCAGTAACTTATCTGCTCCCAGGATAGCCAATGAAGCCAACAGAGTTGAGATAATTCCAACTAAAAGTAAAGAAACTTGACATTTTAGTTCACCTAGGTAACTGTATCTTTAGAAAACCTATTTTTGTCCACTAGGTTTTGTTCTCGTTTAATAATGAAAAAAAACTTGAGACTCCCTCCCCAAAGGTTTTTTAAGGACTCCAAAGAGACTCAGAAAACCAGGTTGAGAGCCCATGTGCAGTTTTCACCTTTAATTTCCCTTCTCTTTCTTCCTATCAATTAAATTTTCTTATTGAAAAAAACAGTAAGCTTAAAAAATAAACTTAATATGACTAAGGCAAAAATACTCCCTATACACACACTCTGATGCTTTAACCCTGGTTATTTACCAAGAGTGACTAATGGTACATGACGGGTCTGTAGGGAATGAAAACGAAGACTACCGAAAGACACCAGGCAAGATGAAAAGTGTTCCAAACTGGGGTATTAAAAAAGGGAAGCAGGTGGGCTGAGAACTGGCTTAGCTCCCACGCCTCCCCTGGGGGCACTTAGTGCAGCACTTTGCACAAGGGGCTGGGCCGGCAGTGCGCACTTAATGAATGTTTATTCCCTGTTGGCGACAGGGCAGTCCCCTGTATCATGGGCTCAATCTTCTCTATCAGGCTTTTCTGAAAGGGCAGCAATTATTTATGTTCTCAGTCCACCAACCTCAGTGACAATCCTGTCTAAAGCCTGTCTAAAGTGCTTCACACCCATGACCTTGTTTAATCACTCCGACATTCCAGGGAGCAAGAAGGAAATTCAGGCTCGAAGAGTTGCAGTCAGCACGCAGTAACATATTATGAAGATACCTCGTCCTGGTACTGGAAGTGGTGAAATGAAGAGGACGCAACTATATTTAAGGGGCCTGCTATCAAACAGAGGAGACAGAAAGGTTTTCAGACGGTCATTGAATGTAGTAAGAACTAGAAGCAAGTACAAGGTATCCAAAAGAGGCCCCTGGGCTTCCCTGGTGGCGCAGTGGTTGAGAGTCCGCCTGCCGATGCAGGGGACGCGGGTTCGTGCCCCGGTCCGGGAAGATCCCACACGCCGTGGAGCGGCTGGGCCCGTGAGCCGTGGCCGCTGAGCCTGCGCGTCTGGAGCCTGTGCTCCGTAAGGGGAGAGGCCACAGCAGTGAGAGGCCTGCATACTGCAAAAAAACAAAAAACAAAACAAACAAAAAAAAAAACCAAAAGAGGCCCTAAAGCTGTTATTTGGGGTAGAGGCTCCCAAGGCCCTGGTCTTCGAGCTCGGTCTTGAAGGACAATGAAGGGTTGGTTTGACGGGGATGGAGTGGGGAGATAAGGGAGTGAAGACCTTCCAGGATGAAAGAAATCACCTCCATGGGGCTTTCAAGAAGAAAATCTTGAAATAAACGTTGAGTATTCGAAAAAAAGATGTATAACATCTAAAACTCAGTGTGATTATTATGCGTCAGGCATTGTCATAAACGCCTGACTGGCAGGATCTCTCCCAATCCTCACAGCCACTAAAGGAGGTAGGTCCTATAACTTAGCCCCATTTTACAGTGGGGAAGACTGAGGCTCAAGGGGGGGTGGTTAAGTAACATGTCAAATAGGTGATTAGACTCCATTCCTATATAATGCAGAAATGTACATGATTTCTGCCTTAAAGACTATTCCTACCTGCTCTTCAGATTTTGCTTCCTGTCCAGTTCATAACAGTGTGTCTGCCTAATGAAAAACAAGGAGTCTGAAGAACAATGGAAAATTCTGGACATCTGTGCCAATTTCAATGAAACAATTGCTTGCCCACAGGCCAAGCCGTAAAGTCCTCAGAAAAAGATGGACGTTCAAAGCTCTCATGTATATAAAACAAAATCTACCCTCTACGATGACTGTCAAGGTCCAAATCTTCCCCCAGCCTCTGCACTTGTTCATGACAGAAAGCTCAGGCTTAACAAACCACTTTCTGCCTCAAGCCTTCACACCCTCTGAAGCCAGCTGACATGCTTGCTGCCTCAATTTCATGGAGTGAGTCTCATAAACAAAAACAAATGGTCAGCACGGAAATCTCTTGCCAATAAAGGCACTCGCATCTGTTGTCCTCAGACAAATCATTAACTCCCATCATCATGCCTCGAACTATGCTTACAATCAACTTCTGATCAATGCTTAGAAATCAAGCATTTTTAATTAGCTTTTTAGAAACAAAGGGCAAATTTGCAGAAAAGAAAAAAATATGTTTGCACAGGGAGTGAGATCTCACTATTTTAAATGTCTCTATAATAAAGAATTCCCTACGTACCCACTTTAATCACTTGATATTTTGTTTCCCTTGGATGCAAATACACAGCAGACAACACTACAGCCCCAATTTCATGTGTAAGGATATAGGTCTTAGGCAAGAATTAGAGCCTATTTTTAAGACATTTTGGAGGGCGCAAGATGATATGTGTCTTCACCAAAATGAGTGGGTACTTCTGAAGACTTGCCTGTCCCAACACAGACTTAAAATGATAATAATAAATAAATCAAAAGCAGTGCTTCTGATTCACTACATTTCAGAGCTGGCCTTTAATATTTTCAGGTACAACTGGCATGAGAAGGACCATTTGCTCAGGCAGGTAAATTAATGATTGACCCAAAAGGAGAATCAGTGCAGGGGTGGAGTTAACAATACACATACAAACACACATCATCCAAGCAGTATTAGATCTATATTCAAACGTCAGGCAAAACTTCCCCTTGAACTACTCAGACCTGTTCGCCGTGAACATATGAAAGAAGAAGAAATGGTAACTTTGATACCTAATAAAACAGTGACAAAGAACAGGACAGGTGGCACAAAATCATAAAGCCCTTTTCCCTTGAACAGCAGCATCATGGGAGGGCCATAAACTCTCATCCAAATTATCCCTTCCCTCCCTCCCTCCCATCCGCTCCCCTTTCTCACTGGCATCCGCACTGTGCACTGGCAATCTGGCCACAGTATAATGGAAAGTAAATTGGCTTGTTGACTCCTAAGGTTAAAAGGGGGTAGGCATGAGAGAAAACTACTACACTACAGAAAAAGGGAAAATCTACTGTCATATTATTGTTTCTATCACTCATGGGCAGATAAAATTTTTTTAATGTATTTACCTATTTTTGGACCAGGAAAGAAAGGAATGTAGAAGTCCCCAGGGCATCTCTTGTAAATGCAAAGAGCTTTTATGGACACTAAACCGAGCTTTAGGCAAATTCGGCCTGAAAACAGTGTGTGGTGTCCCAGGAAAAGTGCTGGCCTGAGAGCCAAGAGGCCAGAACCCCAGTCTAAGCTCTCCCACATCCTGGCTGTATGACCCCAGACAAGTCATCTCTCTCTGGGCATGGGCTTCTGTAAGATAAAGATAACAGATGAGGTGACTTCCAAGGTCCCTTCTAGCCCCGAGACTCTTTACCAGAAAGTGCCTTCTACCAAATATGTATCAAATCTGGTTTAGAAACATCATCATGGGTAGGGAGCTATAAAGGAAGATATTAACTCAAAACCAAGAATACAGCAGGTCCTATGGAATGTCAGGAAACCGAAAGCTTTCAAATGTTCCAAGTTAAGGAGAAGCTTCAACTGCTTTTAAGGCTAACCTGGTAATTTAAGGCTAACTTGGTAACAAGTGTCTGGAGCAAATTCTCACCATCTACCTGTACCCTTTTTTTTTTTTTTTGCAGTCTGCAGGCCTCTCATTGTTGTGGCCTCTCCTGTTGCGGAGCACAGGCTCCGGACGTGCAGGCTCAGCGGCCATGGCTCATGGGCCCAGCCGCTCCACGGCATGTGGGATCTTCCCGGAGCGGGGCACGAACCCGTGTCCCCTGCATCGACAGGCGGACTCTCAACCACTGTGCCACCAGGGAAGCCCCGACCTGTACCCTTTTTTTAAGCTGACAGTGCTACTTCCTTTATACTTGGGAGGCAAGCTAAACAATTCATAAAGGTGATGCTTTATGCAACAAAAAATATATATATGGTGGGCGGGGGGGGGACAACTCAGAATTCACTTGAATGGAATGCCTTTTTCCAGTCTCTCTCTCTCTGGTTACTAACGCTCTGAAACAAATCACCCCAAAACTTAGTGGTATGAAACAACCATTTTATTATGCTCAGTGGTTCTTAGAGTTCAGGAATTCCGATGGAGCAAAATGGAGACAACTGGACTCCACAGTGTCTGGGTCTTTGGCTGATGGGTGACTTGACTTCTGGGGGCTGGAATATCTGGAGGCATCTTCACTCACATGTCTGGAGGCTGACAGTGGCCGTCAGCTGGAACACCTCCACATGGCCTCTCCATGTGATCTCTCTACAAGGGCTAGTTTGGGCTTCCTCACAGCACGGTGCCTTCCAAGAGTAAGGCAGAAGCACATGGCATTTTTATGGTCTTGCCTCAAACGTCACAGTACGACTGCTATCATATTCTGTTGGTCGAGACAGTCACAAAGGTCTGAGAGCAGAGGATATAAACAACCCCTCCCTACTCTATGGAAGAAGAGTCACAGTCATGTTGTAAGATGAGCATATGGAATGTGACTTAATTTTGCCTCTATCTTTGGAAAATGCAGTCTACCATGCCGACAGACCCCTGACAGAAGAATCCCAGGAACAAGATAAGTACAAAAATCTGGGTCTCAGGCATCCTTGAATATTATAGATTTAAAGCCAACACTTTGATAGGCAAAAGATCACAGCCAAGAGCTGAAGGAATGGCATTTTAGCCACAGAAGCCCATCAAGTTGCCTTTGAAGCCATGATTACAAACACTGGTTCTGGTAACAATTAGATGGGTCCTCGACAGACGATATATACCTTTGCTGTTTTATTACAGCTTGGTTCCTCCTGTATCCCACTGACACACGATTTAAATGTACAAGAGTAATAAAGCATCTGCTGAATTACAATTCCAAAGTTCAGATGACACTGAGACGAAATCTATGAAACTATGAATTGACCATGTTAAACAGATTTTTTTTTTTTAATTGAATACAGAGAGCAGCTGTTTGTAAAGCAGCCCCATATGCAAAGACGTGGGTTTGGTTTAATTGGGAGCTGATGTGACCTACAGGTCTTTGGATGGATTGCAGGGGAGACCTCAGTGTTCAATAATGCAGCACCTCATAGGAGTCCTGCTCTCCAGGACGGCAGGGGAGGAGAGGCGGAGCAGATGATTGACATTGAGCATCCCATGATTTTCAGCACTTTCTCCCCTTCTTAAACCTAAAATCCCTCCTCCGGCCTCTTCTTCTGTCTTATAATGTAACAGACCCATCTTTCAGGTTCTTAGTGCCAGCACTAACCAGGGCCACCATCACTATCAGATATTAAGCTAAGATCCTTATTTGGCAACGGTCCCACCCCACGTGTTCAACCATCAATATTCACTGCCTCTTTGCCTCCCCTCACCTGCCAATAGAATCTTTGGCATTTGCCACTTAGTACTAACCCCCTTCCTAAAACTCCTTGTGTTTTACTCTACATATTGGGGCAATCAGTGTGTGTGGGTGGAAGAGGGGAAAGTAAAGGGAGATAAGAAAATAGCAGCTGAAGGATAAAGAAAAAGAGAAGGTGGAAGAGACCAAGGGGAAGTGCAGCAGGATGTCTTAGTAGAGAATAAGGAACATACAATGAGGAGACAGTCAAGGCATCTACCAGGTACCAAGAATGGGACTAAAAACAAATTGTCAGAGAAGGAAAGTGTTGCCTGAGTTCTTCTAAATGTTCTTCAAGAGACGTAAGATGGGAATCACTTCTACTGTTGGCCCTTGGTCCCTCTTTGTTTGAATGATGAGACACTGCTCCAAGTGTCGGCCACTTAGGATCTCTAGACTTCCTTGGGGTCCACATAGCTGATAAAAATGAGGCTTAGAGGGCTTCCCTGGTGGCGCAGTGGTTGAGAGTCCGCCTGCCGATGCAGGGAACACGGGTTCGTGCCCCGGTCCGGGAAGATCCCACATGCCACGGAGCGGCTGGGCCCGTGAGCCACGGCCGCTGAGCCTGCGCGTCCGGAGCCTGTGCTCCGCAACGGGAGGGGCCACAACAGTGAGTGGCCCGCGTAACGCAAAAAAAAAAAAAAAAAAAAATGAGGCTTAGAGGGAATTCCCTGCAGGTCCAGTGGTTAGGGCTCAGCACGGCCACTGCAGGGAGCCTGGGTTCGAACCCTGGTCGGGGAACTAAGATCCTGCAAGCTGTGCAGGGCAGCCAAAAACAAAAAAAATAAGAAGGAGGCTTACAGGCTTATAAAGGTCAGTAACTGGAAAAGTGACAACTCAGTTCTGCCTGTCACTGAAGTGATTTACCACCGCCTCACACTATGAGGCAAATAGAAATCCATACAGATACATTTAGCCCTTATCATCAACTGCTCCTGAGAATGAGCTATTCACCAGGTCAGGACCAGCAACCGGGAAAGGAGGCATCTGTGTTGTTATTATGCAAATAACATCAGCAAAGGAGAATTAACTCATGAGAGGCTGAAAAATTACTGCCGGTGGTGGATGCGAAATAAAAGGAATTCCCACCTTCTAAGAGAGAAAACGGCCAAGGATTTTATGTGGAGTTTTAAAGTCTTAGGAACTTCTCATAATGTCAGGCAAGTAATTTTTACTTGCAGCACAAATATACACACACACATATGTATATGGGAGTTTATATATAGCTACATTTAAGTATATCTTTGGGTGTGTGTGTGTGTGTGTGCCTAAGTCAAGCTAAAATGATTTATTTTCAGCAAATGCCAAACCCTAGGCAAATGCCGAATAAAGCGTTTTTAGTGGCTTCATGGTAACCATCCTACGGTACCAGGACTTAAGGAAGATTCTAACGATGTCACATATTATACTGTTTAAAGTATAATGTCATACAGACATAAAAACATCTGAACACACAGACACATAAATATTTACAGAGAATGGGATTATAAATTTTTAAATTTTGTTTTGGTTTGTTTTTAGCGCAGCAGTTTTCTCTTTAAAAAAGCATAAACTTCCTATAAACTGGATTGAGTTCCACAAAGGGCACGTGCAGAGGCCGGATCCCAGAGTCAGGTGAGAGAGTGAGTCCCTGGTCCCTTCTTGGTAAACATTTATCAGTTCTATCTTATTATCTCATCTAAGCCCCAGGTCACAGTGGCATTACCATCTTCCCAATGAGTCACTGCCTCTTTTCCCATCTTACTAATTAACTGGCAAGAATCAAGTTGCAAACAAGAGGATAAGGGCAACAAGCAGCAGAAAAGCTGGGCCATACACTCGAAACCTAATGGATGCCTGAGACACCAGGAGTTGCCTCCAAGCCTTCTGACACGGCAAGTCAGCAACGCAGTCCAACCCCAACGGGGAGGAGGAGGGAGGACAAAGAAACTCAGCTGCACAAACGTACAGGGATAAGAACAACGGTGCAAGACCAAGGAGAAATCCCTTAAATGCATCCCAAGCGGCGGTAGTCGGTAAGACCTGCTGTTGCCAAGTTGTTTAGGAGGAAACGTTTCAGCACCATTCATCACGGGTGTTGGGTCATGATGTGGATGAGCCTGACACAAAAGAGAAAATATACTGCAGACAAGAAGGAAACCAGAGAACAGCTAAATGTGACAGGCCACAGCACAGAGGTAACCATGTCAGTGTATTTGCTATACTTCCCTCAGGAGCGGAAGAGAATGAAAGGTACAAAATGGGGGTGGGGGGTACGCACACCAGCCACACGTGTTCTCTGGATCCTACCTGGCTGCACAGACTCTTATTATTCCAAGTGTGGCCCCAGGACCAGCATCAGCATCGCGTGGCAGCTTGTTAGAGCTGCCCGACCTGGGCCTACTGAGTCAGAATCTACATCCCCAGGAGATTCACATCCACGTTCAAGCTGTGTGTGGATTTACCCTCCTGGGCCCTACAGCATTTGGTGAACCCAGAAGGTTCCATTTTCTCCTCCTCTCTTCCTTCAGCTAGTCTCCAAAAAGTGAGCACCCGCAGCATGCAGGCACCATCCCTGGCAGGGACTGTGGGTACAGCGGTGATATAAAAAACAGAACATTACTGGCCCTCATGCAGCGTAGAGTTGAGCACGGAGGTGGGGGAGTGGCGCGGGGAGAGTGGGGGGACAGACACGACGCATACAGCCACAAATACACATAAAAGTACAACAAAAAAGTGTGATGAGTGCTGTCAAAGGGAAACGTGTGGTCTTATGAGAGTATAAAACAAGGAGATCAGACCCTGTCAGGAATGGCTCCCTAGAGAAACTGATGATAGAATTGAGATCTGCAGGGGGACTAGACATTAACTAGGTAAGGAGGGGAGGGAACAGCATTCAGGTAGAGAGGAAAGGTATATGCAAAGGACCTGTGGCCTGAAGGAACACCACACATTAAAGGAACTATAGGGGAACAGCATGTGCAAAATGAGACCGGTGAGAGAGGCGGGGGCCAGACCATGCAGCCTCCTGTAGATCCATGAAGGATTTGATCCTAAAAACACAGCGAAGCCCCTGACAGGTTTTAAGCAGGTTACCCAAGGTGAGAAGAAAAGAGAGTAAAGAGAAATGGATAGATCCCAGAGACTCTACTCTGGCAGCAAGACTGAGACCCCAGACAACCCTGTCTGTACAACTTACCTTCCCTCCTTTTGATCCTGGGCTATATCCTGCCTGCCACCAATCCCACAAGACAAAGTGAGCCCCTTTTGTACTGAAGAGTAGGCAAGAAGCACCCCAACGCTACAGCAAGAGAAACACACATTTAGGCTAGTGAATAAGCCTAAATGTCTTCCTGGAATGTTGGAGGGATGTTGAGTAGTACTTAAGCCTCTTAGAAACACGGAATATCTGAATTCAGACCTGGTTCTACCACTGACTACCTGGACATCTCTGAGCCTCCATTTACTCAAAGGGCATAATAATCTCTCCATCAGAAGGGTCTGACTGGTTTGAACAAGGCAGACAGAGTACAGAGTCTACAGGCCCTGAGCAAGGCACTTAGCACACAGTAGGTGTTCAATGGAAGATGTATTATCTTTACACATCACTGTGGTTCTCAGCCAGCCTCCAGGGACACATTATTAACTCTTGAAGCTACAAGTTTCCTTGTTAAAAGATAATAATCATTAGCATGGAGCAAATGCTTAGACACAATGCTAAGCCCTCACCTCACGTTTATTATCTCATTAAGTCACCACAACAGCTCTACAAAGTGGATGCTACTATTAGCCCTACTGTACAACAAAGCACAAAGAGGACAAGCAGCTTGCTCACGCACGAGTGTGAGGCCAGGCTCTAAGCAGGCTCATGGCTCCTCAGGGCTCCCAGTGGGCACACCCCATGTGGTAAGGTAGGCGATTCCCACAAAGGGCTCTCCCACTCACCCCTGAGCTCCTTGAAGCATGGCACTCTCAATCAGCATGAAACTCACCGGTGCCCAACAAGGCCTGGTGCGCCCAAATGCTCACTGAATGAAAGCTGGGATAAAGGAAGCTGCCCCTAAAAGAATCTGACCCTGTGAGTCAGGTGAAGAGGAAGAAAGGCTGAAGACAAGGGTACATCCTAGGAGCACCTCACTATACCTTTCTTGCTCCACTGGTCTGCAGTGTCCTTAGCAGGCCAGAGACCCAAAAATCCCTGAGGACTGAGTTTCGGTAAGATATAACTTTCTCTTTGGAATTTCCTGTTTGGGGCATTTAGAGGAATTGCTTCATCTCTGTTTTCTTTCAACCGTGAACTGAACTACCTTTATTTTCCAATTTTTTGCACACCATGGCCACCACCAGCTTGGTATTCACGAAACACCTTTGCCCTCAGGATTTCCAGGCAGTGATAAAAGCATACAGAAAATCTTTTATAGCCGGTCCTGTTCTAGTGATGTCGGGGAATGTGCAGAATGCCATCCAGCTGTAAGCAAAGGACCAGGACTTGAGAACTTTCTCAGAGGAAGTCAAGTGTTCCCTGTGGGATTTTAATGGTAAGGGGCCTGGTGAGTCAAGTGCTTCCCCAGGGAACTGGAAGGACACCAATTTGTTCAAAGTCACCCTGGCTGAGGAACATAATAGAGGGCTAGAGTTCAGACTTTTTTTCAGACTGATGATTCATTTAGGACAAATGATGTTACCTTTCCTTTCACCCCCTGTGACAAAAGGTATGTTGGAGAAAGCCAATTCAGCAAACTTCAAGGATGTCCCCACACTGCAGCAGATGTAAAGCCCCATGGACAACGAAAGGGGCTGCCCCGGGCATTCTTTTCCGTGGCAACTAACATTGCAAGCAGTAAAAGTACAGGTCTGGGGACTAGTCAAACGTGAATTCAAATCCAGACACATCTACTTTCCAGACGTGTGTTCTTGGTCAAGTTACTCAAAGTGGCACTTAGGGCTTCCCTGGTGGCGCAGTGGTTGAGAGTCCGCCTGCCGACGCAGGGGACACGGGTTTGTGCCCCGCTCCGGGAAGATCCCACATGCCGCGGAGCGGCTGGGCCCGTGAGCCATGGCCGCTGAGCCTGCGCGTCCGGAGCCTGTGCTCCGCAACGGGAGAGACCACAACAGTGAGAGGCCCGTGTACCGCAAAAACAAAAACAAACAAACAAACAAAAAAAAGAATGACCAGGACTGACACTATTTACAGTCAGCTAACCTGAAACAGTCAACTTTAAAATGCATACAGGGGCTTCCCTGGTGGCGCAGTGGTTAAGAATCCACCTTCCAACGCAGGGGACACGGGTTCAAGCCCTGGTCCGGGAAGATCCCACATGCCACGGAGCAACTAAGCCCGTGCGCCACAACTACTGAGCCTGCGCTCTAGAGCCCATGAGCCACAACTACTGAGCCTGCGCGCCTAGAGCCCGTGCTCCGCAACAAGAGAAGCCCCGCACCGCTACGAAGAGTAGCCCCCCGCTCACCGCAACTAGAGAAAGCCCGCGCGCAGCAACGAAGACCCAACTCAGCCAAAAATTAATTATTTTTAAAAATGCATACAGGCTTTAATCTGTTAAACACCTAAACAAAACTTTTCTTGGACAAGTAATCCAGTAATATCTTAAACTTACTTTGTAGCAGAGGACAGAGAAAAGAAATTATACCCTGATCCACTAAATTTGAATAATACAAATGATACTTTATCTAGCAAACATTCATTGCCAGTTTTTCTTAGGCATAGAAATATGAAAGAATAGAGAGGATGGGAGGGAGGTGCAAGAGAGAGGAGATATGGGGATATATGTATATGTATAACTGATTCACTTTGTTATACAGCAGAAACTAACACACCATTGTAACGCAATTAAACTCCAATAAAGATGTTGAAAAATAAAATGAATAAAAATTCCTGGTTAAGTATTAAAAAAAAAGAAATATGAAAAGAGATGTATTAAAAGTTCCCTGTCAAAAAAAAAAAAGTTCCCTGTCACCAGACTTGCCTTGAAACACAAAGCAAAGATCTTAAGGCTCAGAAATAACCAACTAATTACAAAAAGCAGAGGTGGAAATGGATGAGAGAGAAAAGCAGATGGCAAGACTTTGTTAACTCACTTACAGGGAATTTTCCAGGAACGAACCATTAACTGGCTGAGCAGTAGACTTGTATAGCCTTTAAGGAGAAATGTATGGCATAAAAGCCAAATATCACTAAATAATTTCACCAAAGCTTCTTGCTATAACTCTGAATGGAGGCCTATGGAATTCGTAACATGAGCCTTCATGGTTAGAGCACACACATCCCTGATGGACCAGAGGATGAGTGAGATTAATCAGCTAAGAAATGTCTTCTTAGTTGAATATTTTCAATCTTTGCAACGTTCTGACCAGAGCCAAGGTTAACTAATATGATTTTCAACTGCTTTTTCCTAGTTCCCAGGTAATAAAAACGGCATGCAAAGAAAATTAGACCTGGAAGAATACACAGACAGCCAAGTGGAAGAGTCTCTACCTTTGCTTGCCTGTTCTTAACTCTTGACTTGTCTGGATTCTATGATGGTCTTCGATTTTGCTGTCATGTAGCCATTCTCAGCCAGGGACTATTCTGCACAGCCCATGCCTCACCTGGGGACTAATTTTAGCAGCGTCTAAAGACATTTTTTGGTTATTAAAACTAGTGGGTGAGTGGG
The DNA here is from genome assembly GCF_003676395.1 of Aethalodelphis obliquidens. Taxonomy (NCBI): domain Eukaryota; kingdom Metazoa; phylum Chordata; class Mammalia; order Artiodactyla; family Delphinidae; genus Aethalodelphis; species Aethalodelphis obliquidens. The sequence goes on from NW_020837966.1 coordinate 13,961,262, forward strand.
TTTACTGGCATCTAACGAGTAGAGGCCAAGGATGCAAGGATGTAGCTAAACATCTTACAACACTCACCGCGGCCCCCAACCCAAAGAATTATCTAGCACAAAATGTCAATAGTGCTGAGGTGGAGAAATCCTAGTGGAGTGGATCAAAGGAGTATGAATGGAATCCCCAGTACCTGGGGCAGGAACTTAGCTTTTCCGAGCCTCGGTTTCCAACGGCATGAAAAGGGCCTAAAAATACTCTTGAAGAGTTCTGGTAAAGAACACGTGAGATGGCAGATGACAAATGTCCTAGCACAGTGCACGGCACATCAAAGGTGCCCATGATGTCTGGGCAATCTGAATCACTGCTATTTTTTAACTGCAGCTACTTCCCACCCATCCCCATTTCCTCTAGGATTTTACTGGGAAGCAAAGAAAAGAGGAACCCAGCCAACTCTGAAGCCCACTCTAGGTCAAAAGTTTGCATTTAGCTCAGTTAATAATCCTGAATCCTATTGTGTCTAAATTTACGTTTGAGGAACCCAGGGGTGGGGAAGGCCACAAGTTTTACATTTTTTTTAAAGGTGTGTTGTTTTTCCAAAGAAGAATTTCAGTTCAATGGCTTAGGAGCCAAATGAAAGAAGGAAATGCAAAAATCCCCACTAGGTCAATGAAGAAGCGTATGAGTGCGAATGCTAATAAGTACTTTTCTCAGACAAAGGAATATCTTCAATGAGTTGACTGAAGACTTCTTCAAGCAGAACAAAGTAGATGCTCAGATATCAGACAAAAACAAAAAAGGTAACTTCTCCCTAAGTAATGACCACCCATGGTGGCTCAGCAGAGAACCACTGCATAATGTATTAGGGGCATCATCCTCAATACCTTATAAAAATAATACTTGCCAGCTGTAAACTATACCAAGTCAGGTGCGTGACAGCCAGTTTCCCATTCCTCTTGCCCCAGTTCTAATCCTCAGAGGAAGGGAGGGTAACCATATAATTCATCATCCCAACCAGGCCACTAAAGACCAAAAGGGGGCACAATGAATAATTACACTAGGATAACAGGTGTAGACCAGATATTTCTCCAGCAAACCGGAACAGGTGGCCACCCTACTCAGAGGTAGCCATGGCTAATAGTTCCCCATCGTTTACATTTTTAAGGCACACACAAACACACCCATGAGGTCAACTGTGAACGAGCTACACCAATGGGATGAGTCTATAGATGCTCCTCTGCTTCCTGCTCTTTTAATTTAATATATCATGATGTGTCTACATGTCAGCACACAGAGATCCACCTCATTTTTTTAGTTGACTGCAGAATACACTACTGTAGGGAGGTGTCATAACTTTTCAATCACCTATAACATATATAAGTCAACTTCAAATCTTTGCCATTACGAGCAAGGCTACAGGGAACATAACCCTAAACACATCTTTTAAGGGCTTGCGTATTTCCACAGAATAGGCTTCTAGCAGTGGAAATGCTAAATCTAATGTTACCATTTTTGAAGGGTTCTTCCAAAATGCTCTCCACAAAGGCTTTGTCAGGTCACATCAAGACCAGCAGTTACTCAACAGTTTTGAATTTCTGCCAAGCTGATAAACGAAGCATGCTATGTAGTGCTAATGTTCATAGCAGCACTATTTACAACTGCCAAGGTATGGAAGCAACCTAGGTGTCCATCAACAGACAAATGGATAAAGAAGATGGGGTATACAGTATATACACAAAGGAATATTACTCAGTCATAAAAAAGAATGAAATTTTTCCATTTGCAACAACATAGATGGACCTGGAGGGTACTATGCTTAGCGAAATAAGTCAGACAGAGAAAGACAAGTACTATACGATATCACTTAAATGTGGAATATAAAAAAATAAAACAAACTAGTGAATAAAACAAAAAAGAAGCAGACTCACAGAGAGAACAAACTAGTGGTTACCAGTGGGGAGAGGGAAGCGGGGGAGGGACAATATAGGGGTAAGGGGAATAAAAGGGTTATTATGGGATTATATGAAATCATGTGTGTGAAACTCTTGAAAACTGTAAAGCACTATGGAATTTAAATCATCTTTTATTCAATTTTTTTTTAAAGTAAATGTACACAAATTACAAAGAAAAAAAAAAGATAAGCAGGTAAAGTGGACTTTTGGGTAGGGGTCGGAGACCACACTCCAAAAGACTTGACCAAATGATCTAAGATAAGATGTCAAAGACATTTCTATCCTCATACCCTGATAAACTGTGCCAACTTTGGGAAAAAAAAAAAAAAAAAGGATGTCATCTCATTCCATGATTTCCTTATGTGGTCCCTCAACTCCAGACAGTCTGGGCCGTGGGTGTACATGGAATTTTCCACCTCTAGGCCTTTGCTCTGCTGTTGCGTCCACTTAGAATAACGTTCCACCCATCTCTATAAATATCCTACCAACAACAAACGTAACCTCCTCCATAAGGCCTGTCCTGAGCCTGACTGACTACAAACTGTCTTCACATCATCTTTTCCTCCTGGGAAAGCCCACAGCACTGCTAATTCCCCCTACCGCACCCCTTCCTCATAACCTGAATCAGCGTCCACAGTCACCCCTAAATCATGCAGACTCAGAGACAAGTGGCTACGGGCACGCACAGGCACAAAGACCTGCCCAGCCCCAATTTCCAGGCCTCAGTTTCTGCATCTGTAAAATGGGGATTATATATAGTACCTACCCTAAGGTTTATTTTGAAAATTATATGAGCAAATGTATAGAAAATATTTAACATATAAGATGAGATAAAGAAATGCTAACAATTTATTACCATTTAATAGTGGAATTGATCCCTTGATGGCATGTTTCATTCACTTGTGAGTCCTTTGGAATCTCGCACATTCATTTGCTTGTAGAAATCCTACAATACATGCGTCTGTTGAATGAAGACTTTAATCCTGTTGCTCAGTGGATCATATAATAATAATGATAAAGGCATCTCACGTGAATTGAGCACTTACTACGTACAAGGCACTCTGATGAATATTTCTCATCCACTATCGTATTTTAATCCTCACAAACAATACTATGAAGTAGGTGTTTTACAGATAAGAAAACTGAGACTTGAAGAGGTTATAAATCTTACCCAGTGCCACAGGTGGATGGGGATTCAGACCCACAATTACCTGACTCCAGAGTCTATACCTAACACATTCTTGAGTCTGTGTCCCTACACTGCACCCCACACTGCAGCCAAAATCACATTAGAGAGTGAAGTCAACAGAGTCCCAAGACCTCCTCGTCCTACTCACACATGAATTCTTTCCTAGAATATAAAATAAATATCTTCATATGCGTAGGGCCTGGATTTTCAGAGGGGAGAAAACCTGCTTCTTAGTGCAATCACCGCTCAAGTGTCCCTGTCCTTGACTCACCCACCCCTCACCAGCTCTCCCCACCAACGAAACCAAATATTTACTTTAAAAATAAAAGGAGCTCACAGCAGGGACAGATGAACCAGCGCTATGGAGGGAGAATGCCAGGGCTCTGAGGCCAGGCTCAGCCAAGGCTCCTTGCAGTGCTGCAGGTCCTGAAGCTGCTCCCACACTGCAGCCTGCAGGCCCAAGGCAGATTCATACAGCTCTGCCTCAGCCTGCGGCCCCAAGACGGAAAGCTGGACTGGGCATTGCAGTAGTTTGGGGAACAAGTCCAAAGTGAGCCTTGCACCAGCACCATATCAGCAACTTCTAGTCCTGTGGGGGACGACTGCACAGCCCAAGCCATTGCTGGTACTTAAGGTACAGATACACCACGTCCTTGTGACAGATGCTCGGCCTTGGTAGACACGCAAGTAATAACTTCGATGAATTCCAGAAATTTGTCTTGACCTCTACAAATATGGCACAGTACCCTTTCTACAGACGAAGAAACTGAGGCACTGGCATTATAAAGTAGCATTATAAAGTATCCCTACTTATCACTTGAAAGTAGGAACAAAATGGAATAGTTGGAAAGTACAATGTTTTCCCTTCAACAGTCATGCTGATCTGTTACATCATTTGCAGGGCTTGTCCAAACTGCCCCTGTCATATATCGATGGTCTTTCTGGATTTGGAAAAATGGAAGACATAACGTACATGTACTAATTGATAAATGGTGATTGCTGTGATAAGTCAAAATCAGCTCAGGATATGGCATCAAAGACCTGGATGGGTGGAACTATATTCATTATCCTGTGATAAACCATGATGGAAAAGGATATGAGTAAGAATGTATATATATTGGGTTGGCCAAAAAGTTCGTTCGGGTTTACGGTCTCGTACCAAAACCCAAACGAACTTTTTGGCCAAGCCAGTATGTATAACTGAGTCACTCTGCTGTAGAGCAGTAATTAATACAACACTGTAAATCAACTACACTTCAGTTAAAAAAAAACCTGGATGGGCTCCGCTGACCCTAGAGAGGTCCATTTCCTCATCAATAAGTGAAGATGCCACCAACCACCTCCCAGTGCTCAGAAGGGCATCCATCATTCCAGGACCTGAGAACCTACTTTGTATCCCAGCACTCTGCCATTAACAGCAGTGGCAGAGAATACTTTAACTTCTGTGAGCCTCAATTTCTTCTTCTGTAAAATGGGAATGACTATAGTACCTACACTCCATGGAGTTGTTTGAGGAGAAAATGAAATAATATAGAGCACTGACAGCAAGCATAGCACACAGTCAAGGCTCTAACTAGCACTTTTTATTTTTTTGGCCGCATCGGGTCTTAGTTGCAGCACGCCGGATCTTCCGTTGTGACGCGGGCTCTTCGTCGCGGTGCGCAGGCTTCTCTCTAGTTGTGGCGCGTGTGCTCAAGAGCACACGGGCTCAGTAATTGCAGTGCGCCGGCTCAGTAGTTGTGGCGTGCAGGCTCTGGAGTGCATGGGCTCTGTAGTTGCGGCAGGTGGGCTCTGTAGTTGTGGTGTGCTGGCTTTGTTGCCCCGCGGCATGTGGGATCTTAGTTCCCCGACCAGGGATCAAACCCACGTCCCCTGCAACTGAACCACCAGGGAGGTCCCTAACTAGTACTTTTAATAAGGATTAAATGAGAGAACAGTATACAAAATTTTTAATAAGCAATAAATGTCTAGTGGTTCCCTTGTGATCCCATTCACAGCTGGAACAATCAATTGCAAGAAAAACTCAACAAACCAGGTAACTTTCCTGGTTATCAAGTTTACTGGAAAACACCTATCTTTATATCAATCATTCTAGAATTCTAAAGACTCAGGAGTCATTTAATTGCTCTATAATCATTTGTAGCTTCCCATAGAGTGGTGACTAAATTCAGACTTCAAGAGAGAGATCTAAGAAAAATAACATAAAGACATAAAGCTAGTATACTTAGAATGTGTCTCTATCTAATCTGCTCCATATAATTTGGTCCAACAAATTCAGCTCCATAAAATCTAAGAGGAGGTGTTAGTGCCAGGAAAGAAGATAAAAACCCAGTGTTAAAAGAAGTGTTTTGAGTCAATTATGCAGTAAATTCAGCACCTCCACAAACCTAAAATCAAAAGCGATCAGATTCAGAAGAGGGAAACTGACAAATACAATAATAACTATCATTCATTCAGTGTTGCCTTTGCTCTCTGCTCCATGCTGAGAGATTCCCTGCAACGTTTCCTTTAATCCTTGCAGCAACCATACGAGGTGTGTGTTCCTACTATCACTACGTCACAGAAGTAAAATCATGCACACAAGGTCCCATAGCAAGTGAGTAGTGGGACTGGATATGAACCCAGACATCTGAAATGCAAAGCCTGTACCACTACTGAGCATATGGTCTCTAACCCAAAAAGGTGAAATGTTGGCCAAGTCAAAGCTGATAGTGGTATTGAAGCCTCCAAGACCAGGTGACCAGGGGCAGCATTAAATTTTAAAAAAAGCAAAAAACAAAACAACGAAGAAAAAACCTGGTGACCAATACCCACACGCTTCACAAACGGCTCTAACTGCCAAAGAGATGACAAGGACACACTGCTGGCAAAGCTCTACTCAGGCAACAAATTCTCCATCCTCAGAGCCAGAGACATTAGGCAAATGGCATTCCTGACAGACCTGGGAAGGTCAGGCAAAGCTATGAGAAAGGAGAAAAAGCAGAAGAGAGGAGGCCAAGACCTCAAGAAAACCTAACTGCACCTGCTTCTGAGGGCAGTGGGAAGACAAAAATCACACAGAAGAAGGTAGAAATCCAAATGCCCATTGGCAGGTGAATGGATAAATAAAGGTGGTATATCCATACAATGGAATATTACTCAGCTGTTAAAAGGAAGGAAATTCTGACACATGCTACAACATGGATGAAGCCTGAGGTCAGTACACTAAAGTGAAAGAAGCCAGACACGAAAGGACAGACACTGTATGATTCACTCATATGAGGTACCTGGAGTAGTCTGACTTATACAGACGGAGACTAGAATAGTACCTGCCAGGGACGAGGGGACGGGAGAATGGGGAGTTAGTGTTTAATGGATACAGAGTTTGGGAAGATGAAAGAGTTCTGGAGATGGATGGTGGTGGTGATGGTCGCACAACAATGTGAAGGTACTTAATGCCACTGAACTATACATTTTAAAAATGGCTGAAATGATCAAAATTTTATGTTACATATATTTCACCACCATTTTTCAAAAAGTCAAATAGAACCTTGCTATGGCCATAAGGTGCAAGTTCCATCGCCTGGAACCGTGTCAGGAGAAAGCTGTGTGTCAGCACTGGAAGAGGCAGGCGCTTGTGTCCGGGCCTGCACAGGGCATGGCTGCGGATGGACAAACAGAAGCGCTGAGCTGTGATAAGCCAAGCAGACTCACCCCAAAGCATCCCCGGGGCACCACAAGGACTGTGGCCTCCCTGAGCACAAGAAAGGGTACCTGGCTTCCAGCCTTCCCCAGACCACACTCTAGAAGCTTCTATACCCTGAATTTGCAGTGGTGAAGTGCCGTCTGAAGTAGATCCCACCACATGGCACGAGGCAATAATGCAGCATGCTGGTGGAAGCCTGGAGGAAACCCATTGCTGTCACTTAAATCCAAGGAGTAACCTGGGACAAGTAATGACTCTGAAGCCTCAGTGTTCCAACCTCTAAAATGGGAGAACTGTACACACACTTCATGGCTCGTGCTGAGGATTAAAGATCAGGCTTGGGCAGCCCTCAGAGCAAAGCCTGACCTGCCCAGCACTGAATCTCGTTCTGCTCTCATTGGCATCATCGCTACTAACTTTCTCTGCTAGGCTTTCACTCCCATACTTGAAGTCCAACTGGCAGACGATGTGAGGAGGTGAGAGCTGGAAGACTTCCCGACTTTGACAAGAAAGACAGACTCTTAGGCTCACACGATAAAGTAGGAGAAAGGCATTAGAGTTGAACTGTGGGAATGCCATGACCCAACATGATAAAAGGAAAAGCAAACATCCTTACTCTTCTTTGGGAGTTAATATCTGTCAACTGCTTTATTATTTGGGATTTCTTTATTTTTCTCCCTTTTATCTTGGTCAGAGATGGGGTCCCTATTATTGCTGGCTATACTTCACACACACACACACACACACACACACACAAACCCATGAGACAAAGATTAAGTGAGGACATTTTGTCGTGTGCATGTGCACATATGATGTTATTATATTTTACAAACCTGGAACAAAATACCTTTAACCACTCCCCTGCCGCCACCACACACACACACACACACACACACACACACGCACGCACACACACGCGCGCGCGCGCGCACAGCCCATGCATATCCTCACATTTGTAACTTTCTGCTACCACCACTCAGGAGATGTAAAAGCAGACTATTTTCTTCCAAAGACTGTTTGCCTGGATAACAGCATTTGGCCACATTCTCTTTCCCTAAAGATGGCATCCCCCCCTCCACCCACCTACCAGGGTTTTCGGAGCCAGGATTTGAACCCAATGTGCAATTCCAAAACTCTTAAGCATGGAGCTGTGTGGCCTCCAGCCAGGCACTACTATTATCACTGCTTTTTACAAATGAGGAAATTGAGGCACAGAGAGACTGAGTCACATACCCAAGGCCACACAGCTCGTAAGGAGTGGGCTGGTATTGAAATCAGGGCAGCCCACTGTAAACACTTAGCTCTCTTGATTCACAGGGATCATGGTTCCCTATGGCCTGGGTTCCAGAGGTACGTGCTACAGCTAATGGGGCTGGTGACCCTCTTTGCATCCCCTGCATTCTGGGTACTCAGGGTCTTAAATCAGCCACCCGAGCTCAGGCTCTTACCTCACTCAGCACAACACAGGCTTGTCCTGCTTACTTATCTCCCATTTTCCTCTTCAAGTCAGTGCTTGTCAAGCTTTGCCAGCAGACTGAGAACCTGTCTGCTCATCTCTCACTCTGCCCTTTTGGAATCCACAGCATGTCTCCATAGCTCTCCAGCACTGCTCAAAGCTCCTGGTTAATTTTCATCTCTTCCCCGAGCCATGTCCACATCTGAAGGCACCTACCCACCATGAGAAGGCAACCATTTGGGTTGATTCATTCATTCACTGGTCCACTTAACAAATATTTGTGCTGCTCAGCTGTCAGATGCCAGGTACTGCTTTGCCATAAGAATAAGAAAGTATATGATTCAGGTTCCTGCCCTCAAGATAATTACACTCCGGTGGGACAGATAATAAACAAAGGGGCTAATTTCAGACAGTGATGAGGGTGAAGACAAAAGTAGAGTGATGAAGTGATGAGTGACTGGAGGACAGGGAGGTTCTATGAGAAGGTAACACTTGAGTCTGGACCAGGGTTTCTAAATCTTGGTTCTATTGCAGTAGGCTACAAGTGGCCAATGATTTGCTTAAGCTTCCAGAATTGGTTTAGGGATTGCAGACCAAAGCCACTCAGCACACAGCATATGACATTCCTCTCAGTCTCTCTCCCCCTAGCTGTAAATAAACAGGCATGTCACCCCTTTTGCCATGGTCACCCATCTGCAAACAAGAGAAGCCATTCTAAGGCCCAGCCAGCACTGTGAAGAGAGCATTACTGAGAGAATCAAGGCTATCCCTTACAAGATCTAGGCTGTGTCCTTACAGCTGATGAGTATAGGCTGAAATCCAGCCCATACTCTGCTCTCCAGGCCATGCACAGATGTGTCTGCCCAGAAGAGATATACAGTTTCTACTTTGAACAAAGACATCATATGGGCTAGTGGCAGCTCTGAAGCAAATCAGAGAAACAGGACCCATGCCCTGATCAAACCGTACCTGAAGCTCCCTCCTTGTTCTGAAATTCTTGGTTACTTGCATCAGTGAATCTTCTTTGTTGTTTAAGTCATTTGAGTTGATTTTTTAGGACTTGTAACCAAAAGCATCAAGGTGATTAAATGGTTTATGCAACTCCAAGATAACTTAGAGTCTCCCTCTCTGCATAAAATACTCAAATTGAGATGATTTATTCAACCATTTGTTATATTAGTGCTGGAGACAGAGCAGTCCACAGGAAAAACATCATCCCTAGCATCGCCATACACTGAGCTTCTTTAAGAAAACTGTCACCAGTAAATACACTGATAAAGCGGTCAAAAGGACACTTAAAAACGACCTATCCCAGGCTTTCACATTTAACAAACATCAACACAAAGGGTCACTCCAGCCTCTTTTTCTTGGAGCAGCTGAATGTGTCACCAAAGACATACGACTGTCCTCACCATTTGTAACGGCAATGTCTCCCGTACTGTTCAGTCTGGTAGACACCAGCCATGTGGCTACTTAGAGTTAAATTTAAATAAATTCCATGTAAATAAAACGAAAAAAATCATTTTCGTAGTGCGGCTGGTGAAGGGTAGCCACACCAGCCACATGACAAGCACACAATCTCCACGTATGGCTAGTGGATAATATATCAGACAGCACAGGTAAAGAACGTTTCCGTCACTGCAGGAAGTTCTACTGGATTGCACTTTGCTTCCTCCAGAGTTCCTTTCCTTTTTTTTTTTTTTTTTTTTGCGGTACGCGGGCCTCTCACTGCTGTGGCCCCTCCCGTTGCGGAGCACAGGCTCCGGACGCAAGGCCTCAGCGGCCATGGCTCACGGGCCCAGCCGCTCCGCGGCATGTGGGATCTTCCCGGACCAGGGCACGAACCCGTGCCCCCTGCATCAGCAGGCGGACTCTCAACCACTGCGCCACCAGGGAAGCCCATCCTTTCCTCTTTTAAAAAGGCATGTGGTGGTGAGGAAGAGGTCTCTTCAATTGCCTGGTTAATGCTAGGATCCTGAAGCAAGAAAATGACCTTCCACATACACACCCGCACATAGCCAGTACGTGCCACCCTAGAAGAACCGGAGGCTCGAGAAACTCAGTTAGTCTTTCTATTCTCGCCTCCCTTCCCCAATCAGTGTTCATTCGAGGATAGAGTGGGGTCTGTTACCATCCTTTATTAGGGAACTGGATTTGAAGTGGCCGGCGTGTTAGAGACTGGAGTCTCAAGCTTTACATTTCCACAACCAGCCAGAACTTTTTCTAAAATGTGTGGATTCACAGGGACCGCCCCCTAGGATTTCTGATTCCACAGGTCTGAGATGAGGCCTAGTAATCCCCATATTTCATAAACCCTCTGGATGATTCTGAACCGGTGACCATTCTGTGGACCATTCTTTGCAGTTGGGGTTATCAGGACTCCGCCGGGCAGGGAGACATGAGTCAGCATCACTAACAAACTCGCCCGCAGATGCCCAGAGATGGCAAACTCGCCCAGGTAATTCTGATGTACTTTCCATTTACCTAAAACCCAATCTGTGGGCCACTGGTTCTGAAGTTGATCATTTTCTCCAATCAGCTCTGCCTGCAAGCTGTTGGCAGCCATCAGGTGAATATAAGTGCCTGGTAACAGGTGCCCAGGACTGCAAATTTCCCTCACAGCCTTTTCAGGATGTCTCTCTTCCCTGAGGAATTCAGGCAATAGGGTGACTCATCATGTTTTATTAAAACCCATGGATGGGTTCCTTCCACCAAAAAAGACTCCAACAGTGACAACCGGCTATCATCTTCCCATTAATGCCATCTTCTCACAATTGTCTTCCTTGGAGATAATTATTTCATGCAGAATAACTTAAGCTTACATTTTTAGCTAAAATGTCTCAGAAACAGATTCACGTTGCTTAAGAAAGCCTGGTCCTTTCCTCCTTATGGCAGTTTTTTCCCGCCGACTTAGACAGAAATCGGCAAGAGCTGCATCAATTTCTCCTTTGCTGGGCATTCTATCTCTCTGATATTTCTCTTATGAATCATGATATGTGTACAATGTATCAATATTGAAACAACACTTGGTGTTTTCTAAAGTCTTCCTAGACCCTGTGCAGGTACTAAACGGTGATTTTGCATACGGCATGATTCACTACGGCTAGACTCTTTACCAAAGACCAAAGCTCGGGAAATTTACCAATGATTGTCCAGTCTCAAACACCGCAGAATATAAGTTTTCCTGCTACATCTTATCCTTGGGCATTTTATGATTTTTTTTAAAATATGTATTTATTTGTTTATTTATTTATTTTTGGCTGCACCGGGTCTTCATGGCAGCCCGCGGGATCTTTAGTTGCGGCACACGGGATCTTTAGTTGCGGCATGCAACTAGTTCCCAACCAGGGATCGAACCCCGGCCCCCTGCATTAGGAGCGCAAAGTCTTACCCACTGGACCACCAGATAAGTCCCCCTTGGGCATTTTAAAGTAGAACAGAAGCCAAGTTTCATGCCAACTTGGGGGAATCCTGGGTGCCCCAAAAGTGGTGATCATAATGAAGGAGGTGGATCAGGGCATACAGTCGTCTCAACTGGAAAACGCTCCTTAGTTTTGTCTCACATCCAGAGTACTGGATCACATATAGAATGTCCTGTCTAGAATCTGAATTCCTAGACAGTCTCTTGGAATGTTCTTACTCTGATACGGATATGGAGAGAGGGAAGGGGACGAGAGAAGAGAGAATAGAAACACAGTCCCAATCCCCACCTGGCGGAGTTTGAACTCCATGTCGGGCTTTTGCTGACAACTACACAGTTTTCATTTTATGCGCCCTTCCTAGCTTAGCTCTTTAACAGAAAAACTGCACTGCCTAAACTTCTAATCTGAATTACCTAAGTTCCCTTCCCCATCCTAGTCCAGCAAACCTGGTACCTGCCATGAACTCTGCAACGCAGAACAACCTATTTCACAGACAAGAAAGAAGGGCTGCACTGGTTTTCAAAATACAAAATTCTACCAGATAACACTGGCCTGGAGAACAGATGCTCGCCAGTCATAGAGGTTAACTGTGTTCTGAAAGCATCCACTCTTGGAGTAAAAGTCAGGGTGCTGATTTACCTGTAGAATGCCCAAACGAGTCATGTTATTAGGGATTTTTCTTGCTATATTTAAAACCGCCCTAAGCAGTATACATAAAACTCATGCATTCTTTTATTTGTAAGACCACACATTTCACAGTAAAATCACCTTAGAGCAGAGAATGTATACTATTCCCAGTACATATTCATATAAATGTCATCATCGAGACACTATTTTGCACCCAGTTCTAAGATTCAGCAGACCACGACCCTGCAATAAAATAGTCCAAGAATCACGATCAGCTGTCAAAATATATCCTCTCCCCCACTCCTCGCAACTTGACTGGGAGAGCTGTCACTGGCTGACCCTCCAATAATCTTACGTGGACTACAGGAACAAACTGGACTACTTCTGGAACTTATTATTCACTTCAACCTATGTTTGTGGACCCTTACTGTGTGTTGGTCACTATCCTGGGCCCTGAGAACACAGACAAGAGTAAGAAATGTGATGACTGCTCTTGAAGAGATGAAGTGTGAGAGACATCAAGTGAGAAAGACAAATATGTCAACCAGAGGCTGCAAGCTTGTTGCCTGAGGACCAAATATGGCTCCCAGATGTGTTTGGCTTGGTTTAGCCATGCTTTTGGAAAACTTTGAATCAACACTTTTACATTGGCAAAGTTCATTTTTTTAACAATTCAAGCTTCTGCGTTCTCTTGAAAGCTTGAAAAACCTGGCAACGGTGGGCAATGTCCCCACATGTCAACAACAGGCTGAAGCTGAGTGGCAACTGCTCCCTTTTACCCTAGTCCCCACCACTCCCTAATGCCCTTTAAAATACCCAGTCAGTATTTGCGTTTGTGATGACTATTATAAAGGAACAATTCCAGGCCTACATAGGATCTATTCTGAGATGAGTAAAGAAATACAGGACTCTCACATCCAGGCAGCAAGGATTTAAGTTGATAAGTGGTCTGAGGAACAAGATGACGGTGGGAATTAGGTCTTAAAAAGATAAAATTCATGTGAGCCAAGAAGTTCTAGATATCTATCCATAGAAAATAGCTGAAGAAGTTCACTAAAATGTATATATAATGATATTCATCAATGTGTTGTGTAAAATAGGAACGAAAACAACCTAAATGTTCACTCGGAACGCATGATTTAACATATTATAGCACAACCAAAAACTGATTCCACAGCCATCAAAATGGTACAGTCGATCTACATGTAGCATAGAAAAAAAGTCTGTGATATATTGTGAGGCACAAAGAAAAATCTCACCAAAACAGCGTGTGTGGGATTATCCAATTTTCAGAAGAAAAAGACCCTCCCAAAAAAATCTACCAAAAAAGCACGTGTGTGTATTTATATATGTTTATATATATAAATGTCTGGAGGTGGGATTATGGGCCATGTGGATACATTTTCCTTTCATATATTCACATTTTTCTCTATCATACACATTGTTTAAATGAGGGAAAAAATTAATTTCACCATGAAAAAACCATAAGCTGTGGAAGCACAGACCAACAATGGAGAGTGATTGACAGTCATCCATGATCATAAAACTATTTGAGTTTTTAAAAGATTAGAAACCAAAAAATCTAGATGATGCCTATGCTTTCTAAAAAAAAAAAAAAACCTACATGCTCCAACACCAAAGAAAGTCCTTTTTTAACTACTTGATCTTGAGTTTTGAATTCTTAACCAAGTCACACAGACTTAAACAGGCTGATAGTTGGAGAAGGAAATGAACAGGCTCTCCCTATCAGATGTAAATTCCAACGCCTGGCCAAGAATCCAGGTGGTAAAATACTGACTCTATTTAAATCAAGCCAAAGTGATGCCTTCTGTGGTCGCGTTCCATAAGCAACAGGCTCCGTCACTGCACACATCTGGTCAGAATAAAGGCCCTCTAAGACCTTCAACACAATTAATTCAATATTTTCCCGACAGTTCAAAATGCTACAACAACTGGCAGACAACCATTTTAAATCATCACAGAAAAGTCAGACATATGGCTAAGTATATTTAATATGCTTTAAAAATAAGCCGCGGATCTTCGAGCCAACAAGATCTTAGGCAAGAATTTTTCTTATTTATTTAAAAGTTATGCCTACCCATTACCTCAAAAGAATTCAATTCAAAAGTGATTGCTTGAGTACCTAGAGAGGGCAGAGATTGCAGAGACATAAAACAGGGATGCTTTCAAGAATTCAAGAAACACATAATCCAGTACAGGAGACAGAAGAGCAAATCTGCATTACAAGACACTATTGTGACTCTTGAAATCATGTTGTGTGGGGGGGAAAAAAAAAGACAGAGAGAGCACAGAGGAGGAAAGAATCAACAGCGTGGGTGAGGGAGATCAGGGAAAACAGAAGGAGAAGGCAATTAAGCAGAATTGCTTGAAACTGTATGGCAGCACCCTCTGTGTTCTGGCCAACAAACACTTTGGGAATCCCTTTTTTTTTTTTTTTTTTTTAATTTCTGGGACTCTCTTCGGTAGCCTCACCAGGCATGGTACGCTGTCTCAGGCAGCAATATGACAGCCTAACACACTTGACGAGAGGTCAACACACTTCTAGTGTGGAAACCTGGGATAAGAATTTTGGAACCAGGCGGATCTGAGCTTGAATCTCACCTGTGTCAGCTGCCTGGCGGCCAGGATAAATTACTGGACCTCTCCAGCTAATTTTCTCAGGGCTAAAAATAAGAATGACATCATCTACCCGGGTAAAAACCTAACCAGGGTCTCAGGGACATGTCAGAAGATCAATATATAATAGTTACCGTGATTGGTCTGCTGCTCCTATTTCAGATTCTCAGGCTCAACCATGAAGTTATACCTTAGAGAAGAGTTTTCCAATCTCAGCCTTGGTGCCACTTGGGGTTGGACACCTCTCTGCCATGGGGGCTGTACTGTGTAGGATGTTTAGCCGCATCCCTGGCCTCCGCGCCCTCAATGCCACTAGCACTCCCCCTTCCTGAGCTGTAACAACCAAAAGTGTCTCCAGACATTGCCAAATGTCCCTCGGGGGTCAAAATCACCCCCAGTTGAAAATCACTGCTTTAGAGGAAATCACTGATGGGTCTTCACTTCTGAACTGAAAATTAACATGGCTGCTATTAGGTAGGCATTGCTGTAAGCCACTATTTACACGCCAAGCAGAGGACAAAGTATTTTGCATACATGTTCTCATTTAATCCTCACAACCACCCTATGAGGTAGGTATGATTCTCATTTTCAACTGGAACAACTGAGGTTCTGGGAGGTTAACATGCCCATGGTTCTTCAGCTGGAGTTGGACCTAACCAGCCTGACTCCAAACCCTTATAACACCAAGCCCTGTTGCCTCCCCAGCCTTTCCTGATTTGGGAGCCCAGGTATGGTGCCAGGAAGATCAGAGGACCTCAGTGTCAAGTTCTCAAGGATCATCCTTGCTGGTACTGCCTTGCCCAGGATCTCCAGGGAGTAAGGAGAGGACCTGTCCTTCCTCTACACATTACTGAACCTGGGTCCCAATGACCATCATTAGAATCAATTAATCACCAGTGACAACGTAGAAGTTCAGGCAGCTCAGACCTCTACCACACGGTGAAATCTAGAGGTTTCCTTCTTACTTGTCTGAACTAATCCAGTCTCAGCCTTTTTAAATAGTGGCATCTGAATCAGGCAGAAAAATGAGGGCTTTTTCTAGACTTGAAAAGCTCTCCAGGGAACTGTGTACCACAATCCCTATCTCTCAAGAGATTCTTTCTTCTCTTCCAAGTGCTTTCCAACAGGGAACATTCAAACAATAACAGAAGCCAATATTTTGTGGGCGCTCAACACGTGCCAGGCCCTGTGCCGTGTGGTTTACCTCAATCTCCTCCTTTTATTCCTCCATCAGCCTCAGGTAGTACGTATCATTATCCCCATTTGCAAGAAAGAGGGGAAGTATCTCGCCGAGTAACCCAGCTAGTAAACTGAAAAGCCTGGTTTCTAACCCAGACCAGCCTGAGCCCAAAACCTGCCGATCTACAACACATCAATAAATGGATACTCGTGGATTACCTTACGAGCGGCGCTGCAGTCCTGTTAACACTGTCTATGGCAATAATTGTGAAACATGGCTTATAATCAGGGCATAATGGCCTTTTAATTGCACCATCATGCCACTGTCCATAAAGAGAGCTTCGAGTCCCACAGTGGGCTGAAAGATTAGCCTTATTGTGGAAAACATAACTGCATTCCGTTAAAGGCACACACTAATGGCTCTGTTGGCAATAGGAATGGGGCTGACACCTTAGCCGGGAGGATGTAATTCTCTTACGTAACTCATTCTCACCACACTGCAGATGGTAACAGGAAAAGTCTATACACACAGCTGATGGTGCCCAGAAGAACGTGTCACGGTCCACTGGAGGGTGAGAGAGTGTGCAAAGTTTGCTGACAGACTCAGCACGGTGCTGCCTTAAATCCCTAAAATAAAGACCGGCCAGCAATGCTCACTGTCTTCAAGAATACTCCTAGATCAATCATTGAAGCTGTATTTAGCCCAAGTCATGGACTGCAAGTATTAAACCCTTATCAAGTTTAATGCGATCCATCACGAAGTACCTACATTTTCAGAGACTTTCAAATATCGGAATTTTCAGAGGCAACCGAGCTCAGCAGAGTTATTCTAGTTCTAAATCTGACAGTGGACGTTCAAGAAATACTGGAGCAATTACTATGCATCAGGCACTATGCTCAGTACTGAGATCAACAACAGCTCTGCCCTCTCGGAGCTTTTATTAAAGAAAGAGAGACAAAACAAGGAACTTAGTTATTTTGAAATGATCGACATATGATAAAGTAAAATAAAGCAGAGGAGGGGAATAGGGAATGACAAGGCAAGTGGGAAAGACTTGAAGTTCGTGAGAGAGTAAGCCTCCCAGGTGTCCAGGTCGGGCCAGCAGGTCACGGCCAGGGAGAGAGAAGACAAGTCACAGGCCAGATTGTGAGTCACTGGGAGGACTTCCGTTTCCCCTCGGCGAAGGGGACTAGAGAAATGATTGTATGTAATGGATTACTCCATTCTTTTATCACTTGGCTATAAAAAGAGAAGATTACTATTTAATCATAAAAGACACTGTTCAGAATTTCCTGGCGGTCCAGTGGTTAGGACTCAGCGCTTTCACTGCCGGGAGCCTGGGTTCCATCCCTGGTCGGGGAACTAAGATCCCGTAAGCCTCGAGGCACGGCTAAAAATAAAATAAAACAAAAGACATTGTTCAAATTACATTTGCTACGTGCCTTCAGAAAGGATGACATCCAGAACACGCTGGACCCTCCATAGGCCACTATACTATAAAGCAAAAGTCAGCATCACTTGCTTGTCCTTGACATCCATGGGGGTTCAGCTGTGAACACACCAAAACAAATTCACCAGACATACTATATGGATGTCGACATCCATAGGGGTGCAGTAGAGCAAAGCGCCAATATTTACCAAGGATTTTTCAAGGTTATAGATCTCACATATGAGCTGCATAAAGACAGGCAGGAAGGCAGTAACCTACTTTTTTAGGATATGAATGCCAGCCCTTAACGAATTTGACAGCCTTTATTCTCAGTGTATACAAAATCAGTATATCCTGTTACACATACATACAAACTCAAGGAAGGGACCACTAACATCAGAGACTGGTGTCTTGCATTAAATAACCATCGTTTATAAAGCAACATCCTTCATGTAAACCCTTGTGGTGAGGAGATGTCAGAATGTTTTCTCTTATAAACCACTTAATTCCCCTTGGTGGATATCATCAATTCTGCCATCCGAAACTAGCTGGGTAATGAATGCCAACAAATGCAGTGAGCCAACTGTATGCCACTGCCTCATAAGGTCAAGCTAATCTATTTTTAAATAACACAGCCATTGGCAAAGGGCGGCCTCCAGAAACAATGGACATGTTGAGTTGCCTGTCCTTGCATTATTTTTTGTAAAAGCTGTAGAATGTTCCACAATGTAACCTAAAAACATCCTTCAGAGAGTGGTCTTTTGGCAGCAAGAACAAAAATAGATTGATTTTTGTAAGTTTAAAAAAAAAAAAAAGACGTAAACACCAAGCACAGTTTAAGAGCAAGAGGGGACAAAAATCACACTCTTTTCTGTAGCAAATATCCAGTTTGCTATCGGCTGGAAACACTGTACACAGGGACAATGCTACAAGAAAACGGAGGTAAGGTGTCATTCTTCTAGATGCTGACATAGACCAGGTCCCGCATGAACAGAAAACAGAAAAGCTCCTCATCACCCTGCTTGCTGAATGAACACCTGAAATTTCACTTCTTAAACTCCACCTAGAGTCAACAGGCCGAAATACTTAAATACAATTCATTAAGCCTTGTCAGTCATTTATTTATTTATAGCTCGGTATAAATTATTAGACACTGAGAATCAGCTGATTGTAAAATCTGGTGATGAGAAAATGAACATATTAGGATCCTAAATGACAAGAAATCAAAGACAAATAGGGAGGAAAGAAGGAAAGATGTGGATGTCCTGGTCTGCACTTACCATCCGAATAAGAAGCAACAAGAGGGCTTCCCTGGTGGCACAGTGGTTGGGAGTCCGCCTGCCGATGCAGGGGACACGGGTTCGTGCCCCGGTCCGGGAGGATCCCACATGCCATGGAGCGGCTGGGCCCGTGAGCCATGGCCACTGGGCCTGCGTGTCCGGAACCTGTGCTCTGCAACGGGAGAGGCCACAACAGAGAGAGGCCTGCGTACCGCAAAAAAAAAAAAAAAAAAAGCAACAAGAGAAAATTCTTTCATGCAGCCAACAAATTTTAGTGAACACCTATGACTTGTCAGGTACTATTTTAGGTGCTGGGAAATAGAGGGGTGAACAAGTGAGATAAACTTCTTGTTTTCATGGACCTTGCATTCCAGTGGGAAGAGAGACAGACAATAAAGAAGCAAAAGAAGAAGATAATGTGAAATTACGAGGTTGTTGTCTTTTTTAATATAGAAATTTATTTATTTATGGCTGCTTTGGGTCTTCGTTGCTGCACGTGGGCTTTTCTCTAGTTGTGGCAAGTGGGAGCTACTCTTCATTGCGGTGCACGGGCTACTCATTGCCGTGGCTTCTCTTGTTGCAGAGCACGGGCTCTAGGCATGCGGGCTTCAGTAGTTGTTGTGGCTCACGGGCTTCACTGCTCCGTGGCACATGGGATCTTCCCAGACCAGGGCTCAAACCCATGTCCCCTGCATTGGCAGGCAGATTCTTAACCACTGCACCACCAGGGAAGCCCGATAATGTGAAACTGTGTCAAAGCTTTGAAACACAAACCAGGATGAGGGGATGGCATGTGATCCAAGGCGCTGTCTTATACGGGGTAGGTGGAATGGCGGTGCCAGCTCCTACTGGCTCCAATTACATGGATCTCTTCCCAACTCCAGTGATGCTACAAATCAGTCTCCCCTCCGCCAGAGCCTGCTGTTAAGCCTTTAGCAGCACACCACCAGATGAGGTCTTTCTGAAGAGACACTAAGGAGAGGAGTCAATCCTGTGACCATCCTGGCGGAGTGTAGGGGGTGGGGGTGGGGGAGGAGGCAGAGAAAAAGCAAGACCAGAGACCCCAAAGCAGAATTCACAGGAAACTCAGCAAGACATGGTGCTGTGTTTCAAAATGAGAACAGAATTATTTTGTTACAGAGCTGTTGTAATATATTCCAACTGGTCAAAATAAACACACAATGTCAAAACAAAACCCAGAAAGGCACAAAAGAACTATATTCAATTGTATGTGGTCCTAAGTCCCTCATTACGGTGAGGGGAAGGGTCTGGTGGTAGTGTTGTGGTTTTTATTTTTTATTTTATTTGTGTGTGTGTGTGTGGTTTTTAAATTGTGACTTATTTATTGCCTCCATTCTGTCTATAAAAAAAAGTGGAGGGACAGTTTGGTTCCTGGGTAATTTGCAAAGCCACAAAATTCACTTACAAAAATATGTAAGTGTGACCTATAATATTACCAGTTTGGGAAACTACAATCACACCCTTCTAAACTTTTGGAGTCTGGGCTATTCAGGGAATCTTAGCATTTTAGGAGCGCAAAAGATCTAAAAGGATACATCCACTTATTTTAGGTATGAAGAAAGGCCTAAAGGGGTGACTCACCAGAGATGACAGCACTAGTGGCCAAGCTTGTTCTAGAACACAGATCACCTGCCCCACTCGATGCCATATTTTCAATGCAGTCTATACCCTAGGGCAGTGGTGCTCAAAATTGAGCATGCATGAGAGTCTCCTTGTTAAAAACACGGCACAGGCTCCACCCTCCTGAGTTTAGGTATCAGTAGGGCTGAGGCCCGGGAATCTGCATGTTTAACCAGTTCCCAGGTGATGTAAATACCACTGGTCTGGGGAGCCTACTTTGAGACCCACTGACCCAGGAACTAGAAGCATGGGTTTTGAAATCCAACACGGCTGAGTTCCAGCTCTACTTCAGCCACTTGTATGATCCTTGGAAAAGCCACCCACACTCTCTGGACCTCAGTTTCTGACACGTTGAGTCCAGTTGGGAGGAATAAAGAACAAAATACCCATAAAGCACTAGCTTAGCCAAGGGCCTGGCACTTCCTAAACCAAGTGCTCAAAAAATACTAGCTATATCCTAGAGCTAAGCTTCCTTAACTGTAGTAGTTCCCCCTTATCTGCTGTTTTGCTTTCTGTGATTTCAGTTACTCACAGTCAACCATGGTCTGAAAATATTAAATAGAACATTCCAGAAATACACGATTTAGACGTTTTAAATTGTACACCAATAGCAGGATGAAATTTCCCGCCTTCCCCCTCTGTCCTGCCCAGGACATGAATCATCCCTTTGTCCAGGGTATCCTGCCCATTGGTTACTTAGTAGCTCAGTTATCAAATTGACTATCCAGGTACCACAGTGCTTGTGTTCAAGCGACGCTTATTTTACTCAGTAATGACCCCAAAGCACAGGAGGAGTGATGCTGGCAGTTCGGATCTGCCCAAGAGAAGCCGTAAAGTGCTTCCTTGAAGTGAAAAGGTGAATGTTCTCGACTTAATAAAATCATATGCTGTGGATGCTAAGATCTACAGTAAGAATGAATTTTCTATCTGTGAAATTGTGAGAAGGAAAAAGAAATATGTGCTAGCTTTGCTGTCATACTTAAAACTGCACAAGTTGTAGCCATAGTGCATGATAAGTGCTTAGTTAAGATGGAAAAGGCAATAAATTTGTACAGTAAGATATTCAGAGAGAGGCAGACCACATTCCCATAACTTTTATTATACTACATAGTTATAATTTGTTCTATCTCATGTTGTGTTTAATCTCTTACTGTGCCTGATTTGGAACGTATCACCCACAGATAAGAGGGGATTACTGTACTTTTCCTCTTTTCCACATACACTAGAATGGCTAAAGTTCAAAAGACAGACCAGATCAAAGATCGGCAAAGATGTGGCAGAACTGGAACATTTACGGCAGCTTTAGTCATAATAGATGAAAAAATAAACAGTCCAAATGTCCATTGACAAGCAAAAATATAAACAATCTGGTATATGTATGCAATGGAATACTACTCAACAATACAAAACAACCATGATACACACAATATGCGAAAAAAGCCAGACACAAAAGAGTACACACTGCATTATTTCATTTATATGAATTTCAATGACAGGCAAGATTAATCCATGGTGAGAAAAATCAAACAGTCAATGCCTCTGGAAGAGGTGGGGGAAATTGACTAGAAAGGGACAGGAGGGAAATTTCTGGGGTGATGGAAGTGCTCTGTATCTTGCTTTGGGTGAAGCTAACATGAGCATATACATTTGTCAAAACCCATCAAACTATATACTTAAGATCTGCACATTTTATTCCAGGTAAATATATACCTATAGTATATATAGTACATATATATGCTTTATTATATATGTAAAGTAACATATATTTTATATAACATATATACGTACTCGTACATTCTTATTAGGCACTTTTGTGACAAAAGACTGGACTGTCCTCTCCATTTAAAATGAATCAACTCTAACCTGGTAGATCCATTTAGCTTGATGCTTTCACAATCCAGTCCTGCTTCACATAATACCACTTGCTACAGACTATTTTGGTCTGTGCATCTTTTCAGAGAGTTGCCATGAAACAGAAACAGCAGAATCTTCTCCCACAAGAAGACCGTGACATTTTCATACAGACAGCACCCAGAGTGACCCGTGTCCCTGGTAGTGGCTAGTTCAAGGTGCAGACAACACAAAAGTAACATTTTTCCTTTACTATGTACCAAGTAGAAGCCTAGCTAATATGATTAAAACACAGTAATGAAAGCACAGGAAGAGCAATTTCGTAGTATAATTTAAATCTTATTCTCAGTATAAAAGAGAAGGCTGGTGAAATGCTTTCTAGTGCCGTCTTTCTGTAATGAAGACGTTAGAAGAGCTACCTGTGCCTGTGTAATCATTACAGGAAATAGTAGCTTTTACACTATGGTGGATTCCAGGCCATTCAAGCGTCCCCATCTATATCTTTATTCTATCCCATTACAAGAAGAACAAGTAGATTTGCCTACACATATACACACACACACATTCTATGAGCATTCCTACGTAGCTACAGTTTCCTTCGAACCCAGAGGTACCTGATTCCAAACACACTTTGTTAGATGACCAACCCTTCCGGACTGCCATGAGGAGGTGGCCCTGGGACGATGCCTCCCAATCTTTGGTAACTGATGGAGGGAGGCTCAGCCCCACGCAGTAGCTTGCACACTGAGAACAAGCCCCCACTGGACCCATTAGACACCAGGAGACCCCCGCACAGGACACGCAGGAACTCCTGCCTGTCCTTCCACCAGCCCTTTCTCCAAAATGCCCCTACATGGCGACCAGCAGCTGATCCCATCAAATGCTACAGTATTTTCTCTACAGTTCTATCAAGTCCTAATAATCCAGGTACTGGTATTAACTTCATAATTCAGGTTCCTGACACTAAAAGCTAGACTTAGAAATAAATAACTGCCCCAATTCACTTTAAACATAACAATAATAGTTAATCTTTATTGAGCACTTACTATGTGCCAGGCACTGTTCTGCACTCTTTGTGCTTATTAGTTTATGTGACACAAGAAAGCCAGTTTACAGATGAGGGAGGACACATTCTCAAGTGAGGCAAGGTGATGGACCTCAACCAAAGCTGGGGAGATGTGCAATGAATGAGCCACAGTCTCTCCCTTCAATGAGCTTACCACCTTGTATGGAAATGAGGGGAGGGAACTAACATAGTTCAGAGTAAGTAAAAAACTACAAGATACACCTTTAGGGGAGTCCAGAGGAAGAAGGATTTGTTCATCTGGGCAGGATGCCTGAGGGCTTCTTGGAGGAGGTGTGCAAGCGCACAATGAGGACATAAATGGAAGGAGCTTTCCATAACCGTCAGTCCCTCGGCTCCCAAAGCTACCAAAAGACCCAGCCCTTCTCCCTGTCCCCCTCCTCCGTTTCATCTGGAACGGGCCTGTTTCCAAAAGAGGACTAGCTCAGCCCAACCCTTCTTTCCTCTGACACATTCCTCCAGCTGCTGCTTGCCCTTCCAAGCCCGCGCAGGCACATATGGGAACTTTTCACCAGGGCTCAACCTGGTGCTTTCACGGGGAAGAACCTGCGTCATGGTGCACGGTCGTACAAGGGCTCCCTTTAAGGGAGTCCAGTCCTTCTCTATTGGACTGTATCAGGGACAGCCCCATGCCTGCACCAAACTAAGAAGTAAGGGACTCCCCGCCCCCACCAGCAGCCATCATAAAGGTCATCACTCCTCTCCAGGCTTCTGAGAGATGAATTTGCTTCCACTCCCTCCTCTCCAGGGTGCTCCTCGGGGCTCCCATGGTCATTCCCCCACCTCTTCCTCCTCAGTGCTTAAGGCTCTGCAACAAGGGCTCAAACCCTCACTCTTGGCATCTGTGTGACCTTGGACAAGTAACTGAACCAACATCAGTCCCAGTTTCCTTATCTGTAACATGGGGTTTATAAGAACAACTCGGTCTCAAAACTGTTGTCAATCAGAACAAGATAGTGCAAGGAAAGCATTTTACATAGAGCCTGGCACGTAGTAAGCTAACAAGAAAGAGCAGCTATCGTCATCATCACAGGGATGATGATGGTCTTAGTGATGGTGATGGTGGTGATGTTGGTGGCAGTATAAACTTGGGCTTGAGTAGCACTGAAATACCCTCTCCATTCTCTCCCCCCACCGCCACCCACGAGCCTGGGACCGGGCCACACGGTCGAGACACATGCGTCATCCTGCTGTGGGGTGAATGCAGGATATTCAGACGGCGAGCTTTGGAACTGCCAGGCGGTGATGCCCGGACCCACCTGGGCAGTCGCGGGTGACGCTAATTTTCTGATGGAGGAGGCCCAACAACCAAAGACCCTCACCTCCTTCGTACCCATTCTCCAGGTCTGGAAACAGACAAAGTGGCCAAAGAACGCAGCCACTGCGCCTGCTGCAACACTCGCCCAGGGAGTCAGGAGAGCGTCCACGTTGCCCCTGCCAACTCTCCTCCAGGTGCAGGCAAGCTGTGCTGCACTTGGTGGCGGAGATAACAGGTTGGCAAACCAGGCCTGGGAAAAATCTCCACGCTTCCCCGCGCAAACCCAAGCCCCTCTTCCCAATGCAGGTGAGCAAACCACCCACAACCTCTCAACAACTTTGTATTTCACTATCAGGGCGCACGGCCTCAACTTCCCCGCTAAGCCGCATTCGCAGGAGGAAAGCGGGAAATCGAGTTGGGGGGCGGGGGGAGCCACCGCAGGCCGATCCCCTTTTCTGGGGGCGCCTCCGGGAGGCGCATCCCGTCTTACCTTGTCTGACGGCTTTGAAGGTGACGGCCTCCTTGCAGCTGTCGATAACTCCCAGTATGTCATAGCGGGGTAAACCGGACACCCGGATCCCCTGCACCTCCAGAAGCAGCTCCCCCTCGCCCAGCCGAGGGCCCTGGCCGCCGCCGGGAAGCCCCGCCGCCTCGGCCGCCGCCACCGCTCCGACATACGGAAACTCTCCGTTCTCCGCGCCCCCCAGCACCGTCACCCCCAGCTCGCCCTGGGGTCCCCGCTTCACGGTGAATTCGTGAACCCTGCTAGTCCAGTGGTTCTTCTTCTGGATCACTTTCGACATGATGACTTACGCCCCTCCACCCCCCCCAAAAAAAATAACAATAAAATGAGAGACAGGTGCCTTCCACAGCACAAGCCCCCAAGCCCACGCTGGTTCAAGGGAGAGACATCTCCCCCCAAATAACGCAACGGGAGAGAGAAACTTGGCAGACTCGCTCCCTGCACACACTCGCGCACTCAAGCCATCATAAAACAAACTTTCCGGGCTTCCCCGCGAGCCCTGCACAAGCGCCCGCGAGCTTTGTTTGCATTCCGGTGCTTCTACGTCCACGTTCCGGCGCCTGACCGTGCTCTCCGGGACCAGAGTCCACTCTGCGCCGCTTGGGTTATTTTTTTCCTTCCTTCCTTTCTTTCTTGCCTCTTAGAAATGCGGTGTGTCCTCTTTGCCTCCCGCCTGGCTCGCCTTTCCTCGCTGGCGGGCTGTTACTGAGGGTTAGGGGAAGCCCTTCCAGCCAGTTGCTGGGAGCCCTGGATACGCGGTTGCGGAGCGCGGCGGGAGGCGGGGGGGCGGGGGGGGCGGGGGAGAGGGACAGGAGGGAAGTGCCTGCGTCCCCTTTAAGCAGATACAAAGGCTCGGCTTGTTTTGTTACAGTTCATTCTATTCCGCGCCGCCGAGCGCAGCGGCCGGCCTGAGGAGACGCGCGCGCATGCGCCCCGCGGCCGCCTGCCGGCCGGCCCGCCCCACCCCGCCTTCCCGAAGGGAGAGATTCCAATGTGCTTCCCGTTGGGTCCTAAAGCCGACCTCCCAGAAGCAGGCAATTTCCCCCCCCCGCTTCACACACCCCTCTTATTCCTCCTTTTCTTTCAGTGCCCACGCCTCGGCAAATCCCTTTGGGAGTTTGCGGGATGCGCAAGTGTTTTCCTCCAACCGTTTGCAACTTTTGAAAACATGGGCAATCTGGCTTTGGCATTTTAAAACCGTTTCAAACAGGTGGGGGTTGGGGAGCCTCATACACTCACCCTGGCGCTCACAGTCACGCACACACGCACGCACTCACGCCGCCCTAAGCTTCCTTACCGCCCTCGGCCAGTGGCTGGCCCCGCTGTCGGTCACCGAGCCCGCACTGTCTGCCGCACCCCCACCCGCCCCCGGCCGCATTTCCCTATAATACGCAGTACCCGACCCTGAAGCTTCTGTCCGCCTGCACAAAGCCCTCGGGTTCGTCCTGGAGCGGGGTCTGCCCGTGGGTCTGCGATCCTGTGGAGGGGGACCGTGAGTGTACCCCGGGTCCCCTAACTGGGATCCCTGGGAGAGTCACACGCTCACACACACACACACACATACACCCTTAAACTTTGGGGCCAACTTTTTTGGACACAGGGGAAAACTATAGGTGAGGGAAAGAAGCCAAAAAGCAAGAGGGGGTTCGGGTCTTCAACCGAAAAGGGGTCTAGTTCTTTAACTCCCTCGCTGGGAGAGACTTCTGGAGCCAGGCATCTGTCTCGGGCTCAAGTTCCTGGCTGAGCTGGGCAGCCTTTGGACCCGCCCCAGGGCCAGGAGATAAGGATCACTTCTGGGTCTGGGATCTGCACCCGAGTCCTGGCGCCCGCGGGGGCTTGGGCGCGGCAGCCACCTCTCGGAATTCGCAGCCCCGGGGGCTGAGGTAGAGCCAGTTTCTATCCTTGCTAGGTTTCGGAACGTGCTCGGGGGCTGCGGACAGAAAGAATACCCTGCACCGGCAAGGCTGCACTCCCCACATACTCCCCAACTGGCCTGGGCGATAGTCTCCCAAGCATTTTCTTTCCCTCAGTGATTTATAACTTGTTTATTCATCTTTGGCCACAGGAGAGATTTCAAGCGCTAAATAAGGGAGGTGAGTGTAAAGGACTCAGAAAGAATGCGGTGCTGCAGAGGTCACGGTTGAGAGCCGGGCTCTGGGGGTTAGGTTCCCACCGGTCCAACCTCTGTGTGACCTTGACCAAGCGCCGGGACCCCTCAGAGCCTTCGTTTCTCCCTTGTTAAGTAAGTATAACAATACCTCACAAGATTCTTGTATTACAGGGAGAACACTTGTAAAATGGTATATAATAAAAACTTAGTAGTATTAGTAGTAATAGTAGTAGTTGGAAAAATTAGGAATCATTTGGCGTTTCAAGTTAGATGATGATAATTCCTCCTCTTCTTTCTAAAGCTTAAAATATATAAGCATACATTTAAATATTTTAAAGCGATGTTTGTAGGGTGCTATTCTAAGCCAATAAAAATAAAAGAAGATGGGCTTCCCTGGTGGCGCAGTGGTTGAGAGTCCGCCTGCCGATGCAGGGGACACGGGTTCGTGCCCCGGTCCGGGAAGATTCCACATGCCGCGGAGCGGCTAGAGGGAAACTTTGTCTTCAGCCTCTTTTCCTGGAAGATACCCATTTGTTTCCAACTTGACTGAATCAAGATGAGTGTGAAATTCAAAAGGTTCATTCCCAAACCCAAGCACAGATCCAGCCAGTCAGAATCTTAGGGATGGGTTCTATCATCTGGACTTCTAAGGTTCCCCTGAAGTGGTGCTGGTATACAACATGAAGACCACAAGTCTAGCATCTTGATTCCGGAGCATTTTTTACATCACAGACCCTTTTAGGAGAAGAAATCTGTGGTCCGCATCTTCCCGTAGAGTGTAAGCTCCAGGAGGGCAGTGAAGTTTGGTTTACTGATGCATTTGCAGTTCCTCGAACAGTGCCTGGTACCTGGTTAATGCTCAAGTATTTGGTGAGTGAATCCTTCCCCCCAAATGCACATTTTTGTGTAACACCTTAGACTGAAATCACAGATTCCCCTACAAATCACCAGTAAGCTTGACCTTGTATGTTCCTCGCTTCCGCAGCCCATATTCTAGGATTGCTTACCAAGAATTCCCCCACCTGCCTCCAATCACTGGTCCCCTACCTCCTACCTCACCCCCACCTGGAGGAGTCCAAAGGATGGGCAAGACCAAGTGGTTTGCAATTCCTCCCACTTGCAGAGCACCATCTTCCCTCTCCAGGATTCCACGTGTTTCTGAGGCTGAGAAGAGGAAAGGACTTGGAATTTAGCCCACTTCAGATTTTAGATGTGGAGTAACCCCCCAAAAAAGAAGGGATACCTAAGGGTACAGACAGCAGGGTGGAGAGAGGTATAGAGAGACATATTATAACCCAGGAACATAAAAAGAAGTAATTTGAACCTCCAATGCAGCTAAGACTGTCAGTTTTTCCAGACATTAAGTTTATGATATTCCCAGGCTCTCTGCTCCTCCTCTGACACTCTGTCTACTCTGTTTCTCCTGGTCCAGTTCCTGTGTCCCAGATTGGAAACAACTTCAAGGCAGAAATCATATCTATCCTTTTCCAACCTTTGAATCCTCAGCACCTAAACCCATGCCTTGAGGGGAGTGTGCATCATACACACTTAATGAATGAATGCCTGGATTAAGTGATCTTAAACTGGATAATATATGGCCTTTGACATGAAGCCTATTTAGATTCGGTGGCTAGAACCGATTTATAGATTGTTATTTTGAAAGAGCTTATAGTTATCTTGGAGTATATTTTGCTTGAATAGATGTAAAGTGGGATCCTAGTGTTCTGGCTTCTCTCACTTACGTTATGACTTTGACAATACATTCCAGTGGACAAAATAATGCCATAAAATATCTAACTTGGAGGTTTACCATGTGTGCCAGGATAATTATGTGCATTATTTTATGTAATCACTACAACAATCGTGTGAGGTAGGTATGTCCTTGACTTCCATGAATGACCTTCATTTTACAATTGAGGAAAGTGAAGCTAGGCAAGTAAAGAAACTTGCTGAAGAGCTTGGAAATGATAAAGCTAAGATGTGAACCCAGAGGCACAAACCAAAGCCCATTCTCAGAACCACTGCACTCTGAAGGTGTAGGATGTGGCCATCCACCATCTAGCATATTTGGGTACCAGCATTCTTTGGCTCCTGAATCTGCCACATAGTGTGTGCACATCAATTAAGTCACCCTGCTATCTCTTCCCTTGAAACTGAAGGAATACAGTGTTCCACTCCAGAATCCAATCTCCAGTTCCCCTTCTGTAGGCTCTGAAGATCGAATAATTTACTGTAATGTAAAGAGGATTAATTTGCAAACATTTCTAAAGTGTTTGGAGATCTGTGGGCTCCGGTACAGGCGACGTGCCAAATGGCCTTATACTGTTATTGCGGAAGCATTTCAACAATGAACTCTTAATAAACACAGTGGATCGAGATAAGTAAACTGTGACACAATAAACTCTGCACAGATTATGATTTAATTTTCATATAGCTAGTTCAACTAAAGGGAAGAAAAAAATCCACAAATATAAATTGTACATTGCTTTTCTTTCACAAATAACATTTCCTTTCAAAGTTTTCTAGTTGTGAGTAAAGAAATCATTATTGTAGTCTAAAGTGGTAACTTACCTCCTTTTTCTGAAAATGAGAAGATGGGAGATAAATTCGTTGGTGTGGGGCAAAAGAGGACATGAAAATTGGTTATCTTTTAGTTTCTGAAGAATGCCGTTGAGGAGTATGTTATAGATATCAAGGTAAATATTTCGTATTCAAGAAACGTAACTGACGCCAAACTGGTAATTTAGAGCAGAAGATCAACAAAGGATGTTAAAGCCCTTAGTTCAGATTGAAGGAAACAGACAGGGCAACTTTCCACGTCATCTCCTGGAGGGGCTTTTATGATTCGCTTGATAACTTGTTCTTTTCCTCACAGGGAGGCAGATGGGTTTTTTCTGACCATGGTACCCCTTCCTTTAGTCCTTTCAGCTAGGCAAGAATAAATAAAATGTTAATTCTTGTGACCTTTCAAGACATCACATGTGAACTATTATTTTAGTACCCCAGAGGAGGAAGAGAGTTTAATCCTGGCTAATGTTCTGGTTCACTTCCTGGGAAACAAATGAATATTGGTAACTGGAAGATTTGAAATTCGATGTTGGGGCCGAGAAAGCAAGAGAAACCGAAGAATTTATCGTGGGAATCTCTCCTAAAATTTCCAAAATGTTCAGCCATAATGTAGCATATCATCCTACATAATTCCACTGAACATATACCTCATGATATTGTTAAGTCCTTGAGAACAGGGTGTTTGCATTTTCTTCTTAATAGATATTTGTATCTCTTTTATTTCCTCTCCCACCAACTCTATGAAAATATAGTAATTGGAACATGGTAGATGCTTAAATAATACAGGATTTTATTATTGAAGGTGTTCACTCACTATATGTCTTCTTCTTTATTGTATGTTTTTAACAATTTATTGCACGGAAACTGAGAGAGAAGGAAAATACACGTTGAAATCAAAGATGGAATGCCCATATTTTTAAAAATACCCTAATAATGTAAGTTGTTGCAGAACAATTTTAAAAATAGGTAACTAAAAAGGCAACATTAAATTTAGTTATTCAAAATTGTATTACCACAAGGGACTTCCCTGGCGGTCCAGTGGTTAAGACTCCACACTTCCAATGCAGGGGGCCTGGGTTCGATCCCTGTTCGGGGAACTAAAATCCTACCTGCCCTGGGGCGTGGCCAAAAAAAAATTGTATTACCACAAGGTAAGCAGTTTCTACGTTTGGGTGTATCTCCTCCTGGACTTTGGTCAATACAAATATATACACACGCACGCAATCTACTTTCTTAAGTTGTCTCTCTGTCTCCCTCTCTCCCCATTTGGAATTTACAGTTAATTTATGGAATAAAATAATCCTTTATACCTTTTATTACTTACCAATATACCCTCAATTTTCTATTTGTTAAATATAAACCTCTATTGATCACTTTTCTTAGCTCAATAATATTCTATTCTTTGAATGTTCCAAGATGTATTAAACCAATGCCCTATTAATGATCATTTAGGATTCTGAATGGGGCTGAAGTAATTATTTGTATTAGGATGTTTTGGTTGCCAGTGACAGAAACCTAGTTGAACTAGCTTAAGCAAGAAAGGAAATGTATTACTCCATATAACTGGCAAGAGTAGAGATGAAACTAGTTTTCATCAAGGCTGGATGAAGAGGCTCAAGCGATGCCCTCAGCTTTCTCCATCTCTCGGTTATTTTTTCCTCGGTGTTGCCCTCATCCCCTCCTACTACATACAGATTGGCCTTCTCCCGACAGCCGGGAAAGATAGCCACGTGCAACTTACATCATCCAGGTTTAGCAATCCCAAAATAAAGGAGATTTTTCACTGACAGATGGGAAGAGCAATGAGAGAAATTTCAGGCTGTATTAAAGCTTTCAGTTTCAATTGTGGAGAGTAGACGGAGTCTGCCTACTTTTCAGTAGCTTTGAGAATAAACACAAGTGAGTCACAGACATGATTGGCTGCCTGATCAAGCCTGGCAGAGTGTGTGTGGACTTGAGACGACTCGGGGAAACCTCATTAAAATGAGTTCCTATACAAGTTCCGATCGTGGTCGCCTCTTCCACAGTTAACTAAGAGTTCCAAGAATTCAAACGTAGTGTGAGTTTGATTTCAATCGAAGCTGCAGTGGTTGGCCCACACGTTGGTAGCTATTTTGAAGATATTCTGAAGCTGGCAGTAGTGCAGAATTGTACCCTTTACAAGGGAAGCCAGTCAAGTGTTATACGTGTTTAATACAGATGGTTTGTTAAACTACATAACATCAATTTCAAATATTCTGAAATGAATCTTAAATTTTTCTGAAGCTAAACTAAAAAAGAAAATTAAATATTCTAAGATGGCCCATGACAGTTGGTAGATTGTTTTCATTCATTTGTTCATTCAACAGATGTTGATTAAATACTTATTTTGTCAATTCCTCCTAGGCACTGATGGTACAGCACTAAAAGACACGCTATTTTATTTGCTGGAAGAAGCTTACCTCCTACTTGAATACTCATTGGATACTGAGACAAGAAAACATACCAGTTCAATAGTGTTGGGTAAGTCCAATGCCAGGGAACCTAGGGTGATTCTGGTGGACATCTCTTTGGGAAGGATTGTAATTCACAAATATGTCTTCAGAAACTAAAGGTGCCATTGTTAGAAGAACTTCTTGCATCCTCCACCTATAATTTATTTTAATAGTATTTTAATAAGTGAAAGACAATGTCCAGTTTTATGATCACATTATGATACTTGAAGATGTGCTTTATGGAACCATTCACTGAGTTCCCAGATGGTTACAGCTGCCCACAGTGTGAATATATGGTCCCATAAAGGACAACTCTGTCTTGCCACAAAGCCGATCCAGCAAACACTAGGCAGAGTTTTAGAAAATGACTCAGCAATCTGGAATCTGAGCAACCTCGCTCCTTGAACTGTACCATCTTTGGAAAATTGTTCCCCATAAAATCTTGTAGCCAGATGAATGAGGACCCCAAAAAATGTGTTATTCACTTTCCAGATTTAGCACATTCCTGGAATTTTAAACTCATTTTTGTGGACTGTTGCCCAGGTGAGGGGAGGCTTAGCCAAACCGGGAGTGGTTTTGAGCAGTATCCCCCAGGGAATCAGTGCCCAAATTTGGTGTGCTTGTATCCTGGACATTCCTGACACTCCTGGCTGAGAAATTCAGCTTGCCTGAGTTTGGGTACCCCAAGGATTTTACATGCAGCAGAGAACTGCTGAATTAAGCTAAGTGTTGGAAGACATTGCAGTTTTAATCATTAAGTTACTTCCCTGCTTCAGTGAACTTAAAAGCTGGCATATGCTTGGGAATGTTTCTGCTTCCAAACGCACAGCATGTGCATTTTTCAGATGTTTGACCTTGATCTTGTGACCTTTGCTCTAAAATCCTGAGAGTGCTGGGAACACTCACAACTGAGTGATGGGAGCAAAACTAGACAGATAGCAATTCTTTTTTTCTTCTCTCTCTCTTTTTCTTTCTTTTTTTTTTCTTTGCTTAAATCTTAGGTTACTCTGTTTTAGACTAGACCCCTAGTTTAAATAGCTTCCCCTTCAGTTATTAATTTTATTTTAATCTATCATTTTGGTATGACTTTACATTTTGAATTGATACCACTAAAGCCTAAAACTAGTAAAGCTATGTGATCCACCTGCTAAGGCAAGCTGGCATTTATGTCACCGCTCTCCAGATAACCTTCTCTAGGTTAATGTTTTCAAATTTTTTGATTCCTGTTCAGAATAAGAAATGCATTTTGTTTTACCACCACATATACACATATAAACATGTATATAAATAATTGAAACAAAAGTTTAAAGAAACCATATTTATCCTTTCTTCATATGATGCACTATGCCTTGGGTTATGGCCCACAGCCAAATTTATTTCTTAACGTTTCCCTGTATTACCTACAAGCTAAGAATGGTTTTATGTTTTTCAGTGGTTCAAAAACAGACAAACAAAATACACTGAGACATATTTACAATATGTCATGTGCTCTTCTAAATCTTTGCATTTGTTAACTTGTTAAATCTCTGGTGATTAACATATTTTGAGGGAGTGCTCAGTATGCAGGATGCTTTGGTAAATGCTTTCAGTGATGCACTTACTTAATCCTCTCTACCTTATGAGGCCGGGAGTATTAGCAGTCCCACTTAATAGATGAGGAAACAGATGCTATGTGACTTGCCCAGGAGCACACACCTAGGAAGTGGCAGTTGGGATTTAATCTTATGTTTCTCCACTTCCAGACTTTTGATTCTTAATGCTATTGATGTCTGCAGCTTCGTGACCACAGCTTGACACATAATATGGGCCCAATGCATATTTGAAGAATGAATGAATACATGTATGAATGAATGAAGGATGCAGAGATAGAATGATGGTATCCCATAAATCCTGACCAACTATGGGAACACAGATAAATTAGGTGATTGCTTGGTGCTTTAAAAAGCAAGCAAGCAAACAAAAAACAAAGTAAATCCCTCATTTATTGAGTGCTAAGTAATGCATTTAAGTGCTTTCAATACATTTTTTCAATTGACCCTCATAATGACACTATGAGCCAGATGCTATCCCTATTTCGCAGAAGAGACTGAGGTTCAGAGAAGTTAAATACCTTGCCTAAGATGACATGACCAGTATATTTAGACCTGGTGTGACTAAGACAGACGATGTTCTTAATTACTGTGCTATGTACCACCATTTATTAATTTCTAATGTCACTGTAATACTATCTACCCCCATGATTTTGTAAGCAAAATAGACAATGTATCAGAACGTTCATCAATAACTATAATATTTTCCCATGACATATTTCTCTATCAAAAAGTTAAAAACTCAAGGTGGAAGAAGTAGAGGCAGAGAAATGCCTTCCAGTACGTTTGATATGGAGATTGTGTTATTAAAATGTTGTTATATAATTTTTGCAAATGTTCTATAAATCTAAAATTCTAGATTATTTATTCTAGAATTAAATTTTTTTAAAGAACAGTATTAAACACATGAAAAAAAAATGTTTAACTTCATTAGTCATTAGAGACATGCAAACCCAGTGAGATACTACTATACCTCCACTAGGATGGGTACAATTTTTTTTCATGGAAGATAACAAATGTTGGTGTAGATGCGAAGACATTAGAACACTTATGCATTGCTGCTGGAACTGTAAAGTGATGCAGACACTGTGCAAAACAGTTTGATGGTTC
This sequence comes from Aethalodelphis obliquidens, assembly GCF_003676395.1. Lineage (NCBI taxonomy): Eukaryota > Metazoa > Chordata > Mammalia > Artiodactyla > Delphinidae > Aethalodelphis > Aethalodelphis obliquidens. The sequence continues at coordinate 13,996,307 of NW_020837966.1, forward strand.
TTCAATAAGTTAAACATAGAATTACTATACCACCCAGCAATTTAGTTCCTAGGTATATATATCCAAAAGAATTGAACACAGGTGTACAAACAAAAACTTGTACATGAATGTTCATAGTGGCAATATTCACAATAGCCAAAGATGGAAATAACCTAAAAGTCCATCAAAAAAATTAATGTATAAAGAAAATGTGGCTATCCATACAATGGAAAATTTTTCAGCTGTAAAAAGGAACAAAGGACTGATATACGCTATAAATAGAAGAACCTTGAAAACATGATGTCAAGCGACAGAAAACAAATACAAAAGACCACATAGTGTGTGATTCTATTTATCTGAAATGTCCAGAACAGGCAAATTCATACAGATAAGAAATAAATTGGTGGTTATCAGGAATTGTGGGGAGGCAGGAGGAAGAGTGCTGGTTAATGGTTATGGGATTTCCTTTTGGGGTGATGAAAACATTCTGGAACTAAATAAAGGTGATGGTTGCACAACACTGTGAATGTACTAAATGCTACTGAATTGTGTACTTTAAAATGGTTAAAATAGGGAATTCCCTGGCAGTCTAGGGTTTAGGGCTTGGTGCTTTCACTGCAGTGGCCCTGTTCAATCCTTGGCTCTGCAAGCTGGGAGGCCAGAAAAAAAGAAAAGAAAACAGGTTAAAATAGCAAACTTTATGTTATGTGAATTTTACCTAAATTTAAAAACTCACTCTGACACCATTTTAAAAAGGTAGCATACTGGGCTTTCCTGGTGGTGCAGTGGTTGAGAGTCCGCCTGCCGATGCAGGGGACGCGGGTTTGTGCCCCGGTCCGGGAGGATGGGCCCGTGGGCCGTGGCCGCTGGGCCTGCGTGTCCGAAGCCTGTGCTCCGCAACGGGAGAGGCCACAGCAGTGAGAGGCCCGCGTACCGCAAAAAAAAAAAAAAAAAAAAAAAAAAAGGTAGCATACTAAAATAATATAGAATGTGCTGGGATATACGATACAACTTACAAAGGAAAAAATTTAAATATTACATGAAATACCAGTACTCAGTACAGCATCCTGATCTAGAGTATGGACTTTCAAAACTGGCAGCTCTAGAATCAAAGCCCTGTGCTGTCACATAATGACTAGTTATCCTTAGGCAAGTTTTATAACCTGTATGAGACTCGCAGTCCTCATTCATCAACTGTGTGTAATTGCTGTTAGTTATAATGTAATACTTTTTATATAAGTTGTCACTTAGCCTAAATATGATGACAAAGATTAATATATACTTTGATCTTTTTTTCCTTTGTATATATGTGAATTGAGTGTTGCTTGTCTTCCTAATGGTCATTTCATTAAAAGCAAAGGGTTTACGGAGATAACCATCATAGTTTTGTCACCATATGTGTCTTTCTACATCCCAGGAAAAGCATCCTGTGAACAGATCTTTAAAGTAGCTTCCAGGGACTTCCCTGGCGGTCCAGTGGTTAGGACTCCGCACTTCCACTGCAGGGGTTGCAGTTTCCATCCCTGGTCAGGGAACTAAGATCCCACATGCCTCAGTGGTACGGCCAAAAAGAAAAAATAAAAGTAGCTTCCAAAGGAGTCTAGCAATTCACTATAACTATTATGTGAGGTTATATTGAAATTTAGGCTAAATTGCTTTAGTAAAATTTCCAGGCTGCTCCCAACCTGTTACTAAGGAAGAACAGTCGTGGAATATGCGAGTTGATAGGAAAGACTTTATTAAGAAAAAAGATACCTATTTTTCCTTCCCTTCCCCTTGAGGATAACTAAGCTGTCCCCATGAATATGAAGACTGCTCTTTCTTCTTGAATTTGCATATGGCATCCTCCCAGGTAATTTATGGAACAAATCCTGACACAGCTCCAGAAGAAACCATATAGCCCCTTCAGTATCGCTAGTAACCGGAAGGCCAAACGTTTAAAGAGGCAGAGGAAATCCATCTCCCAAAGGCTCAGACCCAGCACTCGCTGCTCTATACCCTATACAATTCCTCCACCCACACAACTCAGCCTTTCGTAAGAGAAAGAAACTTCTAGAACCCTGCCCTCTAACCTCTGTTCCTCATCTTCTGGAGTCCTCCTGGGAGTTGAGGAATGCGGGAAGATAGCTGCAGGGTTTGGCTTCCAGTTGGTCAACCCTGACACTAATTGCTCTCCGGGAGATTTTCAATCTTTGTTCTTGGCAAGAAACTGCAGGACAACAAAAGCTGCCAGCTGAGTGACTCTATGAAGAGCAGGGAGGTGGGTCTGGAAGGTATCTGGGAAGGGAAGGGTTTAACAGTTTCCACTCCTACTCAAGCATTCTAGTCTTACCAACAACTGTAACAAAGTCTCACTGACCTACAGGCATACCTCGTTTTCTTGCGTTTTGAAGATACTGTATTTTCATAAGCTGAAGGTTTGTGGTAACCCTGCCTTGAGCAAGTCTATCTGCACCATTTTTCCATCAGCATTTGCTTACTCCAGTTCTCTGTGTCACATTTTGGAAATTCTCACAATATTTCAAACTTTTTCATTATGATTTTATTTGTTATGGTGATCTGTGATCTTTGATGTTACTATTGTAATTGTTTTGGGGGGGCCACAAACCATGCCCAAGTAAGAGGTAACTTATCTGATAAATGTTGTGTGTGTTCTGACTGCTCTACCAACCGGCTGTTCCCTGTCTCTCTCCCTCTCCTCAGGCCACCCTCTTCCCTGAGACACAACAATATTGAAATTAGGCCAGTTAATAATCCTACAATGGCCTCTAAGTGTCCAAATGAAAGGAAGAGTCACATGTCTCTCACTTTTTTTTTTTTACATCTTTATTGGAGTATAATTGCTTTACGATGGTGTGCTAGTTTCTGCTTTATAACAAAGTGAATCAGTTATACATATACGTATTTTCCCATATCTCTTCCCTCTTGCATCTCCCTCCCTCCCACCCTCCCTATCCCACCCCTCCAGGCGGTCACAAAGCACCGAGCTGATCTCGCTGTGCTATGAGGCTGCTTCCCACTAGCTATCTACCTTACGTTTGATACTGTATATATGTCCATGCCTCTCGCTTTGTCACCCTTCCCCCTCCCCATATCCTCAAGTCCGTTCTCCAGTAGGTCTGTGTCTTTATTCCTATCTTACCCCTAGGTTCTTCATGACATTTTTTTTTCTTAAATTCCATATATATGTGTTAGCATACGGTATTTGTCTTTCTCTTTCTGACTTACTTCACTCTGTATGACAGACTCTAGGTCTATCCACCTCATTACAAATAGCTCAATTTCGTTTCTTTTTATGGCTGAGTAATATTCCATTGTGTATATGTGCCACATTTTCTTTATCCATTCATCTGATGATGGACAATTAGGTTGTTTCCATCTCCGGGCTATTGTAAGTAGAGCTGCAATGATCATTTTGGTACATGACTCTTTTTGAATTATGGTTTTCTCAGGGTATATGCCCAGTAGTGGGATTGTTGGGTCATATGGTAGTTCTATTTGTACTTTTTTAAGGAACCTCCATACTGTTCTCCACAGTGGCTGTATCAATTTACATTCCCACAAACACTGCAAGAGGGTTGCCTTTTCTCCACACCCTCTCCAGCATTTATTGTTTCTAGATTTTTTTTTTAACATCTTTATTGGGGTATAATTGCTTTACAATGGTGTGTTAGTTTCTGCTTTATAACAAAGTGAATCAGTTATATATATACATATGTTCCCATATCTCTTCCCTCTTGCGTCTCCCTCCCTCCCACCCTCCCTATCCCACCCCTCCAGGCGGTCACAAAGCACCGAGCTGATCTCGCTGTGCTATGCGGCTGCTTCCCGCTAGCTATCTACCTTACGTTTGTTAGTGTATATATGTCCATGCCTCTCTATTGCCCTATCACAGCTCACCCTTCCCCCTCCCCATATCCTCAAGTCCGTTCTCCAGTAGGTCTGTGTCTTTATTCCTGTCTTACCCCTAGGTTCTTCATGACATTTTTTTTTCTTAAATTCCATATATATGTGTTAGCATACGGTATTTGTCTTTTTCTTTCTGACTTACTTCACTCTGTATGACAGACTCTAGGTCTATCCACCTCATTACAAATAGCTCAATTTCGTTTCTTTTTATGGCTGAGTAATATTCCATTGTATATATGTGCCACATCTTCTTTATCCATTCATCCGATGATGGGCACTTAGGTTGTTTCCATCTGTGGGGTATTGTAAATAGAGCTGCAATGAACATTTTGGTACATGACTCTTTTTGAATTTTGGTTTTCTCAGCGTATATGCCCAGTAGTGGCATTGCTGGGTCATATGGTAGTTCTCTTTGTAGTTTTTTAAGGAACCTCCATACTGTTCTCCATAGTGGCTGAACCAATTCACATTCCCACCAGCAGTGCAAGAGTGTTCCCTTTTCTCCACACCCTCTCCAACATTTATTGTTTCTAGATTTTTTGATGATGGCCATTCTGACTGGTGTGAGATGATATCTCATTGTAGTTTTGATTTGCATTTCTCTAATGATTAATGATGTTGGGCATTCTTTCATGTGTTTGTTGGCAGACTGTATATCTTCTTTGGAGAAATGTCTATTTAGGTCTTCTGCCCATTTTTGGATTGGGTTGTTTGTTTTTTTGTTATTGAGCTGCATGAGCTGCTTATAAATTTTGGAGATTAATCCTTTATCAGTTGCTGCATTTGCAAATATATTCTCCCATTCTGACGGTTGTCTTTTGGTTCTGTTTATGGTTTCCTTTGCTGTGCAAAAGCTTTGAAGTTTCATTAGGTCCCATTTGTTTATTTTTGTTTTTATTTCCATTTCCCTAGGAGGTGGGTCAAAAAGGATCTTGCTGTGATTTATGTCATAGAGTGTTCTGCTTATGTTTTCCTCTAACAGTTTGATAGTTTCTGGCCTTACATTTAGGTCTTTAATCCATTTTGAGCTTATTTTTGTGTATGGTGTTAGGGAGTGATCTAATCTCATACTTTTACATGTACCTGTCCAGTTTTCCCAGCACCACTTATTGAAGAGGCTGTCTTTTCTCCACTGTACATTCCTGCCTCCTTTATCAAAGATAAGGTGACCATATGTGCGTGGGTTTATCTCTGGGCTTTCTATCCTGTTCCATTGATCTATTTTTCTGTTTTTGTGCCAGTACCATACTGTCTTGATTACTGTAGCATTGTAGTATAGTCTGAAGTCAGGGAGCCTGATTCCTCCAGCTCCGTTTTTCGTTCTCAAGATTGCTTTGGCTATTCAGGGCCTTTTGTGTTTCCATACAAATTGTGAATTTTTTTTTCTAGTTCTGTAAAAAATGCCAGTGGTAGTTTGATAGGGATTGCATTGAATCTGTAGATTGCTTTGGGTAGTAGAGTCATTTTCACAATGTTGATTCTTCCAATCCAAGAACATGGTATATCTCTCCATCTATTTGTATCATCTTTAATTTCTTTCATCAGTGTCTTATAGTTTTCTGCATACAGGTCTTTTGTCTCCTTAGGTAGATTTATTCCTAGATATATTATTCTTTTTGTTGCAATGGTAAATGGGAGTGTTTTCTTGATTTCACTTTGAGATTTTTCATCATTAGTGTTTAGGAATGCCAGAGATTTCTGTGCATTAATTTTCTATCCTGCTACTTTACTAAATTCATTGATTAGCTCTAGTAGTTTTCTGGTAGCATCTTTAGGATTCTCTCTATATAGTATCATGTCATCTGCAAACAGTGACAGCTTTACTTCTTTTCCAATTTGGATTCCTTTTATTTCCTTTTCTTCTCTGATTGCTGTGGCTAAAACTTCCAAAACTATGTTGAATAAGAGTGGTGAGAGTGGGCAACCTTGTCTTACTCCTGATCTTAGTGGAAATGGTTTCAGTTTTTCACCATTGAGGACGATGTTGGCTGTGGGTTTGTCATATATGGCCTTTATTATGTTGAGTAAAGTTCCCTCTATGCCTACTTTCTGCAGGGTTTTTTATCATAAATGGGTGTTGAATTTTGTCGAAAGCTTTCTCTGCATCTATTGAGATGATCATATGGTTTTTCTCCTTCAATTTGTTAATATGGTGTATCACGTTGATTGACTTGCATATATCGAAGAATCCTTGCATTCCTGGGATAAACCCCACTTGATCATGATGTATGATCCATTTAATGTGCTGTTGGATTCTGTTTGCTAGTATTTTGTTGAGGATTTTTGCAACTATGTTCATCAGTGATATTGGCCTGTTGTTTTCTTTCTTTGTGACATCCTTGTCTGGTTTTGGTATCAGGGTGATGGTGGCCTCGTAGAATGAGTTTGGGAGTGTTCCTCCCTCTGCTATATTCTGTAAGAGTTTGAGAAGGATAGGTGTTAGCTCTTCTCTAAATGTTTGATAGAATTAGCCTGTGAAGCCATCTGGTCCTGGGCTTTCGTTTGTTGGAAGACTTTTAATCACAGTTTCAATTTCAGTACTTGTGATTGGTCTGTTCATATTTTCTATTTCTTCCTGCTTCAGTCTTGGCTGCTTGTACATTTCTAAGAATTTGTTCATTTCTTCCAGGTTGTCCTTTTTTTTTTTTTTTTTTTTTTTTTGCGGTACATGGGCCTCTCACTGTTGTGGCCTCTCCCGTTGTGGAGCACAGGCTCCAGACACGCAGGCTCAGCGGCCATGGCTCACGGGCCCAGCAGCTCTGCAGCATGTGGGATCCTCCCAGACCAGGGCACGAACCCGTGTCCCCTGCATCGGCAGGCGGACTCTCAACCACTGCACCACCAGGGAAGCCCCAGGTTGTCCATTTTATTGGCATAGAGTTGCTTGTAGTAATCTCTCATGATCTTTTGTATTTCTGCAGTGTCAGTTGTTACTTCTCCTTTCTCATTTCTAATTCTATTGATTTGAGTCTTCTCCCTTTTTTTCTTGATGAGTCTGGCTAATAGTTTATCAATTTTGTTTATCTTCTCAAAGAACCAGCTTTTAGTTTTATTGATCTTTGCTATCGTTTCCTTCATTTCTTTTTCATTTATTTCTGATCTGATTGTTATGATTTCTTTCCTTCTGCTAACTTTGGGGGTTTTTTGTTCTTCTTTCTCTAATTGCTTTAGGTGCAAGGTTAGGTTGTTTAATCGAGATGTTTCCTGTTTCTTAAGGTAGGATTGTATTGCTATAAACTTCCCTCTTAGAACTGCTTTTGCTGCATCCCATAGATTTTGGGTCGTCGTGTCTCCATTGTCATTTGTTTCTAGGTATTTTTTTTATTTCCTCTTTGATTTCTTCAGTGATCACTTCGTTATTAAGTAGTGTATTGTTTAGCCTCCATGTGTTTGTATTTTTTACAGATCTTTTCCTGTAATTGATATCTAGTCTCATAGCATTGTGGTCGGAAAAGATACTTGATACAATTTCAATTTTCTTAAATTTACCAAGGCTTTATTTGTGACCCCAGATACGATCTATCCTGCAGAATGTTCCATGAGCACTTGAGAAGAATGTGTATTCTGTTGTTTTTGGATGGAATGTCCTATAAATATCAATTAAGTCCATCTTGTTTAATGCATCACTTAAAGCTTGTGTTTCCTTATTTATTTTCATTTTGGATGCTCTGTACATTGGTGAAAGTGGAGTGTTAAAGTCCCCTACTATGAATGTGTTACTGTCGATTTCCCCTTTTATGGCTGTTAGTATTTGCCTTATGTATTGAGGTGCACCTATGTTGGTTGCATAAATATTTACAATTGTTATATCTTCTTCTTGGATTGCTCCCTTGATCATTATGTAGTGTCCTTCTTTGTCTCTCATAATAGTCTTTATTTTAAAGTCTATTTTGTCTGATATGAGAATTGCTACTCCAGCTTTCTTTTGGTTTCCATTTGCATGGAGTATCTTTTTCCATCCCCTCACTTTCAGTCTGTATGTGTCTCTAGGTCTGAAGTGGGTCTCTTGTAGACAGTATATATATGGGTCTTGTTTTTGTATCCATTCAGCCAGTCTGTGTCTTTTGGTGGGAGCATTTAATCCATTTACATTTAAAGTAATTATTGATATGTATGTTCCTATTCCCATTTTCTTAATTGTTTTGGGTTTGTTATTATAGGTCTTTTCCTTCTCTTGTGTTTCTTGCCTAGAGAAGATCCTTTAGCATTTGTTGTGAAGCTGGTTTGGTGGTGCTGAACTCTCTCAGTTTTTGCTGGTCTGTAAAGGTTTTAATTTCTCCATCAAATCTGAATGAGATCCTTGCTGGGTAGAGTAATCTTGGTTGCAGGTTTTTCTCCTTCATCACTTTAAATATGTCCTGCCAGTCCCTTCTGGCTTGCAGAGTTTCTGCTGAAAGATCAGCTGTTAACCTTATGGGGATTTCCTTGTGTGTTATTTGTTGTTTTTCCCTTGATGCTTTTAATATGTTTTCTTTGTATTTAATTTTTGACAGTTTGATTAATACGTGTCTTGGCGTATTTCTCCTTGGATTTATCCTGTATGGGACTCTCTGTGCTTCCTGGACTTAATTAACTATTTCCTTTCCCATATTAGGGAAGTTTTCAACTATAATCTCTTCAAATATTTTCTCAGTCCCTTTCTTTTTCTCTTCTTCTTCTGGAACCCCTATAATTCGAATGTTGGTGCGTTTAATGTTGTCCCAGACGTCTCTTAGACTGTCTTCAGTGCTTTTCATTCTTTTTTCTTTATTCTGCTCTGCAGTAGTTATTTCCACTATTTTATCTTCCAGGTCACTTACCCGTTCTTCTGCCTCAGTTATTCTGCTATTGATCCCATCTAGAGTATTTTTAATGTCATTTATTGTGTTGTTCATCATTGCTTGTTTCATCTTTAGTTCTTCTAGGTGCTTGTTAAATGCTTCTTGCATTTTGTCTATTCTATTTCCAAGGTTCTGGATCATGTTTACTATCATTATTCTGAATCCTTTTTCAGGTAGACTGCCTATTTCCTCTTCATTTGTTAGGTCTGGTGGGTTTTTATCTTGCTCCTCCATCTGCTGTGTGTTTTTCTGTCTTCTCATTTTGCTTATCTTACTGTGTTTGGGTCTCCTTTTTGCAGGCTGCAGGTTCATAGTTCCCATTGTTTTTGGTGTCTGTCCCCAGTGGCTAAGGTTGGTTCAGTGGGTTGTGTAGGCTTCCTGGTGGAGGGGACTAGTGCCTGTGTTCTGGTGGATGAGGCTGGATCTTGTCTTTCTGGTGGGAAGGTCCACATCTGGTGGTGTGTTTTGGCGTGTCTGTGGACTTATTATGATTTTAGGCAGCCTCTCTGCTAATGGGTGGGGTTGTGTTCCTGTCTAGCTAGTTGTGCAGCACTGTAGCTTGCTGGTCGTTGAGTGAAGCTGGGTGCTGGTGTGTAGATGGAGATCTCTGGGAGATTTTCGCCATTTGATATTTTGTAGAGCTGGGAGGTCTCTTGTGGACCAGTGTCCTGAAGTTGGGTCTCCCACCTCAGAGGCACAGCACTGACTCCTGGCTGCAGCACCAAGAGCCTTTCATCCACACAGCTCAGAATAAAAGGGAGATAAAGTAGAAAGAAAGAATTAGTAGGAGTAGAAAGAAAGAAAGAAAGGAGGGAGGGAGGGAGGGAGGAAGGAAGAAAGGAAGGAAGGAGGGAAGGAAAAAAGAAAGAAGATAAAGTGAAATAAAATAAAGTAAGATAAAATATAATAAAGTTATTAAAATAAAAAAAAATTTTTAAGAGAGAAAAAAGAAAAAATTTAAAAAAAAACAGACGGATAGAACCCTAGGACAAATGGTGGAAGCAAAGCTATAGAGACAAAAATCTCACACAGAAGCATACACATACACAGTCACAAAAAGAGGAAACGGTGAAAAAAATCATAAATCTTCCTCTCAGAGTCCACCTCCTCAATTTGGGATGATTCGTTGTCTCTTCATGTATTCCACAGATGCAGGGTACATCAAGTTGATGGTGGAGCTTTAATCCGCTGCTTCTGAGGCTGCTGGGAGAGATTTCCCTTTCTCTTCTTTGTTCTCACAGCTCCCAGGGGCTCAGCTTTGGATTGGGCCCCCGCCTGTGCGTGTAGGTAGCCGGAGGGCGTCTGTTCTTTGCTCAGACAGGACAGGGTTAAAGGAGCCGCTGATTCGGGGGCTCTGGCTCACTCAGGCCGGGGGGGAGGGAGGGGCACGGAGTGCGGGGCGGGCCTGCGTCGGCAGAGGCCGGCGTGACGTTGCACCAGCGTGAGGCGCGCTGTGCGTTCTTCCGGGGGAGCTGTCCCTGGATCCCGGGACCCTGGCAGTGGCGGGCTGCACAGGCTCCCCGGAAGGGGGATGTGGATAGTGACCTGTGCTCGCACACAGGGTTCTTGGTGGCGGCAGCAGCGGCCTTAGCGTCCCATGCCCGTCTCTGCTGTCCACGCTTTTAGCCGCAGCTCGCGCCTGTCTCTGGCTCTCCTTTAAGCAGCGCTCTTAATCCCCTCTCCTTGCGCACCAGGAAACAAAGAGGGAAGAAAAAGTCTCTTGCCTCTTCGGCAAGTCCACACCTTTCTCCGGACTCCCTCCCGGCTATCCGCTTCGCACCAACCCCCTGCAGGCTGTGCTCATGCCGCCAACCCCAGTCCTTTCCCGGCGCTCCGACCGAAGCCCGAGCCTCAACTCCCAGCACCGCCCACCCTGGCGGGTGAGCAGACAAGCCTCTCGGCCTGGTGAGTGCCAGTGCGGGAATCTCTCCGCTTTGCCCTCCGTACCCTGTTGCTGTGCTCTCCTTCGCAGCTCCGAAGCTTTCCCCCTGCGCCACCCGCAGTCTCCGCCTTCATAGGGGCTTCCTAGTGTGGGGAAACCCTTCCTCCTTCACAGCTCCCTCCCACTGGTGCAGGTCCCTTCCCTATCCTTTTGTCTCTGTTTATTCTTTTTTCTTTTGCCCTACCCAGGTACGTGGGGGGCGGGGGGGGCGGTTCTTGCCTTTTGGGAGGTCTGAGGTCTTCTGCCAGCGTTCAGTAGGTGTTCTGTAGGAGTTGTTCCATGTGTAGATGTATTTCTGGTGTATCTGTGGGGAGGAAGCTGATCTCCGCGTCTTACTCTTCCGCCATATTCCCCAGCAATCTTCACATGTCTCTCATTTTAAGTCAAACACTAGAAATGATGAAGCTTAGTGAGGAAGGCAAGTCAAAAGCATAGACAGGCCAAAAGTCAGGCCTCTTGCACCAAACAGTTAGCCAAGTTGTGAACCCAGAGGAAACGTTCTTGAAGAATATTACAAGCGCTGCTCCAGTGAACCCATAAATGATAAGAAAGTGAAACAGCCTTACTGCTGATATGGAGAAAGTGTTAGTGGTCTGGATAGAAGATCAAACCAGCCACAACATTCCCTTAAGCCAAAGCCTAATCTAGAGCCAGGTCCTAACTCTCTTCTATTCTATGAAGGCTGAGAGAAGTGAGGAAGCTGCAGAACGAGCGTTTGAAGCTATCAGAGGTTGGTTCACGAGGCCTAAGGAAAGAAGCCATCTCTGTAACGTAAAAGTGCAGGGTGAAGCAGCAAGTGCTAATGTAGAAGCTACAGCAAGTATCCAGAATATCTAGCTAAGATAATTTATGAAGGTGGCTATACTGAACAAGAGATTTTCAATGTTGATAAAACAACTTTCCCTTGGAAGAAGATGCCATCTGGGATTAAAATAGCTAGAGAGGAGAAGTCAATATCTGGCTTCAAAGCTTCAAAGGACAGGCTGACTCTTGTTATGGCTAAAGCAGCTGGTGATTTGCCATTGAATCCAATGCTCATTTACCATTCTGAGAATCCTAGGGCCCTTAAGAATTATGCTAAATCTACTCTGCCTGTGTTCCATCGATGCAACAGCAAAGCCTGGATGACAGCTAGCACATCTGTTTACAACATGGTTAACTGAATATTTTAAGCCCACTGTTGAGAACTACTCCTCATAAAAAAAAAGATTCCTTTCAAAATGTTACTGCCCATTGACAGTGCACCTGGTCACCCAAGAGCTCTGAAGGAGACATACAACAAGATTAATGTTGTTTTCATGCCTGCTAACATAGCATCCATTCTGCAGCTCGTGGATCAAGGAGTCATTTTTACTTCCAAATCTTATTATTTAGGAAATATATTTCATAAGGCTATAGCTGCCATAGATAGTGATTCCTCTGATGGATGTGGGCAAAATCGAAAACCTTCTGGAAAGGATTCACCATTCTCATGCCATTAAGAACATTCAAGATTCATAGGAAGAGGTAAATATTAATAGAGGTCAAGTATCAATATTAACAGGAGTTTGGAAGAAGTCTATTCCAACCCTCATGTATGACTTTGAGGGGTCCAAAACTTCAGTGAAGGAAGTTACCACAGCTCTGGTGGAAATAGCAAGAGAGCTAGAATTAGAAGTAGAGCCTGAAGATGTGACTGAATTGCTGCAGTCTCAGGATAAGACTTGAATGGATGAGGAGTTGCTTTTTATGCACAGAAAATGGTTTCTTGAGATGGAATCTACTCCTGGAGGAGATGCTGTGAGGATTATCAAAATGACAACAAAGGATTTAGAATATGACATAAATTTAATTGATAAAGCAGCAGCAGGGCTTGAGAAGGTTGGCTCCAAGTTGAAGGAAGTTCTACTGTGACTATCAAACAGCATTGCATGTTACAGAGAAATCATTTGATAAAGTAAGAGTGGTATGGCACTCTTGTGCCAATTGTAGTGTGGCAAATTTCATTGTTGTCTTATTTTAAGACATTGCCACAGGACTTCCCTGGTGGCGCAGTGGTTAAGAACCCACCTGCCACCTGCCAGTGCCGGGGACACGGGTTTGAGCCCTGGTCTGGAAAGATCCCACATGCCACGGAGCAACTAAGCCCGTGAGCCACAACTACTGAGCCTGCACTCTGGAGCCTGTGAGCCACAACTACTGAGCCCGTGTGCCACAACTACTGGAGCCCGTACGCCTAGAGACCATGCTCTGCAACAAGAGAAGCCACCGCAATGAGAAGTCTGCACACCGCAATGAAGAATAGTCCCCGCTCACCACAACTAGAGAAAGCCTGCATGCAGCAACGAAGACCCAACACAGCCAAAAATACATAAATGAATAAATAAATTTATTTTTTTTAAAAAGACATAGTCACAGCCACCCCAGCCTTCAGCAACCACCACCCCGATCAGTCAGCAGCCATCGACGTGAAGGCAAGTCCCTCCACCAGCAAAAAAGCTCAGGTGATGGTTAGCATTTTTTAGCAATGAAGTATTTTTTAATTAAGATAAATACATTGTTCTTTTATTTATTTTTTTTAACTTTAAACAATTTTTATTACACAAAGGTTGTCATATAATTGGATATTGCTCTACTCTGTACACAATTATTCTTACTCTCCACAGAAAGGCTGCTTCTTAACTTCTCATCTGTTGATGGCAATCACTAAAATCCTGATTTTAACAGAATAGTAGTAAAAATGCCTCAGTGATTTAAGTTGAAAGCAGTACATTGGTGCATGGCTCTTATACTCATTTACCAGGCATGTACAAATGTCTTTATTCAAAAATACAAAATAAATTATCTGTAGGCATGGACAATGACAGCAGTAAACCATTCTATGTTGTCAACTGAAACCAGTAACTGATGGTTATAGTGATTTTCTTAAACATCAGCCAGCCTTTTCTTCAGTCATCTCCTTCAACTGACCTCTCAAAGTTATTGATGAGGAACGCTGCCTCGGGCTTCCTCTCACAGCTCATTAATGATGGCAAAGCCCTATTCTAGGAATTAGAACATGCCACCTCCCATCCCACCTCCCATCCCACCCATTCCGCCCATTCCAGGATCCTTCTCTTCTTTAGGAATTTCTGTGACTACAACTTCTGCTGTAGTTAACAGAGAGGCCACTCCAGCAGCATCCAGTAATGCAGTTCTTACAACCTTAGTTGGATCAATGATTCCTTTTTCCACCATATTCACAAAATCTCCAAGCATAGCATCATAACCAACTTCTGAAGAACTTTGCAAAATTTTCTCAACTATCAATGATCCTTCGACACCTGCATTTTTAGCAATGGTCATTGCAGGAATTTTGAGTGCTTTTTTAATAATTTCTATACCAATTTTTTGATCTTCATTAGCTGGAGTTATTGAATCCAAGGCTGGAAGGCACCGAAGCAGGGCACAGCCCCCTCCCAAAACAATGCCTTCTTCAACAGCAGCTCATGTAGCATTAAGGGCATCTGTAACTCTGTCTTTCTTTTCATTCACTTCAACATCACTTGTCCCACCAACGTTTAGCACAGCAACACCATCTGAGAGTTTTGCCAGACGTTCATTAAATTTTTCCTTTTCATATTCACTAGTTGTAATATCTAACTGCTCGATGATTTCTTGAATACGCTTTTCAATTTGAGCCTTGTCACCTTTTCCTTTCAAGAGCATGGCATCATCTTTGGTCACAATGACCTCTCCAACTTTTCCTAAGTCATGAGGCTGAACATCTTCAAGATTTAGAGTTAGTCCTTCTTCTCCAAATACTGCACCACCAGTAGCAATAGCCATGTCTTTAAGCTGGTTCTTTCTATTGTCACCAAAACCTGGAGCTTTGACTGCTACAACCTGAAGACCAACTTTCAGCCTATTCAAAACGAGTGTACTTAGAGCTTCTCCATCCACGTCTTCAGCAATTATGACCAAGGGCTTACGGTGAGCATTGGCAATTTCAAGAGCAGGAACAATGGACTGGACACTAGAAATTTTCTTTTCACTTAACAGAACATAGGCATCTTGGAATTCACATTTCTGACCTTTTGATGTATTAATTATGGAGAGATATACCCTCTATCAAACTTCATGCCTTCAATAATTTCTAATTCATCATTCAGTGTTTTTCCATCCTTTACTGTGATAACGCCCTTTCTTCCAACCTTTTTCATCGCATCAGAAATGATGCTGCCGATTTCTTTGTCTCCATTTGCAGAAATCGTAGCAACCTGGGCGATCTCTTCCAGGGTTGTCACAGGTTTAGACTGCTTCTTAAGTTCAGCAAGTACAGCATCAACAGCTAACATCACACCTCTCCTGATTTCCACGGGATTAGCACCTTTGCTAATCTTCTCGAAGCCTTCCTTAGCAATGGAGCGTGCCAGTACAGTCACAGTAGTGGTGCCATCCCCAGCCTCTTCGTTTGTGTTATTGGCAACATCTTGAACAAGTTTTGTGCCAATATTTTTATATTTATCTTTTAAGTCAATGGACTTTGCAACAGTCACACCATCTTTTGTCACTTTGGGACTTCCCCAACTCTGTTCAATAATCACCGTCCTTCCCTTTGGCCCCAGAGTGACGGCTACAGCATCAGCTAAAAGGTCTGCACCTTGAAGCATTAAGGCTCGGGCATCTGCACCAAATTTTACGTCTTTGGCATAAGCCCGAGTGTGATGAGGAGCCAGTGCCCTGGACACTGGCCTAATCTGGCGAAGGACTGCGGGCAATCGAAGCATTTCTGGGGCAGCGGCACGGCTAGTGGGCGACGAGACAGGCCGTCGGTGGCGAGTGACATTGTTCTTTTAGACATAATGCTATTGCACACTTAATGGACTATGGTATAGTATAAACATAACTATTGGCATTAGGAAGCCAAAAATTCCTAGCAACTTGGTTTATTGCGATGTTCACTTTATTGCAATGGTCTGGAACCGAACCCGCAGTGTCTCTGAGGTATGCCTATATTGGCATAATGTAATCAAAATGGCTGAAACCCCTTTTTTATTCTATATGCCTTATATGACTTACAAGGAGGTTAAATGTTCTGCATTTGTTTGAGCAGCACCTATACTTCTTCATACAGGCACTTATTCACTCAAAAATATTTACTGAGTGCCTACTATGTGATGACAGTTTTCTAAGCAGTAGGTACTGATTCAGCCATTCATTCAATAAATATTTACTGAGCACCTAATATGTACCAGACAGGTGAGCTTCCAAGGAAAATGTAGTCAACGAAATGAATGAAAGCTCTATTCTTATGGAGCTTCCATGTTAGTGGAGGAATACAAAAATGAAGAAAATAGAGTCTTTGAATAGTAGAGGTGCTATGCAGGGCAAGCTAAAGGGAATTGGGATGCCCTGAGTTGGGACTGGTATTTTGTGTAAAGGAGTCAGGGAAGGCCTCATGGCTAGGTTCATATCTGATCAGAAACCTGAAGGAAGTCAGAGAGTGGACCATGTGGCCATCTGGGAGACAGTGTTCCAGGTGGAGGGACCAGCACGGGCAAAGGCCCTGGGGTGGAGCATGCTTGGTATGGCATGAAAATACAAAGGTGAAAACACTAGACACTGGTTTTACCTTCTTGGATTGTAGAGTCTGGTTGTGGAGGCAGAGAGTAATCAAATATCTCCCACATAGATGTCTAATTCTGAAGAGCCCATGTGCCAAGAGGGAAGCACAGATGGGGCTGGAAGATCCTATAAAAATAGCTGATCGAATCTCAGGGAAGGATTCCCTTAGGAAGTGTAGTTTAAACTGAAATCCAAAGAAGAAAGCGAGGTTAACCTGGTGAAGGGGAAGGAGGTGGTAGGGTATTAGGGAGGCTATTTCCTGTATAGGGAACAGTGTGTGATCGAAGTATGTGTGTTCAGAGGGGTAGATGGGATCAGGGCTGGTTTAGCACATAAAAGATCCAGGCATCTGCCTTGCAGAGAATGAGGGGGAAAGCGTCCTTGATAAGCAGGAGGGTATGAGCAGGGGACAAATCGCAGAGGGTTTCTGCAGTTTGTAATTACTTAACTGTTTAAATGAGTATGTTTACTGTCTGCCTTCCCTGCTGGAGCAAGTTCCAGGGGGCCAGGACCCTGTCTCCTTTCACTACACTATCCCCAGCTCGTACCCCAGGTGTGGCCCCCTGCAAGGGCACGGTTTGTATTTGTGGGCTCCGTGGCTGGCTAATATCTCCAGCAATCTCACAACCAGCTGAGAGCCTCAGTGGTAACAAGCAGCTCACATTTTGTGAGTAGTTGGCTCTGTCAGATTCTGGGTTCAGAAAAGGCCAGCAAACTCGGCAGTATTCAAAGCTGACATTTACGTTTCAAAATTGCAGATAAAAGCCGACTGTGACCATGGAGCTCTCCTCCCACGGAGAAGCAGAGTCCAAATGGCACTGTTCTCCCTTTGTCATACTAAGATGACGTTTTCATCTTGACTTGGTGATAGTGTACTTCTAGGATGGGTGCTCATTGCATAGTATTAAAGAGTCAAACTGTCAGACGAGAAAACAATATTGTTTTTTTATTTCAAGAACGTGTGATGGGGCTTCCCTGGTGGTGCAGTCGTTGAGAGTCCGCCTGCCGATGCAGGGGACACGGGTTCGTGCTCCGTTCCGGGGGGATCCCACATACTGCGGAGCGGCTGGGCCCGTGAGCCATGGCCGCTGAGCCTGCGCGTCCGGAGCCTGTGCTCCGCAACGGGAGAAGCCACAGCAGTGAGAGGCCCGTGTACCGCAAAAAAACAAAAACAAAAACAAAAAAACGTGTGATGTTATCTAAGACACCGGTTGCCCAGCCAGTAGACTGATTGCCAAGGCATCTTCACTGTGAGAAAAAAAAAAAAAAAAAAGGGAGGGGGTGTATAGCATAACTCTGGGACAAAGTGCAGAGATTTAGCCAAGCCCTCATTTTTGCAAAGCTGAAGATCAACTTTTGGGGGACAATTCCTGGTATTTCCTATCAGCCTCTACTCCCCGGTTCTTCCCAATCCTGCATTTGAGGCCGCCTGTGGTACCAGGGAAGTGAATTCTACCCTCCCCAGGGTAGGAGCAGGGAAGCCAGGTGCAGCCCATTCTGTTCACCTGGCCACAGTCACGGATGCCTGGCTGCACGTGGGAGCTAGGCTGGTTCCTGGAGCGAACCTCGGGCGCTGCACTTGGAATGCTGGGACAGAGGCTTCCTTCATGCTGGGCTGCGTGGTAGCGGCAGCACCTGGAACAGCAGTGGTGATTTTTGCCACCAATAGGGCATGCCACCCTGGGGCCAGTGCTAGTTCAGAGGAGGCCAGATTGAGAGAATTGAATGGAGAGAGCAGTGAAGCCCCAAAAGATGGTGAACCTCAGAATCAAATTGCACCTGAATCCTGCCATGTTTCTGGACTCGTTCATGAAGTAAGTCCATACATTCTGTTTATTATTGAAATTGAGACTTCTGTATGTGGTGGCCAAATCTTCCTAGATGGTAAAGGTTATAGAAATGCAGAAACAATTTTCTGTCCTCTAAAAGTATAGTAGCATGTACAGGAAATCAGAATGCAGGTGTAATTGCTGCAAGATCCATATTCTCCTAATTATTTTTAAGTGAAATCTTCCAAGAGTTAATGCCTTAAGTATGTTAATGACATTTTGAATAAGTAAACATACATGTTTTCTTAAAAACGACAACAGTATGAAGGGGTAGACAGTGAGAAGGGCATCTCCATCTCATTCTTCTCAGTTCTCTTCCCCAAAGGCAACATTTTAATTCCTTTACAGGCTTCTTATATGTACTTCTTACGATAGTCTGTACATAGATCTCCCTTTTAATTTACACAAATGCTGCTATATGCTGTCAGCATCTTGCTTTTTTTGCTCACAAATATATCTCAGAGGTTGTTCCATATCAGAAAAGATATAAGCTGCTTTCTTATTCTTTTTTTTGCTTCCTTATTTTTTATTTCAATTGAAATATAGTTGATGGGCAATATTACGTTTCAGATTTTTTTTTAATGAAAAAGCTGCTTCTTAAATATGGCTACGTGGCTAGGAATTTTTCATTCTTCATTTCACTGCTACCTGCAAACAAGGGTGAGTAAATCAGTTGGTTTAATCAGTGAAATGAAACAATGGTAGCAAACACCTTTCATACACTAATGAGGAAATTCATTTAAAATTATTAAACAGCGAGCTTCCCTGGTGGCACAGTGGTTGAGAGTCAGCCTGCCGACGCAGGGGACGCGGGTTCATGCCCGGTCCGGGGGGATCCCACGTGCCGCGGAGCAGCTGCGCCGGTGAGCCATGGCCGCTGAGCCTGCGCATCCGGAGCCTGTGCTCCGCAACGGGAGAGGCCGCAGCGGTGAGCGGCCCGCGTACCGCAAAAAAAAAAAAAAAAAAAAAAAATTATGAAACAGCTCCAGACTATTCCATTGTTTGGTTCTGTGCTTTATTTAACCAAGCTCCCATAGAGAGTCATTTAGGCTGTAACCTTTAGCTACTTTACACAAAGCTGCAACAAATATTATGTATGCTCCTTTGTTTGAAAGCTGTATAAAATGTTCTCAACAACAGTCTATATAAATATAGGCTGTTCAATCAAAAGTTTTAAACCTGAGACTGAATACAAGAATCAAAAATTGTTTTTTGTTAACTTTTTTTGTGTGTGTGTTAACCTTCCCCCCCCCCACACAACAAATAGATGGATTCTTTTTTTAAAAAAAATTGAATTATAGGGGCTTCCCCGGTGGTGCAGTGGTTAGGAATCTGCCTGCCAATGCAGGGCACATGGGTTCGAGCCCTGGTCTAGGAGGATCCCACGTGCCGCGGAGCAACTAAGCCCATGCGCCATTACTGAGCCTGCGCTCTAGAGCCCGCAAGCCACAACTACTGAAGCCGGCGTGCCTAGAGCCCGTGCTCCGCAACGGGAGAGGCCACCGCAGTGAGAGGCCTGCGCACCAGAATGAAGGGCGGCCCCCACTTGATGCAGCTAGAGGGAGCCCGCGCACAGCAACGAAGACCCAGCACAAACAAAGATAAATTTTTTAAAAATTTGAATTATAGTTGATTTATAATATACTGATAGTTTCAGGTGTACAGCAAAGTAATTCAGTTTTATATATATATATATATATATTTGATTCTTTTCCATTATATTGATGTTATTACAAGATATTGAATACAGTTCCCTGTGCTGTACAGTGAATCCTTGTTGTTTATTTTATATGTAGTAGTGTGTATCTGCTAATCCCATACTCCCAATTTATCTCCCCACTGCTCTCCCCCTTGGTTATCATAAGGTTGTTTTCTATGTCTGTGAGTTTGTTTCTGTTTTGTTAAGTTCATTTGTGTTATTTTTTAGATTCCACATATAAGTGATATCATATGATATTTGTCTTTCTCTCTCTGGCTTACTTCACTTAGCATGATAATCTCTATGTCCAGGTGGATTCCTTTTTCTCACTCATCCATCCATCCATTCATTCAACAAATAGTTTTTGTTTTATTTTGTTTTGTTTTTTGCGGTACGCGGATCTCTCACTGTTGCGGCCTCTCCTGTTGTGGAGCACAGGCTCCGGACGCGCAGGCTCAGCGGCCATGGCTCACGGGCCCAACCGCTCCACGGCATGTGGGATCCTCCCGGACCAGGGCTCGAACCCGTGTCCCCTGAATCGGCAGGCGGACCCTCAACCACTGTGCCACCAGGGAAGCCCAACAAATGGTTATTGAGCACTCACTATGTGCCAGGGAATATTTTGGTGCTGATCCTTACCTCAAGGGCCTAACATGACATGTTCATTGGAGAAGAAGATAATAGGTCCAATGGATGGCCAATCATCTGTGGTTATTTATACACATTAATATTTAAGTGACTTTAGTTGTAACAGCTTCACAGTTATTTCAGTACAAACCAACTCAGTCTTGGACCTGTATCACAAGGGGTCATGTCTATGCTAGGTCAGTCAATATTTCTAGGTGATAAAAGCAAGGGACCAACAGACCCTTTCTAGGGAGAGCATTCCCTACAATCTCTTACTGCAAGAAACAGCTCCAAGCCATTCATTAAGCATCAATGCCCATGTAGCTTCCCTGTAGCCCCAGCTCTGTGGCCTTGGCTGATTGGACCAGGGGTGGGCATGGGACCTCAGGGCAACCAGTTTATAGGTTGGCTGGTGGCCTATGATCTGGCCTGACTCCAAAGCTTTGTCCAGTAGGAATGCTGGTAACAACTTGCCCCAATCAGATCCTTTTGAATTGAGATACAGAGAAAATAAAACAAATGTTAGCTACGGAAGTAAAACCAAAGGAGAGGAGAAGCCTAGTCATGTAACTGTTGAAGTCAAGGATTCCAAACGCAGTGACTAGCCAGAGTTAACCAGGTCAGGTCTGGTCTAGGGCAATGGTTCTCAAACTTGCCACAGACAGTCCATGCTTCTGGACTCTTCCAGTAAGTCAGTCTATATGTTCCACTTCTTGTTTATCTTGAGACTTCTGTTTAATTGGTGACTGTTGTCTGAATCATCCTAGATGGTAAAGGTGATGGAAATCCAGAAACAATCTTCTCCCCTTGCCTGGAGGGCCTGTGAAAACAGAGATGCTTGTTGCACCATCAGAATTTCTGATTCAGTGGGTCTGGGGGGTGGTGCTGAGAATTTGCATTGCTAACAAATTCCTAGTTGACACTGATGCTGGTGATCCAAGGACCACACTTTGAGAACCATTGCTCTAGGGAACTCTTCCATCCATTCAGGTCTCTGTGAAATAAGATGGGTCCTCTTCTTACCGTTAGGCTAGAGCGTTCCATTTTCTGGGTCCCTGTGAGATCATTCTACCACAGAGCTGAAATTCCTGATTGCCTTTTTTTTTTTCAGGTCTTTTTGATATCTCCACATTTCTGAGTGAGTCCTTACCACATTACGAGCCCCCAAAATAGAACATAGTAATTAGGTATCATTTATTGAGCCTGTACTCTGTACAAATAGAAAGCATTCAGTAAATGATAACTAGATGTTCACTAGGGAATTGCAATGACTCATAAATATTTTGTCCCTAAATTCACTACTGCAATATTGTTTACTTTGTATTTTTGTTTTTAGAAATTTAAATTTCCTCTTGATTCTTCCTGCCAATTATATAAGAACCAGATTTTGCTCAGCATTTGCAATTTTTCCTACAGTTGTAATGTTCCATCATGTCCTCAAAAATATTAAAACTCAGAGAAAATCAGAAGCAGCTCTAACAAATGAGACTGAACTCTTCCTTTGACCTAGATATACTGTTCCTGACAAATTAGTGTGTTATTAAAATGTTTTAACTCTGAGGACATCTGTGATCACATTTATGACAAACAGAAATAGGAAGATCTATTGGAAGTTTATTTATATCAGGTCCCATCTTAATAATCTCAGGTCTCTGGTTATGTCTTTTGTCAAACCTTAAAATGGAATATTTATTTTACGATTATTTCTCGTGTTTCTGCTCCACTGGACTCAGCTTTGTGAGCTCTGCAAGTGGGTCTATTTGTCCACCAGTTTTCTCTTAGCGCCTAACACAGGACAGGTGTTCAATAAATACTGGTGGATGTTATAGACTCAATGTTTGTGTCCCCCTCCCCACCAAATTTTGACTCCCAATGTGATGGGATTCAGAGGTGGAGGTAATTAGGTCATGGGGTGAAGCCCTCAGGAATGGAATTAGTGCCCTTATAAGAAGAGGTCAGGGAGCTCCCTTGCCCACTTTCCTTCATGTGAAGATACAAGGAGAAGGAGGCAGTATACAAGCCAGAAGAGGACCCTCAGCAGAACCTAACCATGCTGGCACCCTCATCTCAGACTCTAGCCTCCAAGACTGAGAAATAAATTTCTGTTGTTTATAAGCCACACAGTCTATGGCACTTTGTTATAGCAGCCCAAACAGACTAAGACAGTGAAACTGAATTACCCTGGCTGTACGCTTACCATTAAAAAGTGCTAAGGCAAGCATCATTTGTATCATATTAAACTAAAATAATAATGTGAACATAAGTAAAGTAGAATAATAAATTGAAAATAATGTAGCTCATTAAGTAAGCCAGTGAAAAAGGAGAAGCAACAAGGCTGGGAATTTCTTTATTCCTCATTCCATTGATAAGAACTCTGCCTGTGGCCAAGGACAAGTAGATTG
Source organism: Aethalodelphis obliquidens (assembly GCF_003676395.1). Classification (NCBI taxonomy): domain Eukaryota; kingdom Metazoa; phylum Chordata; class Mammalia; order Artiodactyla; family Delphinidae; genus Aethalodelphis; species Aethalodelphis obliquidens. The sequence continues at coordinate 14,019,100 of NW_020837966.1, forward strand.
TTCTGTTTAATCAGTGAAGTAAGGCAACCACCTTCAATTCATTTAAAACGATTTTGCTGCATATTCTGTAAAAGAAATATAAGAGAGCACATAATAAAAATGACAGTGTGATACACCAAAATGACCCCTTTTATCTCAAGACCTTGAGGCATTTTGCAAGTGATAATTATCTCTTATATCATCCCCTCTGAGGTAAGAATTCTTTTCCTCATTTATAACTGAGCCTCCATAAAATTATTCCCTCCCAAAGTCCCAAGTCATGGCTGCTCTTTGAATCCCTCACCTCCTGAGATATGTCTAAGTTAGCACATAAATCATATTGTTAAAGAAAACTTTAAATCAGGGCAAAAAGTTATGTTTGAGCTACCCAGAGAATAAGCTACTTAGGGATTTTAGATGTCAAGTAAAACTTTCCCAGTGATGAGTGGCAATGGGAACGCATTGGAAGAATTTTTTTTTTAATTTGCTTTTTTAAAAAAAAATTTTATTTATTTTTGGCTGCGTTGGGTCTTCATTGCTGCAAGTGAGCTTTTTCTCTGGTTGCGGTGAGCGGGCTTCTCATTGCGGTGGCTTCTCTTGTTGCAGAGCACGGCCTCTAGGCGTGTGGGCTTCAGTAGCTGCAGCACGTGGGCTTAGTAGTTGTGGCTTATGGGCTCTAGAGCTCAGGCTCAGTAGTTGTGGCGCATGGGCCTAGTTGCTCTGTGGCAGGTGGGATCTTCCCGGACCAGGGCTCGAACTCATGTCCCCTGCATTGACAGGAGGATTCCTAACCACTGAGCCACCAGGGAAGTCCTGGAAGAATTTTAACACAAAAATCTATTCAGTTCTCCTTTGTATTTTAATGACGTTTTCAATATTTGGATGGCCTTAGAGGTGAATTGACTTCAAAACACCATCTGAAGTTGTAGGTGATCTGGAGCCAAAATAAAGAATATCTGACAAAGAATATGTTCTCAGAGGAATGATAATAAAATCCTAGACTGGGAGAATGTTCCATTTTATTGCCCAAATGCATAGAAATTTACCATGACAGATCAGAATTTTAATATCTGGTCACAAGGACATCATTCTTTTTTTTTTTTTTTTTTTTTAAGGACATCATTCTTAATGATCCCCAGCTGCAGAGAGCATGTACTTGGAATTTTCATCCCTACCTTTGTGCTATTAGGGATCCTACATTTTAGATTTACAGAATTTTTAAACTTCTATTTGCAAAGAATTACAAGTATCAAAAAAAAATGACCGGGATAGTACAAAAAATCTCCACAATGCCCTTCACCTAGATTCACTCATTGTTAAAGTCTTGCCCTATTTACTTAGTCATTTGTCATATATAAAATATTTTTCCCAAACCATTTGTACTTATGTTGCATTCATTATGCCACCTTACCCTTAAGTTCTTTAGTGTGTATTCCTAAGAACAAAACATTCTCTTACATAACCGCACTACAGTTACCCACTTCAGGTAATTAAACATTGATCAATACTTTTATTTAATCTACTGTCCACATTCCACTTTTGTTGACTGATCCAGTAAGGACCTTTATTGTATTTTTCTTCCACAGTACAGGATTCAGACCAAGATTGCATATTACATTTTGTTATTATGTCTCCTTTAATTTTGATCAATTCTTCAGTTTTTTTTTTTTTTATGACAGTGATATTTTTGAAGAACAGGTGTCCCTCTTTAAATAAGTTACATAGAAAAAAATTTTGGAGAAATGTAGGTTTAATGGTGGTGGTTATTGTTTTTCAGTTAACAACTTTTTTTTTTTTTTTTTTTTGCGGTACGTGGGCCTCTCACTGTTGTGGCCTCTCCCGTTGCGGAGCACAGGCTCCGGACTCGCAGGCTCAGCGGCCATGGCTCACGGGCCCAGCCGCTCCGCGGCATGTGAGATCCCTCCGGACCGGAGCACGAACCCGTGTCCCCTGCATCGGCAGGTGGACTCTCAACCACTGTGCCACCAGGGAAGCTAGTTAACAACTTTTTTAAAAAATTGAAGTATAGTTGATTTACAATGTTATGTTAGTTTCAGGTGTACAGCACCGTGATTTAATTTCAGGTGTACAGAACAGTGATTCAGTTTCATATATATATATATATATATATATATATATATGTATGTACGTGTGTGTGTGTGTGTGTGTGCTTTTTCAGATTCTTTTCCCTTATAGGTTATTACAAAATATTGAGTATAGTTCCCTGTGCTATACAGCAGGTCTTTGTTGGTTATCTATTATAGATAGATAGATATAGTATAGTGTGTGTATATTAATCCCAACCTTTAATTTATACCTCCCAGTTAACAACTTTTGATGGTAACTGCAAGAAAAGGAGAGATGGGAATTGCATAACTTCTAATTCAGTACTGTCAGTGAAATTCATAACAAATCCATTCGTGTGTAATGTGCTAAAGCAGTGCCTGGCACACCGTTACTGGCAAATAAGTGTCCTCAAGAGCACCTTTCTTCCCCCTTCCAAACATGTATGTTCCATGTGACGAGGGCCATATATGAGTCTTGTTGGTAGTTTCATCCTAATTATCTAACGCAATGGGTTGGTGTTGAGTAGACTCAGTAAAATGTTTGCTGAATGAATGACTCCCGCAGGGATGAGGTGTATTCAGATGTGTTAACTGGTACCATCTCTTTTTTCTTTAAAATTTCAGTCACCTAACGTAGTGACAAGGCACGAGGTAATTGAGCAGGTATTGAAAGCCTTCACCTTCTCATGGAAGTGGGTTTCACAGCAGATGTCAAGCATACTCCTGCAACAAATATTTTGTTTAGTTCCCAAATGCTTAAAATCCACTGACAATATAGTGTTCTGTTATCTTTAATGGTCATTATACATAATTTCCTTCTCTTTGTTCATTCCTTCTCTCCACATGTTAGGATACCAAAAACTCATTAACTTAAATTCAGATAAATTGAAACCTGTGGAGTTTTTGAAACATTCTCTGTCATCTGAACATGCTAAGCAAATTTTAAAAGTAAATAAACTGTGTAAGGGTGCCCGTTTCATTTACTTAAGGAAATCAATAGTGCTTTGCTGAGGCACTATTTACATACAGGTGATGGGTTAATTGCAAAGAGCTCTATACTATTATTTAGTTAGCAAATTGAGGGGACAGATTTAGGGGACTGCGTTTCTGTTTACTTGTTCTTATCCCCACACAGCCACATTTTAGCCACAGACAAAATGATTGATGCTAAGAGAGAAGGAACTAGCCTAGGGTCACACAGGTAGTAAGTGGCTCAGCTGGGATTTGGATCCAAGTCTTTAAGTTCCACCTTTGCTAGACCACTCTGTGCCAAACTAGTTTGAGTTGTATGAGTCCTTACAGCGCTGAGTCCCTGGTAGGCAAATTAAACCAACAAAGCAACTTCACCAAGAAAAAATTTTTGAGAAAGAATTAAATATATGCTATTTCAAGGAAATCAATAATATAGTCCTTGGGGAAAAGTAGAACTTTAGCCTTTTTTCCCACTTATCGTAGGGTCATTTTTATTTTGAAATACAAGGTGGTGTGAGGGAGGAAGCCATTGTAATGTCTTTGGTCCTTAGAGCCTCTTATAGTACTAATTGCAGCCCTGAGTCCTTTAAAAGGAATAAAACAGTATTTCATTTAAAACTATCCTTTTCATCATTTTAGAGAAAGCTTCCTTCACATTGAGATAATGAGCTTTTCCAGCAAAATATGGTGGTGAAAGACTTTGCTTTTGAATTACCCACCTCGGAGCACATTTCGAGCAGTTAGAACAGCTCCTGAGATAAAAGGAATCACCTGATAGAAAACACTTATTTGTGTCTAGAGAGAGTTACAATGAAGATTTCAGAGTAGCGTTACTTTCTGAATTTTCATTGTTTATCTCTGGTCAGCTAAGGATTAAATTCTTTCTTCATATTCTGACAACGTGCCCTTCAGAATGCTTAATGGCCCACTCTGCTTATAGTTGATTTTTTTATTTCTTTGAACATGCTTTTGTTTTTTACTGGGGGCCATAAGGTGATAAGTTATGGGAAGAATCTGTTAGGAGTGTGAAAGGAATTGTATTAACCTTAAAGGAAGACTTATGAAATGGTCCATCTACTCCTATCTTAAATGCTCCTTTTATATCTGTGACTTAAACCCTTCCTAAGTATGATTGGTTTCGTTTAAGTTATATGCATTTTCTCCTAACTGTGCGCCTCAAAAATGATGGAAAAGAAAACAGGAGGTAAACCTCACTTTGCACTTGACCTGTATAAACTGATGAATGAATGTTGTAGAATAAGCATGTGCTTGTTCATAATAGCTGGGGTGAGATTGTCCTAACTGGCTGGCTGGTGGAGAGGCCAAGTGGTCATAGTCATGCAACTTAATATTTACTGAGCGGTTGCTATTTGCAGGCAGGAAGGAAAGCACTTCAGTTTCACTTAACCCTCACCTGAAACCTCAGAGGCAGTGACTATTATCAGTTTTGTAGATGAGCACAGTGAGGCCCAGAAAGGCTATGGGTGACAAATGCCCCACGGCTAATGATCCCATTCAATCTGACTCTAGAGGCTACACTTTATTTTGGATAGATCTCACTGGCACTTGTCAGAAGGGGGAATTAGAAGGGCATCGAGTAGATCCAACAAACTAGAGGAAGAACTGTTGCAGTAGTCCAGGTAGGAGGTGATGGGAGCTGGGACTAGAATTTTTTCTTATTTTTTTTTAACCCATTCCTCCCATCCTTCACCCCCCTCCCCCCACCTCTGGCAACCACCAATCTTCTGCTCTCTGTATCTATGATCTTGTTTTTTTGTGTTTTTGTTTTTCTATTCCCCATATAAGTAAGAGCATTTGATAATAGTCTCTCTGACTTATTTCACTTAGCATAATACCCTCAAGGTACATTTATGTTGCTGCAAATGGCAAGATTTAGTTCTATTTTGTGGCTGGATAATGTTCTACTGTACGTATATATGTGTGTGTATGTGTTTAAAAACATGGGGGTACATATATCTTTTCAAATTAGTGTCTTTGTTTTCTTCAGGTAAATACCCGGAAGTAGAATTTCTGGATCATATGGTGGTTGTATTTTTAATTTTTTGAGGAACCACTGTCCTGTTTTCCATAGTGGCTGTACCAGTTTACACTCCCATCAACACTTCTCCACATCCTTGTCAACACTTGTTATTTCTTGTCTTTTTGATAATACCCATTCTTACAGGTGTGAGGGGATATCTCATTGTGGTTTTGATTTGCATTTCCCGGGTGATTAATGGCTTTGAGCATCTTTTCATGTACCTGTTGGCCATCTGTATATCTTCTTTGGAAAAATATCTATTGTGCATATCTGCCCATTTTTTAATTAGATTTTCTTGGGGTTTTGCCACTGAGTTGATGAGTTCTTTGTATATTTTGGATATTAGCTCCTTATCAGATATAAAATTTGCAAATATTTTCTCCTATTCAGTAGATTGCCTTTCCATTTTGTTGATGGTTTCCTTTGCTCTACAGAAGCTTTATCATTTAATGTAGTCCCACTTATTTATTTTTGCTTTTGTTGCTTTTGCTTATGTTGTCAGATTCAAAAAATCATCATCAAGACCTACATCAAGGAGATTATTGCCTATGTTTTCTTCTAGGAGTTATATGGTTTCAAGTTTTATGTTCAAGTGTTTACCTTTTTGAGTAATTTTTGTGTATGGTATAAGACAGTGGTCAAGTTTCACTCTTTTGCGTGTGGCTGTCCAGTTTTCCCAGCACCATTTATTGAAGAGACTGTCCTTTTCCCATTGGATATTTTTGGCTCCTTTGTTGTAAATTAATTGACCATATATTCATGGGTTTATTTCTGGGCTCTCTATTCTATTTCATTGATCTATATATCTGTTTTTATGCCAATACCATACTGTTTTGATTACTATAGCTTTGTAATATAGTTTGAAACCAAGAAGCATGATGTCCTCAGCTTTGTTCTTCTTACTGATGTTGCTTTGGCTATTTGTGGTCTTTTGTGTTTCCATATGAATTTTAGGATTATTTATTCTATTTCTTTTTTTTAATACATTTTTTAAAAATTCATTTTATTTTTTTATTATTTTTGGTTGCGTTGGGTCTTCATTGCTGCACGCAGGCTTTCTTTAGTTGTGGTGATTGGGGGCTACTCTTTGTTGCTGTGTGTGGGCTTCTCATTGCAGTGGCTTTTCTTGTTGTGGAGCATGAGCTCTAGGCATGCGGTCTTCAGTAGTCATGGCACGCAGGCTTTAGTAGCTGTAGCTTGTGGGCTCTAGAGCGCAGGCTCAGTAGTTGTGGAACACAGCCTTAGTTGCTCCATGGCATGTGGGATCTTCCCGAACCAGGGCTCGAACCTGTGTCCCCTGCATTGGCAGGCAGACTCTTAACCACTGTACCACCAGGGAAGCCCTATTCTATTTCTTTGAAGAATGCCATTGGAACTTTGATAGGGCTTATATTGAATCTGTAGATTGCTTTGGGTAGTATGGACATGTTAACAATATTAATTCTTCCAATCCATGAGCATGGAATATCTTTCCATTTTTTTGTGTCTTCTTCAGTTTCTTTTACTAATGTCTCATACTTTTCAGTACATGGGTTTCACCTCCTTGGTTAAATTTATTCCTAGATATTTTATTCCTTTTGATGCAATTATAAGTGGGATTGTTTTCTTAATTTCTCTTTCTGATAGTTCACTATTAGTATATAGGGACACAACAGATGTCTTGTGTACTGATTTTGTATCCTACAGTTTTACTGAATTTAGGGACTTCCCTGGTGGTGCAGTGGTTAAGAATCTGCCTGCCAATGCAGCGGACAGAGGTTCAAGCCCTGGTCCGGGAAGATCCCACATGCCATGGAGCAACTAAGCCCATGTGCCACAACTACTGAGCCTGTGCTCTAGAGCCTGTGAGCCACAACTCCTGAGCCCATGTGCCACAACTACTGAAGCCTGTGTGCCTAGAGCCCGTGCTCCACAACAAGAGAAGCCACTGCAATGAGAAGCCCGCGTACCTCAATGGAGAGTAGGCCTCACTTGCCGCAACCAGAGAAAAAGCCTGTGTGCAGCAACAAGGACCCAATGCAGCCAAAAATAAATAAATAAATAAATTTATTTTTAAAAATTTACTGAATTTATTAGTCCTAGCAGTTTTTTGATGGAGTCTGTAGGGTTTTCTACATATTACATATGGTGTATATGATATCATGTTATCTGCAGTTAGTGACAGTTTACTTCTTCCTTTCCAGTTGGATGCCTTATATTTCTTTTTCTTGCCTAATTGCTCTGGCTTGGACTGCCAATACTGTGTTGAATAAAAACGGTGAAGGTGGGCATCCTTGTCTTGTTCCTGATCCTATAGGAAAGGCTTTCAGTTTCTCACTGTTATATATGATGTTAGCTGTGGGCATGTTGTATATGGCCTTTATTATGTTGAGGTACATTCCCTCTACACACTTTTGTTGAGAATTTTTATCATAAATAGATGTTAGGGACTAGAATTTTGAGGGTGAAAATAAAGGGAAAGCGTGTAGAGATGGTCAGGTCTCGGTGACGGATTTGATAGGGACATGCAAGCATACTGAGGATCAACCCTAGGTTTTTCCCTGACTTCTTGTGAAATATGTATTTGGTCTTCGTCAAATTTCTGGCACAGAGCTCCTAAAACCCTTGGCATTTCCCAAGTGATGAAAGTGACAATTTTTTTTTATATTAGTGAGGCAACTTTTGTATCACAACTAAGGGTGGGGGTCTGGTTGCCAGGAGAACCAACCATGTGATTAGAGTGTTGGAACTTTCAGTCCCTCCGCCTTGACCCCTGGGGAGGAGAGAAGGGAAAGCAACCAAAAGTTAGATTAACAGCCAATGGCCAGTGATGAAGTCAATCATTCCTATGTAATAAAACCTCCATAAAAATTCAGAAGGATGAGGTTTGGAGAGCTTCCAGGTTGGTGAACATGTGTAGATACAGAGAGAGTGGTGCCCTCAGAGAGTGTGGAAGCTCTGCACCCTTTCCTTATGCCTTGCCCCATGCATCTCTTCCATCTGGCTAGTCCTGAGCTGCATCCTTTTATAATAAACTGATAACCTAGTAAACAAATGTTTCTCTGAGTTCTGTGAGCCACTGTTGCAAATTAATGGAGGGAGGCTGTAGGAACCTCCAATTTATAGCTCATTGGTCAGAAGCACAGGTGACAACCTGAACTTGTTATTGGCATAAGGGAGAGGGGGTCACTGGAACATCCAATCTGTAGCCAGTTAGTCAGAAGCACAGGAAATGATTGAAATGGGGGGCGGGGACCAGGGGGCACTCTTGTGTGACTGAACTCTTACCCTGTGAAACCTGATGCTATCTCTGGGGGGACAGTGGCAGAACTGAATTGAATCATAGGACACCCAGCTGGTGTCCTGAGAATTGCTTGGTGGTATGGGGAGCACCCCACCCCTACTACACACACCCATGCATTGGAATTGGGTCCAGGAACCCCCCAAATTCGTGGCTAGGATAGGCGGTGGAGGAGGAGCTCTGGAGAAAAAGATCTATGAAACCCTCATTTGTCTGACTCCTTGTTAGAGGAAGTTCAGTCAGAATGAATGGCATATCAGAACGGTGAAATATTTTTAAAGGAAACAGCTTCACTATTTCCAGGAAATAGAACCAGGCTTTAAAATGATTCCTTCGTTTATCCCCAGTACTTGTTTAATAGAGACTTAGAAATGGTTTGCCAATCACAAATCGGTTGGACCGCCAATGGTGCTCCTCAAGTGTTTGATGGTGATTAAAAGCAGCTTGGTTTTCTAAGGCATTTAAATAGTCCCTCTGGAAATCTTGTTAAACTCTTCATTTGCTTCCCAAACTCTTCCTCTTTAAAGAGAGGACAACCTAAACTCTCGTTGAGCCTCTCTGTGTCCCAATTAATGAGGCTTTACTCATTTAAGAAATACTGACCGGCTGCATTAGCCTGCGTCTTCCTCTGGGGTCAGTAGAGGCACTTTTCACCAGGCACTTAAACCTTAGCTGGTGTTAGTGACTATTTTAACAATCGCTCCAGTTAGCATTTTGCATTCTGCCAAATGGACTGATGAGGTAGTGGTGCGGATAAGGGGCAGAGTCTCATAGCCCACTTTGCCTGGGAACAAACCCCAGATCATGGAATTATGTCGTGGTGGAGGTATTTCCTCTGACATCTGTTGAATACCTACACATGCCAGGCTTCCACACACACTGTCTCCTTAGTCCTCATGACCACCAGATGTGGAATATTTCATCCTTCCCTTTTACAAATGATAGAATCCAAACCTTAAACCTGTACATCCAACTGCCTGCTGACCGTCTTCACTTGTACATCCCCTGAGCAAAGGCCCAAACAGCGAATTCTTTTTTTTTTTTTTTTTTAACCTCCTCCTTTATTTGGGGTCAGCAACCAAACCAATTCATTCATCAACAATTAGAAATCTAGACTTATTTATTATTTTTTTTGGCTGTGTTGTGCAGCGTGTGGGATCTTCGTTCCCAGACTAGGGATCAAACCCACGTCCCCTGCAGGTGAACCACAGAGTCTTAATCACTGAACTGCCAGGGAAATCCTTAGACTCATTCTTGATTCTTCCTTCTCTCTCGCTTTCTTTTTTTAAACCTCGTATATCCTACCAATTAATTACCAGACCTTAATGGTTTCACACCTACGTATTTCTGTACATCTGACACTTGAACAACAGGTTTGAACTGCATGGTTTAGCTTATGTGCGGATAATTTTCGATAAAAAATACTACAGCACTACATGGTCCACTGGTTGAATCTGAGCGTGCAGAATAATCACTGACGCAGAGGTCCGACTGTAAATTATATGTGGAGTAACACTCATGTTCAAGGTCAGCTGTATTCGTTGTTTTTTTTTTTAATCCTTTGTATTAGTTTCCTATGGCTGCTGTAACAAATAACCATCAACGTAATGGCTTAAAAAAAACCACAAACTTATTCTCTTACAATGCTGGAGGCCAGACATCTGAAATGAGTCTTACAGGTCTGAAATCAAGGTGTCAGTAGGGCTGGCTCCCTCTGGAGCCTCTAGGGCAGAATCCATTTCCTCATGTTTTCTCGTTTCTGGGAGCCGCCTGCATTTCTCTGCTGATGGCTGCTTCCAAGCACATCAGCTTTTCTCTCCCTGCATCCGTGGTCACTCGTCCAAGGTTTTCCTCCTCTTCGGCAGCTGAATCTCCCTCTCCTTCCCTCTTACAAGGATACTGTGGTTACATTAAGGGCTCACCCAGATAATCCAGATAATCTTCCTCTCTCAAGATCCCTAATCACATCTGCAAAGTCCTTTTTGCCATGACAGGCAACATTCACAGGTTCAACATTCAGGATGGTGCCATGGACATCTTGGGGGGCTAAGCCCACCACATCCTCCTTGCCTGGCTCACCTGTCCTCACCTCTCACCTCCTCACTGCTCTTCCTGTCTTTAGTTTAATCCATCCTCCCTTCCTGCCACCTGTGACGTAGGGCAGTAGTTCCCCAAAGCAGATCCATTAACTGAACCCCGAGAAGGTTGTTAACAGTACAGGTACCTGGATTCTACCCCTAGAGATTCTGAGTCAGAAAGTCTAGTGGATCTGTATTTTATAAAACCACCAGCACACTGATTAAATAAGTAAATGAACAAACAAAGCTTTATACCTTGATGACAGCTCCAAAATTTCAATATAGGGGAAACTCAGGAGTTTGTTTTGGGGGGTGACCCCCGCCCCGGGGGACTTACCTGAGACTGTGTTTGCATAGCAAGCATGCTGTGTTTACACTGATTGCGTGTTACAGATCAATGAAAATAGCAAAGTTTTCTAAAGATGGTTTTCCGCAGATACTACATTTGTTTTTTTGTTTTTGTTTTTGTTTTTTTGCGGTATGCGGGCCTCTCACTGCTGTGGCCTCTCCCGTTGCGGAGCACAGGCTCCGGACACGCAGGCTCAGCGGCCATGGCTCATGGGCCCAGCCGCTCTGGGGCACGTGGGATCTTCCCAGACCAGGGCACGAACCCATGTCCCCTGCATCGGCAGGCGGACCCCCAACCACTGCGCCACCAGGGAAGCCCTACATTTATTTTTAAAAAATTGTTTTTACTTCAAAGTAACTTTATGGGGTGGATGGAGGTGATAGGGCGGGGGAGTTATGCTTAAACCTTCCTTTCCCATGCCATACCTTACCACCCTGCTGTTTCTCCAGGTCACTGATGCCCAGGGAGTTTGGGAACCTCTGATTCTGATCACAAACTTCTTGAGGACAAGGATTATACTAGTACCTTTTTCTGTGTTTAGTCCCTACCTCTTAGGATTCTGGCACCCAGTCAGCTTTCAATTACTGTATGCTAACTGCACAATCCAACAAATTAATGGAATTTGCTAGTACATAATGTGAGTACAAAAGCATTTGTTGAGTTGTTACTAAAAGACAGCCTACTTTGTTTTTTTAAAAATTATTTATTTGGTTGCACCGGGTCTCATTTGCGGCTCGTGGGCTCCTCAGTTGCGGCATGCATGTGAGATCTAGTTCCCTGGCCAGGGGTCGAACCCAGGCCCCCTGCCTTGGGAGTGCAGAGTCTTAACCACTGCACCACCAGGGAAGTCCCAAGACAGCCTACCTTGATGAGAAACTGAGGTGAGGGATTAAAGGATCTGCTGGGAGAAGCACAAATACCCAGGTTGTTCAGAGGTCAAGGTGAGCATTTGCTGTTGAAGAGTGTTACTAATGCTGGTTGGTGGTGATGCATGTCCAGAGTGGACCCAAACCCTCCTGGGAAGTGAAACACCAAGCAGATGTATGTTATTTGTATCTGTCCGAATATGGGGTATACAGATAATAGCTAGCACATAGCACTTGCTATGGGCCAGGCACTGTTCTAAGCAGTGTGTATGTATCAGCATGTATGTGTATCATCTCATTTAATTTTCACAAGAACCTTAATAACTCACACAAAAACATTTAAGAATGATGGAACAGAGTGGTTAAATACCTTGGCCGTGGTCACACAGCTGGGGAGTAGGTTCAAATCCAAGCACCCTGGATGCAGAGGTTTTACCCACCATGCTGCACTGCCCAGGGACCTGAGCTGTGTCACAGGGTGCGGTACAAGAGAGACGGAAGAACAAGCCCTGAGTGCGTGGTCCAGTTGTGTAGAAAGGACACAAACATAGACAACATTTTGAGATTATGACAAATAATTTAATACAAAGGTACCTATCTCCTGAAGTCTTAAGGAGGGCAAGCGACTTGTCCAAGATCATGCCAACAAATGGCACAGCTGAGACTAGAATCCACCTGTGTCTGAGACCAAATCCAAGTACTTGCAAGTGGGGTGAAGCTTTCTAAAGTAGGGGCCAAGGGAAGGTATAGCAAGGGCATTTTATTTAATCTCAGGCTAAGAAAAGCCTGGCCTTATTATTGTTATTTTAAAATTTTTGGTGTACAATTCAATGATTTTCATTAAATTGACTGAGTTGTATAACTATCATCAAAATGCAGTTTTTAGAACTTTCTCATCACCCCTATAAGCTCCCCCATTCCCATGTACAGTTAATATCTATTCTATCTCCAGCCACAGGTAACCACTCATCTACTTTCTGTCTCTATAGATTTGCTTTCTCTAGACATTTCATACAAGTGCAATCACACAATATGTTATCCTTTGTACTGACTTCTTTCATTTAGCATAACTTTTTTTTTTAAACATTCATTTATTTGGTTGCATCAGGTCTTAGGTGCGGCAGGCGGGCTTCTTAGTTGCGGCTCCAGAGCTCCTTAGTTGCAGCAGTCAGGTTGTGGTATGCAAACTCTTAGTTGCAGCATGCATGTGAGATCTAGTTCCCTGACCAGGGATCGAACCCGGGACACCTGCATTGGGAGCGTGGAGTCTTATCCACTGTACCACCAGGGAAGTCCCAAGCGTAACGTTTTTTAGGTTCATCCATGTTGTAGCATCTATCAGTACTTCTTTCCTTTTTGCAGCTGAATAATATTTCAGTCTATGGCTATATCACATTTTGTTTATCCATTTGCCAGTTGACACATCTTTGGATGTTTTCCACTTTGGGGCTCTTAAGAATAATGTTGCTATGAACATTCACACACAAGGTTTTGTGTGGATGTTATGTTTTCATTTCTCTTGGGCACATGCCTAGAAATAGAACTGCTCAGTTGTTGTGGTAATTTTGTGTACTTTTGCATTTTTTTTTTTTTTTTTCGGTACGCCGGCCTCTCACTGTTGTGGCCTCTCCCGTTGCGGAGCACAGGCTCCAGACACGCAGGCTCAGCGGCCATGGCTCACAGGCCCAGCCGCTCCGCGGCATGCGGGATCCTCCCGGACCGGGGCACGAACGCGTGTCCCCTGCATCGGCAGGCGGACTCTCAACCACTGCGCCACCAGGGAAGCCCTTGCATATGTTTAATTTTTAAGAAACTAAAGCCTGACATTTAAGCAAAGGTATGAAGGCTGAAAAATGAAAGAACCAAGGGAGAGGGAAGGGACAATGTTCTAGGCAGTTCTGGGAAAACTATGTTTTGGGAAAAGTACCAGTTTCTTTATTCCTGATATGGTGCCTATAAAGTAATAATGATTGTATTTCGCATCTTAAACCCAAGGCAAAATAGTGTTATCAAAGGAAAACTGTCAATTTCTTGAAGGTGATTAATGTGCCTGAATCACAACAAAGTTGCCTTTTCCCAGTTTGGTTTGAACTATTCTATGAGAAATCATTAAAAAACAAAACCAAAAAACAACAACAAACACCCAAACAAAGCAAGCAAACAAAAAACCAAAACCCTGGGCCTGATAATCTGGTATGAGAAGGGCACAAGCCAAAAGGAAGAATCTATACTACTTATAGTCTGTCTTTTTCTACGTTTCAGTGAGTTAATCTCCTCACATGCATAGCAATAACGTTTGCAGAGTCTAAAGGCCACAGCTCTGTTTGCACGGCTTCCCAGATGATAAATGGTGTTCGGCAAAATGCTGGAAAATAATCATACCTGAGCCACCTTTCTCCAATACGCTTTCTTCCTTTTTGTCAGATTTAGTGACAGTTGTTTTGTGTGTGTGTGTGTGTTTTCCCTGTTCGTGTGCTTTTCAGTGCAAGACAGAGCACATATTCAGGGCCCCAACAGTTGTGCACACAATACATTGGTTAAATCTAAGGTGACCTGCAGGTTTCAACTTTGTTTGCAAAGGCAGCTACAATACAGCCATGGAGGCAGTTACAGCATTACAAACAATGGACATAAAGTTGGAGAGCTGATTTCTAAAAGGCCCAAAGAGAGGTTTTACTTCTTAGCTTATGACCAGAAGTTCATGGCACATTAAGTTTTCCATTTGCAAGCTAAGAGAATCCCTTCCCACAGCTTCTAACTTCTCAAAATGATTGGAGAGAGAAAATGTCGGGGTTTCTCTTGGTGAAAAAAAGTACTCTCCAAGTGTAGTGACAGAATGCCAGCTTTGTCTCTGTACTTTAATACTGAATAGGAGGCAGGGATTGGTGGTCTATCTACACAGAGGTCAGTAATGGCCATTTTTTTTTTATCATCTACTTAAAATTCATGTCCCTGACTTCTAGATATGGCACCTTGATTCTCCTTTGTGAAATCCTTGAGTTCGTGTAGTTTGCTTGTTCTGACACCATCACCATGCCCCGGCGTAGGCAGACGAGACCATTTGGAACAATGCGTATCCCTGGTCACAGTGATGGATTCATGAATGGGCATGTGACCCAAGCTGGGATAATGAGAAGTCTAGAGTTTTCGCTTAAACAGTCAGAAAAAAGGTGCCCTCTTTCCTTTGGGTCACTAGGCTGGTAGAATTGAAGTCTAGAAGTGCTGATGAACATCTTCTGGCTTCAAGGAGGAATCCTACCTATAATAGGTGAGAACAAAGCCAATAGAGAGGAAAGCAGAACCCAGAGATGGGGGAAGACAGGTTACCATGGCATGATCTCAGCATCCAGTGCCAGCTGTGTTAAAATCTATGCAGCCCCTGGACTAGTCCACTATTTGAACGAAGGATTTCTTTTGTGTGTGTTTAGATGGAGGGAGGGTTTTGTTACCTGCAATCAAAGAAAAAAAAAAAAATCTGACTGATTTAGGGGTCACCCAAAGATGTATTTAGTACTAACAGAAAATGGGCTTTCTCCATACCTTAAATCCCACCTCTGAATCAACCTCAGAATTTGAAAATAGTCTCAGCGAGTGAATCTGGGTTCAGCATATTTTGTTTTATCTACACACAAGTGCTGTATGTAAAAATTTCAGCAAGCTAAACCTGGAAGACTCTCAGTAGTTTTGTGACCTAAAAAGGTGAAGTTACTGTCCCAGGACCGTATGTTGTGGTACCATTGAAATGTCCTGGTGTCAGTCTTCCACTGTCTTTCACTATTTTCAAAGAGATGAATTTGAAAATGTAAGATGCTACACATATGTGGATTGTAGTATCAACTTACAGGAAGTGGTCAGCTTTTTAAAATAAATGAAATAGAATAGATAATATCAAGAATACATCACATAGGGACTTCCCTGGTGGCGCACTGGTTAGGAATCCACCTGCCAATGCGGGGGACATGGGTTTGATCCCTGGTCCAGGAAAATCCCACATGCTGCAGAGCAACAAAGCCCTCAAGCCACAGCTACTGAGCCCACGTGCCACAACTACTGAAGCCCACATGCTCTAGGGCCTGCGTGCTGCAACTACTGAGCCCGAGTGCTGCAACTGCTGAAGCCTGTGCACCTACAGCCCATGCTCCACAGCAAGAGAAACCACTGCAATGAGAAGCCCGCGCACCGCAATGAGGAGTAGCCCCCTCTCACCACAACTAGAGAAAGCCCGCGCACAGCAACGAAGACCCAACGCAGCCAAAAATAAATAAATAAATAAATCACATATAAGAAGAGCAAGTATTATTTTATTTAGTTTCATTTCAGTTGTATATAAAAAATGTATATATCCATGTATACATAGAAATCAATATAGTGAATCACTGAATCTGACGTGAGCTATGTGCTTCTTACTGTGATTCTTGGTTAAAGTTTGAAAGCCTCTTGAGTGCATGCTTGGATTTCTTTTATGAGCACGTTTACATTGAAGGGGGGAGGGGGGAGTATGTTTTTCATAACAGGAAAGGGTCCCTGGCCTCCCAAGCCAGCCTATTCTGGAGGGCACGGATTCTAACGAAGGTTCCAAGCCTCAGTTGTGAACACAACAATTTCCCTGTTTGTCTTCCCCATCACTGAGCTACCAGTAACCAGAGCATTCTTTCGGAACGCTTTTGGAATTCTTTGGGGGATGAAAGTGCCGTATAAAATCAAGCCTGGTCTGTTTATGGATGTAATTCCCTGCGCCTGGAGATCAGGACCGAGCGCTGCGGTCTGAATTACGCTGCATCTGATTCTCATTAACTGCCATGATTTCCCCCCTGGATCCGGCTCCTTGGTCCTCTCTGAATTACTGCGCACATGGCTGGCTTCCGCAGAGTGCTCAGCCCCGGTCATCTGCCATCCAGTCTGCCGCTCCGTTAGAACCCACACTGAAATTTGAATGGACCCATATCAGGAGTGCTTTCGACATGAAAATTCTGTCTAATGATTAAAGAAACTTCCTGAGCTCAACGCTGTTGACTTTACAGAGTTTATTACCAAACACCATGGGGAAGAGGTAGATTCGATTTCTTCGGCCTGGAGAAAGAAAACTGGACATGTTTATTACCAAAACTCGGACCACAAGCAAGGCCCATCTCAATCCCTTGTTAGTATTAAAACAGTGTTGCATACTTTTTCTTAACCTAATAATTACTTACATAGTGCCTACTATTTACTAGGCACGTTCTCAAAGCTAAACAGCTATTCAGTCATGCAATCTTCATAGCAACTCTCAATTGGGGTGGACTCAGTGATGCTAAGTAAGGAGCAACTCATATTTCAGTGTTTAAAACTACAGGTGTTGGGGCTTCCCTGGTGGCGCAGTGGTTGAGAGTCCGCCTGCCGATGCAGGGGACACGGGTTCGTGCCCCGGTCCGGGAGGATCCCGCATGCCGCGGAGCGGCTGGGCCAGTGAGCCATGGCTGCCGAGCCTGCGCGTCCGGAGCCTGTGCTCCGCAACGGGAGAGGCCACAACAGTGAGAGGCCTGCGTACCGCAAAAAAAAACAAAAACTACAGGTCTTTACAAGACTACAATGAGGTATTACCTCACACCTGTCAAAATGACCATCATTAAAAGGTCTATAAATAACAAAATCTGGGGAGGGTGTGGAGAAAAGGGAACCCTCCTGCACTGTTGGTGGGAATGTAAATTGGTGCAACCACTATGGAGAACAGTATGGAGGTTCCTCAAAAAACTAAAAATAGAGTTGCCAGTTGATCCAGCAATCCCACTCTTGGGCATATATCCGTACAAAACTGTAATTCAAAAAGACACATGCACCCCTATGTTCATAGCAGCACTATCCACAATAGCCAAGACATGGAAACAATCAAAATGTCCATCACAGATGAATGGATAAAGAAGATGTGAGATATATATATATATATATATATATATATATATATATGATGGAGTACTACTCAGCCATAAAAAAGAATGAAATAATGCCATTTGCAGCAACATGGATGGACCTAGAAATTATCATGCCAAGTGAAGTAAGTCAGAAAGAGAAAGACAAATACCATATGATATCACTTACATGCGGAATCTAAAACGTGACACAAATAAACTTATCTATGAAACAAAACAGACTCAGACATAGAGAACAGACTTGTGGTTGCCAAGGGGGAGGGATAGATTGGGAATTTGGGATTAGCAGATTTAAACTAGTATATATAGAATGGATAAACAAGGTCCTACTGTGTAGCACAGGGAACTATATTGAATATCCTGTGATAAAACATAATAGAAAAGAATATGAAAAACAATGTACATATATGTATAACTGAGTCAGTTTGCTGTACGGCAGGACTTAACACAACACTGTAAATCAACTATACTTCAATAAAATAGATTAAAAAAACTACAGGTGTTTTAGTTCTCACTCACACTTAAGTCTTCCTTGGGTTGGTGTTTGTATAGGTGGGGGGCTCCTCTCCACGTCATCCACTCTCTACCTTGACTGCACCTGGCAAATTGCAAGCCACTGTGACAAGGGAACAGAGGGTGGCAAATTGTGCAAGAGTACTTACAGACTCCTACCTGGAAGTGACACCTTCCTTCTGCTCACTTCTCATTGGCTGAAGCAAGTAATAGGCCTCAACTAACTTGAGGAGGACAAGACAGTGCTTTCCTACCATGTTTCTGGAAGGAAGAGAAGCAGACATATTTATTGAACAAGAAAAATGACTACAGCAACCGTTCTATGAAGAATGTACTTTTACTATGCCCATTCTGCAGATGAGAAAACCGAAACACAGAGAGTTTATGGAACTTGCCCCAGGTCACAAAAGCAGTAAATAGAGTAGGGTGGCCAGGTTTAGCAAATGAAAATATAGGATGCTCAGTTAAATTTGAATTTCAGACAACAAATAATTTTTTAGTATAAATTCGAATATCTCATAAGCAGATTTGGGGCTCAAATGTACTTGCTGTTTATCTGAAAATTAAATTTAACTGGGTGCCCTGTATTTTATCTGGCAACCCTAAAATGGAATGGCCAGGATTTGAACCCAAGAATTCTCATTCCAGAGATGAAGAGTCTGTTTCGTACTGTTCTCTGGCTTCTGTGACTTTGTTCCTCTTCCAATGTTAAATTAGTATTTGTTCCTTAATTATATGAATAAGGCCCTAAGCAAATTTGAAGATTTCTCTATCAAAGAAAAAAAAAAAGCATTCTAGAAATGTTTGCTCGCTGCTAGCTTCACGTAGTGTCCTAGGAGGTGGGAGTGGGGCTGCAGAGGGGACAGGAGATGGGGGAGGTAAGAGTACAAGCAGGAGTGAGAATCTGTCTCCTTTCAGAGCCGTCTCAGATCTGCCCCCTAACGTGCTTAGCTAATGGGACAGGAAATGTGGGGCAGATAATCAAAATGACAATCAATCCCCCTTGTTTTCCTCTGTGACTTTGAAATGTGGCATATTTGCCCTTTAAATTATGAAACACTTAGGCTGATAATAAAATTAGTTTTCATTCTTGGTTCACAATAATTGAGGATATAGACTTGAGGAGTTGGATTTACCCCAGTGGCCGAGAGTGGGCATGTGATTTATTTATGTGGGTGTCTGTAAGTTTGGGGGTGGGTGGGTTATGAAGCCAGCCTAAGACTCCAAATGTTTCAGATACTTTCCCACCCGGTGGATAGTTGGTATGCCAATAATTATTTAATAATTAAGTTATTAAATAATATCTGCTGCATGATTAGCATTTGATAAATACTTTGCCTGAAGCAGAGCCTAGCAATAATGGAAATTAAATATTTCTTGAATCAATGAATGATTGATACTCATAAAGTTGATGCCTTTATTTGCCCTATTTTATTTTTTTTATAAATTTATTTTTTTATTTATTTGTTTTTGGCTGCATTGGGTCTTCGTTGCAGTGCGCGGGCTTCTCATTCTGGTGGCTTCTCTTGTTGTGGAGCACGGGCTCTAGGCATGGGGGCTTCAGTAGTTGCAGCACGCAGGCTCAGCAGTTGTGGTATGCAGGCCCTAGAGGGTGTGGGCTTCACTAGTTGTGGCTCGCGGGCTCTAGAGCACAGGCTCAGTAGTTGTGGCGCACGGGCTGAGTTGCTCCGCGGCATGTGGGATCTTCCCGGACCAGGGATTGAACCCGTGTCCCCTGCATTGGCAGGTGGATTCTTAACCACTGTGCCACCAGGGAAGTCCCTGCCCTATTTTACAGATGAGGAATTAGAAGTTTAGAGGGGCTAAGTGACCACTCATTAAAGTCAGACCAATCTCTGAAGAGCTTTTGGTCTAGGCAAGAGCTTTGATTTAATGAAAAGCTGGTGTTATTACTATTCCTTTTGATTTGACTTGGCCTTCTAAGGCCTTGCAGCAAAAGCAGCTGAACCTGGTGACTCATCACTCCTATTAGGAATAATGACAAACAAACAATTAGGAAGAGCTGATTGGTATGCCTGAGCCCTTGGATAAAAGGATAACCCAGCACAGAAGATTAGCATTTCCTTGCTGCTAAGTGGCCTGAGTTTCAAGTCTTAATCCTCTGCAAAGGGAGACAAAAATCTTTCCCTAGGCTAGGTTTTAAAGCAAAGTATTTGTTGTGGTTTGATGATCCCATCAACTAAACTACCTTTCTTTAAATCAAGTTCTGCAAAGACACAACCTGAGTGGTTTCGTTCTAGAAATAGATGCTGTATGCAAAAGCACCGTGGTGTTTTATTTTAATCTTGCTGGCTTGCTTGTTGTTCAAAGAAACTACCTTCTCAGTGAGGCCTGTACAGACTACTTTCAGATCTGAGCAATGGAGATTCAGTATCCTCTTATTTCGTGCCTTGGTGCAGAGACCAAGGAAAAGGAAAGTAAATGCAAGTCTGAAGTTGTTTCTGATCAGAAAACTACTCAACACAGATGTGTTCCTTGGGCTGTTTAATACATTTTGGCTTGGCACTAGGGGTACATCGATAAGCTGGATATACACATCTCAAAGACTTTAATAGTGTAACAGAAAATAACACTTGGCATTAATTAATTTCTACTGGGAATACTATTATTTAGTCATTATCATATCCCAGGCTCTGTCCTGTGTTCTTTATCATGATCATATTTTGCATCGTTCAAAACAGGCTTATGGAATATTCTAACACTGTTGGTGTGTATACAGCTTGGTAAAGCCACTTTGGAAAACTGGCACTATCTCCCAAGCTGAACGTATGCATACACTATGACCCAGCAGTTCCACTCCTCAGTGTATATATACCCAACATAGATGTGTACAGGTGTTTACCAAAAAATGTCTTCTAGAATGTTCATAGGAGCACTTAGTATTAGCCCCCAAAGAGGAACTACCCAAATGCCCATCAACTTTTAAATGGGTATATGAACCGTGGTATATTCACACTTGCAGCAATGCAAATGAACCATCTGCAATTACATACGGAAGAATTAGTGTATTTCACAAACATAATGTTGAATAAAGGAAGCCTGCACAAGAGGCATACTGTATGATTCCAGTTTTACGAATTTGAAAAATAGGTAAAACACCTGTGTTAGACGTCAGAGTAGTTACACTTAGATGATGGTGTGGTAGATTTCCAAGGCGGCCACGTGATCCCTGCCAGTAGCCTTACTCCCTTGTATAATCTCTGCCACTTGAATACAGTGGAACCTGTGATTTGATGGGATATTACTCCTGTAATTAAGATCCCTGATCACCTAGGAGATTGGCCTGGGTAGGCTTGAACTGATCAGGTGAACACTTAAAAGAACATTTAGAGGTCAGAGTTAGAAGTCAGAGAGACGAGCTATTGCTGGCCTGGAAGAAAGCAGCAGTGTGAACTGGATGAAAGCCATGTAGCAAGAACGGTGGGCAGCCTGTAGGAGCTGAGATTGGCATCCGGCCAACAACTAACAAGAAAGAGGGGACGTCAGTTATTCAGCCATAAAGAAATGAGTTCCACCAACAAAATGAATGAGCTCAAGCCACAGAGGAGACCCAAGCCTTGGCTGACACCTTGATTCTCACCTGTGACCTGAGCAGAGGATCTAGCTGAATCACGCCCCGACTCCCAACCTATGGAAGCTGAGATAATCAATGTGTGTTGCTTTAAACCACTAAATTGGTTTGTTACATAGCAGTAGAAAATTAATATAAATCATAGGGACTGGAAGGGAGCTACTGAGGCACTGAGAGCATTCTGTTTCTTGATCCAAGTGATGGTTACACCAGTGTGTGTGTGTGTGTGTGTGTGTGTGTGAGTGTGCGTGTGTGTATAAATTTTTTTTTTTTGGCCATGCCACGCGGCTTGCAGGATCTTACTTCCCCAACCAGGGATTGAACCCTGGCCACGGCAGTGAAAGTGCCAAGTCGTAACCACGGGGTCACCAAGGAATTCACTACACAAGTATATTTTTAATTTGTGACAATTCATTGTGCTTTACACTTAGGATGTGTGCACTTTTCTATCTATATTTTGTATATTGGTACAGAATATGAATACAATATTATGAAAGGTTCATCCAATTATGACACAGCCGTGGCTTCCCTGGTGGTGCAGTAGTTAAGAATCCGCCTCCCAATGCAGGGGACACGGGTTCAATCCCTGGTCCGGGAAGATCCCACATGCCGCGGAGCAACTCAGCCCATGCACCACAACTACTGAGCCTGCGCTCTAGAGCCCACGAGCCACAACTACTGAGCCCACGCACCACAACTACTGAAGCCTGAGTGCCTAGAGCCTGTGCTCCGCAACAAGAGAAGCCACTTCAATGAGAAGCACGAGCCCCGCAACAAAGAGTAGCCCCCGCTCACCGCAACTAGAGAAAGCCCGCGTGCAGCAACAAAGATCCAACACAGCCAAACATAAATTAATTTAAAAAAAAATTATGACACAGTCTTATGAAGTAAGTTGTATGTTACGATCTCTACTTTACAGTTGAGGAAATGGAAGCCCAGAGACGCAGAAACCCAGGCCCATCTGGTTACACTGTAGCCCCGTCCCTCTCGTTCATGGTCAGGCAATAAAAATAGCCCCTTGGGGTTGGTTCTACTACAAAAAAAAAGGCAGCAGGGAAGAGTTACTCTTTAGAAGGAATCAGACCTTTGCGATATGTCATTTCAATTATTCAGAGAAGCTTGATGATAATTCCAGGCATTCTCCCGTGGTGCAGTGAGTGATCTCTGCTAAGTGCGGCCTTTTATTGCTGTCTCCCTGCCCCTCCTTCCTCCAGGGGCCAGCAAAAATTGTAGCTACTGAAGATTCTGACTTCTGACCTCTCCTGTCAACAATGGAGAATGAAAGTAGAGTTGAGGATGAGAGGTAGGGCCTCACCCAAGCATCCCTTACAGCTGCAGTTTCTTTAAACGAACAACGCAACACCAGCTGCCTTTTAAAGATTACCGATATACAACTATACGCCAATAAAAAATATATAAACACCTTTTCTATTGAAAGAATGAAAGAAAGGTAGATTACCGTTATAATACACGATCATTTTAACAGAATCAAACAACCTTAGAAATTAAAAACCTATAAGTTTAAAGACTCTCCTAAAAATAAACACTGTTAACTCTTGGGCAGGTCTTTGTTTTGTTTTGTTTTTTGTTTTGTTTTTTAATGATCTGTTTGAATTTAAAAAGCGAGTGGAAAGTTACCAAAACCCAGAATTCGTTACCCTGTTGTTATGCAGAATGATGGTACCTGCCTACCTAAAACCACACTGTCCAATACCGCCACCCCTAGCCACACGGAGATGTGCTATGTAAAATACAGAGGATTTCGGAGGCTTAGGGGAAAAAAAGAATGTAAATATATCAATGGCATTACATTGATTATGTGCTAAAATGACAGTCTTTTGGATATATTGGGTTAAGTAAAATATTTTATTACTAGAATAAAATTTTATCTGTGGCTTATATATCCATTGGGTAGGCTAATCTAACGTATTGCAGAAGATACCTGCAAAGGAAAAAAACTGGAGATTTAGTTCCATGGCATCATTATTTGTTTCTTAATAATATTTTTTTTCTGATTGTAAATGTATGATAGTACAGTTAAAAAAAAAAAAAGTCAGAAGTACAGAAAAGAATAAATTAGAAAGCAAAAGCCCTCCCGTAATCTGAATCATTTTTGTTAACATGATGACTTGTACCCTTACAAACTATGTTTACACATACATAATGTGTATAGTCTGTTCTATAAACATTGTTTCACTAAATCTATCATAGACGTCTTTCCATAGTAACATATAGGTAGATATTTCACTGTATGAGTATACCACAAGATTAAGGTTCTATATGATCCATTTTTCATGGGGAGAAAAAAATTAAAATGTCACCTACTGGAATTCTAACAGTACTTTGATCATTAATTCATAGCAATTTTAGGGTTTTAAGTCTTCAAGGAGTGCCTGGAAATTAGTAGGCGCTCAATTGCTGTAATTAACGGAATTAGAAGAAATATTCAATGCCATTTAGCCCACCTTTATGCTAGTAGAATTAGCACCATTTTCTTAGACATATAAAACCACTCTGTATTCAGAAACATGCTTCGGTCTACAAATATACACCTCTAGGGATTTAAGGTCCAAAGATTATCATTCTGTACTGTACCCTTGTCATGAATTTAAAAAAAAAAAGGCAAATGTCACCTACTGGTGCACAATGGAAATTTTCATAGAAGGGCTTGACTAGTTTCTCCTGGAGTTTGGAGGGCCCAGAACCTGACTTACACGGAATAGCCTAAAGATGAGTAGCCGAGGGATAGTCCCTCCTGGCAAAGCATATAGAGTGGGCTGTGAACTGAGAGCGTGGACACCCCATTGGCATGGGTAACCCTGTTTGATTCTCTGAAGATTCCCCCACTCTGAAGAGGAGAGTAGCTGAATGTGGCGTTATGGGCTATACCAACAGAGTAGGCTGGGAGGCGACACATAACTGTTGGTGAAAGAGTACATTAACTAAGGAAATAGGGCACTGTCAGAAGTCCCTGGTTTTGGTGTTCAGTCAGACCATATTATCTGCTTCTGTAAGCTCCTCCCCCTCTCTCAGCCCCAACTCTCTGTGATCCAGAAGTAGCCAAAAGTGGGTAAAATTGGAGGCCGAACAAAGAGAGAAGCCTCAAATCATTCTGCCTTCCCATTGGGGGTTAGGTCTGACTTACTGGGGAAAAAAGTCTGAAGTGGATGAGAAACTGAAGTTTTGATATTAAAACTACATTGGAAAAAAAAAAACAAAAAAAAACAAACAAAAAAAAACTACATTGGACATCTAATACCTGAAGACGAGATTGTTAATACTCAAATATTCCCGAACAAACCGTGGAATCTGCCCTAGATATTGACCTGGGGTAGAGGAGAAAAGCACAGTAGAGAAGATCTGAAGATGGCAGTGGGGGAATTGAATTTGCTTCCTTCTTTCTCTTATCAAGTTCAATTCATCTAATTAGCCAGTTTCTCTCATAAACCTTCATTACTATGTAAACCGTATCTCAGTTTTTACAACTTGAGATGACCTGATTGACCCAATAATCATATGTGAGTTGTTATTTTGGGATCAAATGAAGATGCTCTACTAGAACCAGGTGGCTCTCTTTGACTAAACAGAGGACTGGTCCAGGGGGTCAGCGGCATCTGTGTCCCCTGGGAGCTGTCAGAACTGCAGAATTGCAGGCTCCATCCCAAACCTACATAAGAGGAATCTATATTCTAACAAGATCCCCAGGTGATTTATGCGCACATTACAATTTGAGAAGCATTGATCAGAGAACTCTCAGGATTGTGAGATGCTGAGTTAGAGGGAGCTTGGAATTATGAGACCTGGGCCCTAGCTGTGTTACTCAGGGCAAGTCATTTCTAGGACTCTCCTTCTGCTTTCTCAAGGTTGTTTCATCAGATGAATTATAAGGTCCCATCTGTCTCTGACCTTCTGTAATTCTAAGAGATTTCAGGGAATTCCCTGGCAGTCCAGTGGTTAAGACTCTGCGCTTCCACTGCAGGGGGCACGGGTTGGATCCCTGGTCGGAACTAAGATCCTGCAAGGCGAGTGGCACGACAAAAAAAAAAAAACAACAAACAAAAAAAGAAATTTCAGTGAAGCAGAAGAAAAAAGTAAGTTGAGACTTAATAAACTCTGTAATAAGTTGATTAAAGAGCCACTGTAGCTTTACCACGTACTTGTGTAACTGGGATGGAGAGTATTGTCCATGCATTCAAGCATATTGCACTGTCCTATGTGTTAGCCAAATGAAAAGTAATTTCTGTTTAATAACAATTATCCTTCTTCATTGAGAAGGAAGTGTATTTGATGGGAAAAGAAGATTATTGCTGAAACAAAATGGTATGTAGAACAGCAGGCTGCCAGGAGCTTGTAAATCATTTGTATCGGAATGATCAGTAAATTCTTCATTTGGAAAAGATGGCTAATTGGGATCAGTTTGGTGTGTAAGGATTTCTTTGGAAGAAAACTCTGTTGCAAAACAAAACAACCCCACCCTCCCGCCCACCACACTCACCCAAACTCATACCTGAGTTCTGAATGAAGTCATGTGTTCGTGTAGATGGACAAAGCTGGGGTTCAGTACTCAAGAGTACGTGTCGGGTGCATCGCTGATTCACTGTGTAACCATAGCAAAGTCTTTTTCCTCTTCTGTGGTTCAGTTCTATTATCTTAGACGTGATCAGATCAGACTGTTCCATCCTGCATGTTAATTGCTGCTTCCTAATAGAGGTTGCCTGGAATTTGGGGCCCAGGATGACAGCAGGACTTCAAGCCAGCTCAGCAGGAAGGAGTTGATTGATTAGTAATGTCTGCTATGGGCAAAGGAACAGAAAGTGACAAAATAAGTTCCATTTGTTTGCAAATTCCTGGATTCTCTGGGCTCTCTGAGGACATTGATTTTTAAATATATTTCCTCCTGAAAACATTTATAAAAGTTCCTTCTTATAGGATAAAACAAAAGAAATAGACTGATTACTAGGTTTGCTGTTGCTCTTCTGGAGTCTTTTCAAAGCTTCAAGTACATGTGTGTTTTTGTGTTCTCGATAGAAACATGCAGGGCAAGCTCTAAGGAAAAGAAAAATGTGCCTGGATTTAAAAGAAATTCAGTGTGAGATATCTGATGGGTTGAAAGTGATTTATGAAATGAGTTCTCTGTTTTGTTAGAACATGGAGTGTTTTTCCATTCAGGGCCCCTTGATATGAAACAGATGCCCCCATCTATAAATCAGGCACCCTGCAGTAAGGAGATGGCATTTTTGTATAAATTATTGTGGATCCAGGAAGAAAAAGCATGGATGAACAAATTTTTATTGGCTTCTTGGCATAAAAGTCATTTTATTGGTCATCTGTCTGGGCTGATCTTCCCTCCCTATTCTTCCTAGGGGATTGATGATGAGGAAAGAGTTGAAAGTTCTGTGGAGAAACATCCTCTTTGACCTAACAAGTCCCTCCCCAGGTTTAACATGAATGGGTGGGTAAGTGCCTCTTTCCCAGCCTGTAGAGAGAGCACTGCTGTTGCATTGGGGTTTCAATTTCAAATGTAAATCCCTGAAAGGAAGCTGGATTAGAGAAGGAGTACATTTATAGTTTTCTTTTTTCCCTTTTAGGTCATTAAGCTCTTCCTTCAGTGGTCTACTTTCTACTTTCCATTTTAAAAATGAAAACTTCACTGTTTTCATGCCATTCCTTGGTTCTCTGATAGTTTTTGACAGTCAGCTAATGATCATTCTCTCTGCACTTGAAAGCAGGAAAAGCTCATTTGTTTATTCAGTGGTTCAGGAAAAAGTATGCATTGAACTCCCTGATTGAGAGTAAGACACATGCCTGGCCACCCAGTTACAGGGTTGCGTACAACCTTGCACAGGGCCATAGTATTTTCAAAATGACAGAGAATTCAAATAAGGATTCTGAGTTGGGAAGTCCATATTCATTTTAGATGTTAATAATTTTCTTTATTTTGATTTTATTATTGGAGTTGGTCCTATATTCATGACTCAAAAATAAACTGCAATCAAAAGAAGTCTTATTGGCACTCCTGACTCCACCTACCCAATTTCCCATCTTCAGCCTCCTGTATGTAACCACTCATTAATTTCTTGGATAGCCTTCTAGTGTTTGTGTTTGTGCAGATATAAACAAATATAAATACATTCTTATTTACCCCATTTTTACACAGAAATTAGGAGACTACATGTATTGTTTTGCATCCTGTTTCGCTTAATAGTTTTCCCGAGATATTTCCATAGAGCGTGGAGAATTGCATTCTTCTTTTCACAGTTGTGCGATACTGTGTGGCAGTACTGTGGTTTATTTATCTACTTGTCTTTTGATGGACACTTGGGTATTTCCAGTCACTTGCTCATGCATGCACACAGCCCTGCGATCAGTAATGGGGTTTATGTCACTTTACTTCATGCTGGTTTAAATAGAGCTGAAAAAAAAAAAAAATTCTCAGGAGTGAAATTGCTCAGTAAAAACGAAATGCATTCATAATTTTGATAGGGATTGCCAATAAGCTCCCCAAAGTGTTGTGGACCATTTTGCAGTCTTGCCAGCAACGTGTGAAAATGCTTAATTTTGCTATTTATTACAGGACACGATGGGTAAAATTTTTGAATTGAATTTTTGTCAACTTGATAGGTGAAAAATTATGTACTGGTGTAGTTTTGACTTGCAGTTTTCTTATTACAAGTGAGGTGGTCAAACATCTTTTCAAATGGGTAAGAGCCATTTATTTTTCTGTGACCTGTCAGTGTTCCTGTTATATTTCTCTTGCTTTGCTGATATTTTCTTTTTCACAGTTTCTGGGCGGATTTACTCTTACTTATGAACATTTATTTTTATTTTTATTTTTTTTTTGCGGTACACGGGCCTCTCACTATTGTGGCCTCTCCCGTTGCGGAGCACAGGCTCCGGACGCGCAGGCTCATTGGCCGTGGCTCACGGGCCCAGCCGCTTCGCGGCATGTGGGATCTTCCCAGACTGGGGCACGAACCCGTGTCCCCTGCATCGGCAGGCAGACTGTCAACCACTGCGCCACCAGGGAAGCCCCATGAACATTTATTTTAAGGATCTGAGCCAAGTCCTCTTTATATGTGCCCTCGTTTAATCCTCATAACATGCTTGGGAGTTGAGTATTGCCACCCCATTTTAAAATGAGAAAACTGAGGGACTTCCCTGGTGGTGCAGTGGTTGAGAGTCCGCCTGCCAATGCAGGGGACACGAGTTCAAGCCCTGGTCTGGGAAGATCCCACATGCCTCAGAGCAACTAAGCCCGTACGTGACAGCTACTGAGCCTGCACTCTAGAGCCTGCAAACCACAGCTACTGGGCCCGTGCGCCACAACTACTGAAGCCCACCCGCCTAGAGCCTGTGCTCTGCAACAAGAGAAGCCACTGCAATGAGAAGCCTGCGCGCTGCAGCGAAGAGTGGCCCCCGCTTGCCACAACTAGAGAGAGCCAGCGCTCAGCAATGAAGACCCAACACAGCCATAAAGAAAGAAAGAAAGAAAGAAAAAATCAGAAAACTGAGATTCAGAGCAGCTAAGCCACTGACTGTAGGCTATACATCCAGGAAGGGGCAAAACTGACGCTCACATCCAAGTTTGTCTTACTCCAAAAGCCTTTCCTCTTAATCCTCCAGTAGTACGGTTTCTTTTAGGCAGAGACCAGAATTAACTAATTCAAAGTGGCTTTCATTTACCCAGCACGCAAGATGACAGAGGAGGGTTTTGCTGAGATCATGCTGGGTGGCATGTGGAAGCCCAGCTGGGATTAGAAACATGCCTTGCATAATCCACCCAGTGAATAATCCACAGGAAGATTGATGGTACCCCCCCTCCCCCGCCCCCAGGAAAGGATTGCCACAATGCATCTGAAGCCAAGAGGAAACAGAAATGACAAGTGGCTGAAATTACACAGGAAAAGGATCACACCGAGTCAGGCATCAAAGCATGTGTGTGGCCGCTGTGAACTGAGCACAGAAACCAGACTTTACCAAGAGAGCCGTCCCGTTAGGAGCCCAGGCAAATTTTACATATTGCAGTTCCTTCTGCCTCTGCTGCCTTAAAGGAGGCTTCAGGAAAACCTGAGTGATTGGCAGGGTCGGCAGCCCCTCACTTAGTCCTTCGCACACAACTGGGGCCAGCACATGGCGCTCAGGCGTGGAAGGATGATTTCCCTTTAAGCTGTCCTGTCTGCTTAAAGTTGCCTGTGCTATGATTGAAAAAATAGAGCTGGCCCCCAGAGATGGAAAGAGAGAAAACTGTGATTCATTTATAGCATTTGACAAATCTGCAAGATTTGAGGGAAGTGCATTACCAGCTGATTAAAATCCCAGGTTCTCCCCTCCGAGAATAAGTGTGTGAGAACATTTCATTACTAGCTGAATAATGTAATCACTGCAGTCTTCTGCCAGTTCAAAAAGACAGCCAAGATGCCCATTTTCCCTCTATTTCCCAACCACGTTCTAAAAGCCATCTTCCCCAAGGCGACTTTCCTCATTTTCTTTCACTTTCGTTTATTATGACTTGATAAAATATGAATCAAGTGGATTTAAACTTAATTAAGGCCACCGTCACGTTTTTCAGCGAGGTAGCAGGCCGTGCACAAGGGCGTGTGCTAACAGGATTCAGGGAGTGTCTCCTTCCTGGTGTACAGACTGATCATTCACACAGGAGGGGGGTTGGTCTGAACAGGTTTGGTTTTGCCGAGCATTTACTTGAAGTTTTCATTAAGATACAGAGGTCCAGCATTTTCCCTGAATGTGGGGGTTCAGCAGTTGAAAAATCCCTGGACACAGATTTTTAGTGTTGGTCCCAAGTCTTTAGCTTGATGTTACAGGGGAGCTGGTGTAGTGCAACTAGGAAGACCTTTGAACTGTAGCCACATGAGAGAGCAAAGGTTGGTAAACTTTTCTGTAAAAGGTGTTGACCTGAAATAAACTGCTGGATATTTCTCCAGCAAAATAAAAGGGTTTACTTGGGATCAGCAGAGAACTGCAATTTGGGGTCTACAACTCTGGCAAGCCGTGCACAAGTCCCGTGCTCGGCCAGGGAAGGAGACCGCTTTTATAGAGGTGAAAGGGAAGTTGGGAGGGCTAGAGTAAACAAAGGGTCCATGGCTTTTCATTGGCTGAGTCCTTGCCAGGAAACCGGAAAAGTCTTTCTTTGTAGGGCATGAGGGCTCCCCCTTCTGGTCTCCTGACTCTATTTAACTGAGGTTTCTGTTTGTGTATTTATTTATTTATTTATTTATTTATTTGTGTGTGTGTGTGTGTGTGTGTGTGTGTGTGTGTGTATTTATTTTATTTATTTTTTTTTGCGGTACACGGGCCTCTCACTGTTGTGGCCTCTCCCGTTGCGGAGCACAGGCTCCCGACGCACAGGCTCAGCGGCCATGGCTCACGGGCCTCGCCGCTCCACGGCATGTGGGATCTTCCCAGACTGGGGCAAGAACCCGTGTCCCCTGCATCAACCACTGCGCCACCAGGGAAGCCCTGTGTATTTATTTATTTCATTTAATTTTACAAAAGGCAGATTGTCAATACTTAAGACTTTTTAAAAATTAATTTTTATTGGAGTATAGTTGATTTACAATGTTGTGTTATTTTCTGCTGTACCGGAAAGTGAATCAGTTATACATATACATATATCCGCTCTGTTTTAGGTTCTTTTCCCATATAGGTCATTACAGAGTATTGAGTAGAGAATACTTAAGCCTTTAAATGGCTCTGTCACAACCGCTCACCTCTGCCACTGTAGTACAAAGCAACCACAGCCAACACATTAATGAACAAGAGTGGCTCTGTGCCAATAAAACTTTATTTAAAAAAAAAACAGTCAATGGGCAGGGCTGGGCCCGAGAGCCATCCCTAAGTTTGCCATAGAGCAGAGTGTGAGGGCTTTCTTCCCCTAGGTGGGGAATCCTGCTCTGGGCAGTACCTTCAAGTTATAAAAATTTGTAAATGTGATTGCCTCCAGACACAAAATTAGAACTGGACACCACCAAGAGGACTCTGGAGGTGGGTCTAACACCGATTCTTTATTTTCAGCCTTCTTCTGTCATGCGCCTCTATGTTTTCAGTTTACTGTCTCGCCTTTCCTGGCTGACCTTGGAGATGGTATGGGGCAGGGGGTAAAAGTTTAGCCTTGACGGTAGTTCACACCTGGGTTTGAATCTTGGTTCAGTCACCTATTTAAGTGTTTGACTACTGGAATTGTGTTTGATCTTGCAAATGACGCTTGAGGTAGAGAATCAAAAGTTACTGTGACATTTACACACGAGTATGAATGAAGCTTCACAAATTAGTACTCAATAAGTACTAAAAAAAATTGTACAAAATCAGTCTAAATTGTTACTGGTTTGTAGTCTCTGGAGAGAACTCTACTTTTATGAATCAAATTCTGAGTTTCTTCCAGACTTCCTTTTTTGATAAGGTGGGAAACAGAAACATCCTCCACAGAGAGTACGACATTGTTTTGGCTGGGAGTGACGAAAGCATGGACCAACAGTGGCTCGGAGAAGAGCAGCTGGGGCAGCCTGGCGCCCGGGATGGAGGCTCCTTCTGTCTTGCGTCCCCCACGTCCACTTTATTGTCCAGTAGGGATGCTCTGTTTCTGTGGGCAGTTAAGCGATCAGCAAGGTCAGGGCAGAGAGGGCAAGGAGCAAAGTCACTTGGTGACTCCCTCAGGTGCTCTCTGCCCCACGAAACTGCTTTACTTTTGGCACAAGCTACAATCATCTTGCGTCTTTCTTGTTTATTGCCTGTTTCCTCCCCAAAGAATATAAGCTTTAGGAGTTTGGGGACTTTGTTTTATTTGCCACTGTTTCTCCTGTACCTGATACGATGGCTGGCATGTTGTAGAGGCCCATTCCATATCTTTAGAATGAATACCAGAGTAAAATTATTTCGCTTTGACGGACTGAAAGAATTCATCTCTGTGTCCCTCAGAGTGCTTTGTGCATAGTAAGTCCTCAATGCAGATACCAGGAGTGAACGCTTGAACCATGGACAGAATATCCGTCAGCTTGGGTTCGTGCCAGAAAATAATAATAGTTAACAATGATTACGTGCCGAAGGATATACGAAGTGTTTTACCTGTTTGATCTCCTCCACCTGCCCCAAATCCAAGGACTGTAGGTGGTAGTAGCGGTAGTGGCAGCAGTCACCTCATTTTAATGATCAGGAAACTGGACTTCAGGAAAGTTCAGTAACTTGCCCAAGGTCATACCACTGAAAAATGAAAAAGCCAGGACTTGACCCAGGTGTCTAGATTTGAAGGGCTGTCGTCTCAAACACCAGGTTGTATTACCCACAGAGGGACTGCTGAAATCTGGATAGAAGCAGGTGATTTCTGGATCCCTGGACTGATGGGGATAAGTGATATTCGAGGTGCAGTAGATCCGTCTTTAATATGCGTGGCAAAGAGATACCAAGAAGCACTTTGAGAAGGAATTACTGTGCTTAGTCACTGTCCGTTGACTTGACGATGAGTCTGTCTGAACTTGTTCTTTTATTACAATTAGTGATAGACGTTCAACTTAAATTCAAGGGAAAGTTAATGAAGTGAAGTCCGAAAGTTAGCAAAAGGAGAAGAATAAATCAAGCTGATAAAAAGCTAAACTGGAAGATTTTTTTTCAAACATTTGAAGTCACATTTTCTTTATCAAGTGTCATGTCCAAACCCTTTTTAAATTAGGTATTTTGGGGGGGTAGAGTGCAGCTAAAATCATGACCATAATCCAGGTACTAAGAAATATAACTATTAAATCACTTGGAATTCATTCTTTTTTTTTTTTTTTTTTGCGGTACGCGGGCCTCTCACTGTTGTGGCCTCTCCCCAGTTGCGGAGCACAGGCTCTGGACGCGCAGGCTCAGTGGCCATGGCTCACAGGCCCAGCCGCTCCGCGGCATGTGGAATCTTCCCAGACCGGGGCACGAACCCGTGTCCCCTGCATCGGCAGGTGGACTCTCAACCACTGCGCCACCAGGGAAGCCCGGAATTCATTCTTTTAAAATACAAATCAAAATCTTCCTGTTTAAGGCGGTGTGGGATAGCAGGAAACCTCCAAGACTTAGAAGCAGATGCATCTGTCTTTAAAGACTGGCTTTGCCAGTATCTGCCTGAGTGGTCAATGTCTTCTTGCTTCTCTGAGACCTGGTTTCCTCATCTCAGAAAGGCTACTAAAATCTCCTTCAATGTTTTGTCATGAAAAAGCAATGAAAAAAAGAATCACTTCACCTAATGTGAAGTGCTGATTTGGGCTGTGAATTTAACATCTGATGTCTCTCCTGGGGACTTGCTGTGTTCTTTGAGAGCACCATGGTGATAAATAGTACATGTCTGGACTTTTATTAGGAGCTTAGCCCAATGCAAATCACTAAGCTGGCTCATCTCTTTTACTTAAAGTTGATTTGATTCTTCTTCTTTTTTTTTTAGCACTTAAAAAAATTGAGGAATAACATACCTACAGCAAAATGCATACATCTTAAGTATAGTGCTCAAGGAAATTTACATATGTATGCACCCCTGTACTCCCAACCAGGATCAAGATAGAGATTATCTAGTACCCCAGGTTTCCTTATATCCCTCCCAGTTGGTACTTCCCCTGAGGGGAACAAATATTCTTTTATATATTTTTATAACTTTGCATTTTGAAATAATCTCATCTTTACCAAAAAAATTGCAAAAGTGGGACAAAGAATTCCTGTCTACCCATCATCTACTTTTCCCAAGTGATAACATATTTCTTAATCCTGGACCATTATCAAAACCCGGAAATTAACATTGATACAATACTGTTAACTCTTCTACAGACCTTATCTCATTTATTCCGCTAATGTTCTTTTTCTGGTCCAGGATCCAAGCCAGGTTCACACATTGTATCCTGCTGTCATATCTCTTTAGTCTACCCCAGTCTGGGACAGTTCCTCCATCTTTCCTGTCTTTCATGACAGTTTAAGAGACTGTTCCATTATTTTGCACAACGTCTTCAATTTAGGTCTGTGTGATGTTTCCTCAGATTAAATTCAGGTTATATGTTTTTGGCAAGAATGCCCCAGAAATAATGCTGTGGCCTGCTTAGTGCTTTCTAATTGGAGACACATGATAATGTCTCATTATTATTGACATTAGCTTTGATCACACCATGAAGGTAATGTCTCCCAGAGTTCTTAAATGTAAAGATATTTTTTTCCCCTTTCTAATTAATGATTATCTTATTGGGAGATATTTTGAGACCATGCAAGTATCTTATTACTCATCAGACATTTACCGACTAATTTTAGCATCCATTATTTGCCAAACGGTGGTTTTCTATTTTTATCATTCCTTCCCCATTTATGAATTGAAATTCTCCTGTAAGGAAGAGCTGTCCCTTCTGCTCCATTTATTTCTTCACTTAATTATTTATTAATATTAGTGTGTACTCATGGGGATTTATTTTATTCTATGTGTTATAATTCATTACTATCAATATTTATTTTCTTTCTCAAATAGTCCATTGGGCAGCTTAGGCCATTGGAAGTGCCTTCCTGTTGGCTCCTGTGTCCTTTAAACATGTCCCATTATCTTTTTTTTTTTTTTTTTAATTTTATTGGAGTAGAGTTGATTTACAATGCTGTGTTAGTTTCAGGTGTACAGCAAAGTGATTCAGTTATACATATACATGTATTCATTCTTTTTCAGCTTTTCTGATATAGATTAACACAGAATATTGAGTAGAGTTCCCTGTGCTATACAGTAGGTCCTTGTTGGTTATCTATCTTATATATAGTAGTATGTGTGTGTCAATCCCAAGCTCCTTTGCCTCCTTTGTCAAAGGTTAATTGTCCATAGGTGTGTGGGTTTATTTCTGGAGTCTCTATTCTGTTGCATTGATCCATATATCTGTTTTTGTGCCAATACTACACTGTTTTGATTACTGTAGTATTGTCTGAAGTCTGGGAGGGTTATGCCTCCTGATTTCTGGCAATTCTGCATCTTTCATGGTTCCATATAAATTTTAGGATTATTTGTTCTAGTTTTGTGAAAAATGTCATGGGTAATTTGATAGGGATCATATTAAATCTGTAGATTGCTTTGGTAGTATGGAGATTTTGGTTTTTTTTCCACTTTGGCTACGCTGCACAGCATGCAGGATGGTTCCCTGACCAGGGATAGAACCCGGGTCTCCACAGTGAAAGCATCAGATCCTAACCATTAGGCTACCAGGGAAATGCCCGTATGGAGATTTTTAACAGTACTAATTCTTCCAATCCAAGAGCATGGGATATCTTTTCATTTCTTTGAATCATCTTCAATTTCCTTTATTAACGTTTGGTCATTCTCTGAATATAAGTCTTTCACCTCCTGGTGAGGTTTATTCCTAGGTTTTTGGGTTTTTGCTGCAATTTTATTTTTTTTTTTTTATTTTTTTTTTTTTTGCTGCAATTTTAAAAGGGATTGTTTGTTTGCATTCCCTTTCTGATATTTCACTGTAAAATGTTCTTTATATTTTAGAAGTGTTAGTCTTTATGATGCTTGTTGCATATATTTTCTCCCAGTTTGTCATTTGTTCTTTTACTTTGTTTATGGTGTTTTTTGGTCATGAAAAATTTTGAATGTTTGTGCAGTCAATTTTATCAGTCTTTTATTGTCTCTGAATTTTTACATCATTTTTAGAAAGGCTTTCCTATACTAAGGTTGTTGAGGAGTTCTCCCATGTTTTCTTCTAACACTTGTATAGTTTCTTTTTGATTTTGATTTTCATTTTTTAATTTAGCTTCCTAATCCATTTGTAACTTATTCTTATGTATGGTGTGAAGTATGCATTAAATTTTATCTTTTACGACTGACTACCAGTTATCTCATCACCATTTATTAAAAATCCATCTTTTGCCCTAGTGATTTGAGATGCCACCTTTATCATATGTTAAAATTTCATATATCCTTGAGTCTATTTTTGGGCTCTCTATTCTATTCCACGGGTCTATGTGTCTTTTCCTCTGCAAGTGCAACACTGTTTTAATTATAAAGGCCATTTATCTGATAGAGCAAGACCACACATGAAGTTTTTCTTTCCTAGAATGGGTAACAACTATTTTGACTACCATCACTGTAGATTAATTTTGCCTGTTTTTGCTCTTCATATAAATGAACTATACATTGTGTATTATTTTGTGTCTGACATCTTTCACTTAATCTTTTTGGTTTTTTTTTCACTTAATTATATATCTGTGAGATGCATCCATATTGTTGGAAGTACCAGTAGCTTGTTTATTTTCATTGTTGTATAGTATCCCTTTATATGCCTGTGTCACAATTGTCTTACCCATTCTTGTTGATAGGCATATGGGTTGTTCCAGTTTGAAAGCTGTTATGGACATTCTTATGCCTGTACACCCACACATCTCTTTGGAATTCCAAGGAGTGAAATTGCTAGGTCATGGAGTAAGATATTTTTAGCTATAGTAGATCTTAGCAAATAGTTTCTCAAAGTGTTTGTACCAATTTAGATTCCTACCAGCAATGTATGACAGTTTCAGTTGCTCCACACCCTTGTCAGCACTTGATATCGTCAGCCTTTTCGGTTGCTTTACGGAAAAGAAAGAAAAATGAAAAAACTTTGCAGGACTTAAGTCCTTCTTCTGGAGACTCAGGAGACATTTCCAAAGCAAGGAACACCCTAGAAAGAAAGAAACAAAACAAAACACAGCAGGCCCCATTTTTCATCACATCTGACAAGTTAATTAATAGCAGTAATGAAGAATTCAGTTTTATAGAAAAAGTACAAAAAAGCAATTATTAGCCTAGATTCAGTGTTGCACACAGTTTGTTGCCCTACTCAAAAGTTATTTCCTCTCTTCTTGCTTACTAGCAGGACCTCAGTTTTGTTCAGCAGCCATCCGTCAGGGGAGGTGAACCGATCACCAGCTCAGGGGTGAATCCTGATTAAGCTAATTATGGTTTTCCTATTATTTTCACCAGTAATTAGCTAAGGAATAAGCATTTGACATATGTCCAGTCAACGAGAAAGGAACAAAGTCTGTTGACGGAGACAGGGGCTCCTAGGAAAGGTTTTCTTACTTTTAAGAAGGAGCTTCCAAAAGAAATGATCCCTTTTTGCCTCTGGATGTGGTAGGTGATACATGGAACTGCAACAGCCATCTGACTGCCAGGCTGAAAATGAAGCACGTATGTGAGAGAATCACAAGAAATGGGGATGGAGCCTTAAATAGCGGGTCCTAGAACCTGCCCTATCCGAGTTCATGCGAAGTAATAACTTTACATATTGTTTAAGACTATTTGGGCTGAGGTTTTTTTTTTTTTTTTCCTCAGTACGCGGGCCTCTTACTGTTGTGGCCTCTCCCATTGCGGGGCACAGGCTCCGGACGTGCAGGCTCAGCGGCCATGGCTCACGGGCCCAGCCGCTCCGCGGCATGTGGGATCTTCCCGGACCGGGGCACGAACCCGTGTCCCCTGCATCGGCAGGCGGCAGGCAGACTCTCAACCACTGCGCCACCAGGGAAGCCCTGGGCTGAGGTTTTTTTTATTACCTGCCTCTGTAACTAATGACCCTGGTATTAGGCTGTGTTAAAATAACAAAGGAATGCTGTTACTCATCCCTTAAAATATGTATAGCAAACCTCCTGTTTGCCTAGAGCAGTGGTTGTCAATCTTTAACATTCATTAAAATCACCTGCAAGGCTTATTAAACTATGTTGCTGGAATCCATTAAAGAGTTTCTGATTCAGTAGGTCTGAAACAGGGCATTTTCCCAAGTGATGCTGAAGCTTCTGGTTCAGAAACCACTCTTTGAGAACTGCTGTTCTAGAATATAGACACCATCTTAAAATATTTAGCAACATGCTTTTAAAACTCAAATCTTTCATGGACTTCGTTTTCATGTCAATGAATACTACAAATCTTTACCATCATTTTGAGTGACTACCTCGTATTATATTGTGTGGCTCTATCAGAACTTGCAAAACCGTGTTACTAATAATAGATCTATTATTTTGGGGTTTCATATTATTACGTTAACATGAACAGTCCTGCCATGAATATCATTTTATAGTAATCCTTACTAACTGTTTAGTAATTTCCTTAAGGTAAATTCCTAGAAGTAGATTGCTGATCAAAGGGAGATATTTGGGATTTTTTTTCCCTTCTTGTTTCATTTGCAAAATCCCTCTAATCTACTTCCAGATACATTGTCCTTAGGTTTAGGTATTTTGTCAGAGGACCCTTGGTTCATCCTGACTCAGTAGGCCAGGACCGTGGCTATTTGCCTTGCAGTGATGCTTCTTTCATATTAAAAGAGTCGAGTACTAAAGATCATGGCACACGGGCTATTTTATTCATAAGAGTTAATTTAGTGATTTTACTATTGGAAGTGAATGGGAGTCTGGGAGCTTCTTGAGTCTTTCTGTCTTTCTCTACATCGTGAGAATTTGAGCATACCTTCTATCTTTGTCATAATTTTATTTGATAATAAAGGAAACCAACTACTCAGTGGTCCAGAGATCAGTGCTTGCTTTTGGATGTCATCTGTCAATCATTTCAGGCATAAAAGAAGGTCACCCTGCAGGGGGAAAAGCTGGGTCCAAGTTACGGCTGTGATGCTTGAGCATGGAAGCATTTCGTTTCAGATGTACCTGCCTTCCTAAGTTGGAGTAGCAACTTTGGTTTCAACCAGGATATTTAGTGTATTTCAGGGGAAGAGTGTTCACCAGAAGAACGCTGGCAAACAGAATGCAGATAATACCTGATTATTAGTGGTCTTGGCTTGAGTTCTTTAGAAAGGAGAGCCCGAGGC
Organism: Aethalodelphis obliquidens; assembly: GCF_003676395.1. Lineage (NCBI taxonomy): Eukaryota > Metazoa > Chordata > Mammalia > Artiodactyla > Delphinidae > Aethalodelphis > Aethalodelphis obliquidens. Next base: position 14,058,522 of record NW_020837966.1, read on the forward strand.
AAAGATCGAAGCACCTAATACATTTTCACTTTAAATACCAAAGTTTCTCTCTCTTACGTACAGACCCAGTGATGAATGGTCCAGTACTGGCATGGCAGCTCAGCCATCACTGATTTGTAGCCTCCAAAATTGTTGAAATCATTGCTGTTTCCCAGCCAGTGGGGAGTGGGGTCACAGAGAGACAGAAAGAGAGAGGATGGGAGGGAGGTGTAACCTCAGTTGATTTTAAGGGCAAAACCTAGAATTTGTATATACCACCTCTCCTCATATCCCATTGGCAAGAACTTAGTCAAATAGCCACACGCAGATGCAAGGGTTTGGTCTCTTGCTGTGAAGCTATGGGTACGGCACTAAAACTTTGATTTGGGAGGTTCAAACCCAGGGAGGTGATGGTGAGGGAAAAAGTATAGCTAGGAAAGGAAAGACGGGAAGCAGCGTGATGCTTGGCACTTTGAGCCAGTGATGAAGAGACACGTGGACCACTCATCAGGCTTGTTGGCTTTGCATACAATGCTTTTCTGCAGGCTGCGAGGAGACATTGTGCCTGGGAGTAATCCATGGAAGGAGAAAAGGAAGGGGATTTATTTGTTCCTCTTCCTCCCAGTTCCCATTTCCCACTGTCAAATTACCCTCACGGGGAGCTAATTCTCCTCTCTTCCTGTTGTATCACCCAATCGCTTGGCAACTGCTCAGGAAACAGATACCCTGCCCCGGAAGTAGAAGAAGAATCCCACGTGAACGAGGCACTAACCCGGTGAGAAAAGGGGGCCAGATAGAATCTGAGGAAATGTATGAGGTATGTGTTTTAGAACATTACTTACTGTTGTTTTGAGTGGACTATAAAAAGGACTTGGTTGAAAACGGTTCTAACTGAAGTCTGCCTCCTGGAGTTCTGAGCATGCTGCTCAGTACCTTACAAAATGAACTAACTGATCAGAGGCTGGTACGGAGAAGGGAGCCTCCCTTCATCTTTGGCCGAGAACTCTCCTGACGGAGGGATGGCTTTTTAATTTTTTTAATTTTATTGGAGTATGGTTGATTTACAATTTTTTTTTTTTTTTTTTTTTTTTTTGCGGTACGCGGGCCTCTCGGTGTTGTGGCCTCTCCCGTTGCGGAACACAGGTTCCAGACGCGCAGGCTCAGCGGCCATGGCTCACGGGCCCAGCCGCTCCGCGGCACGTGGGATCCTCCCGGACCGGGGCACGAACCCGTGTCCTCTGCATTGGCAGGCGGACTCTCAACCACTGCGCCACCAGGGAAGCCCTGATTTACAATTTTTATTGGCGTATGGTTCAGGTGTACAGCAAAGTGAATCAGTTATACATATATACACTCTTTTTTTTTTTAAGATTCTTTTCCCATTACAGAATATTGAATAGAGTTCCCTGTGCTATACAGCCGGTTCTTATTAGTTATCTATTTTCTATATAGTAGCGTATATATGTCAATCCCAATCCCCCAATTTACCCCTCCCCCTCTTATCCCCGGTAACCATAAGTTTGTTTTCTACATCCACGACTCTATTTCTGTTTTGTAAATAAGTTCATGTGCACCCCCTTTTTTTAGATTCCACGTATAAGCGATATCATGTGATATTTGTCTTTCTGTGTCTGACTTACTTCACTCAGTATGACAATTTCTAGGTCCATCCATGTTGTTACAAATGACATTATTTTGTTCTTTCTTATGGTTAATATTCCCTTGTATATATGTACCACATCTTCTTTATTCATTCCTCTGTTGATGGATGTTTAGGTTGCTTCCATGTCCTGGCTATTTGCTACAGTGAACATTGGGGTGCAGGTATCTTTTTGAATTATGGTTTTCTCCGGGTATATGCTGAGGGATGGCTTTTGTTGGGCATCTCAGGAACTTAAAGGATGATTTTCTCTCCTTGGTCTCCTCCCTCCATTGATGTCAATTAGAATGCTATGAGAGGTTGTCCTTCCTCCCTCCCCTCCTTCCTTCCAAAGGGAGATTTACATGTGATTACCTTTGTTTTGTTAAGAAGGTTAAACTCCTTCATGGAATTTTTCCTGGAAAACAAGCAGTGTGCAAACCAAGCATTTGAAATGACATGGAACGTGGATGGCTAGCCAACCAAATCTGTGCATACTTTAGGTCGTCTTTGCCTGAGCTTGACATGTTTGTTTACTGTGAATCCGTGGATTTAGAAATACAGCCAAATCAAAACGTAACTAAAAGCCCCCTCTCCAATGAGAAACAGGCTCAGGGGGTTTCAAACACCCGTTTTCAAAGGATCTTTAAAAACAGAAATCTGATCTTGTTGGCACAAATTCTGTTTAAGGGGCAGAAAGCTTAGTGGTTAAGTTCACTTCCTGTAGAATCAGAAGACCTAGAATTCATTATCTCAGTGCCCTTGGGCGTGTTACCAAATTCTCAGACTCTTGGTTTTATTTTCTGTTTAATGGGGACTATAACAACGTGTAGTATTATAATAGTATTTGCCATTATACAAGTATCTACCTCACAGCCATGTTGTAAGAACTAAATGAGATGAAACGTGTCAAGCTCCTGGCACATAATATGCTCTTAATAAAAGGCAGAAGTTATCATGGTCATCGTCATGGTCATCCTTGTCGTCATTTTATTGTATGGGTTACTCTTGTTCCGTTCGTTGACATACTGTTCCATGTTGTTGACATTTGAGGGTTTTTAGTGAAACTTCACTTCATTAAAGGGATAATAGTCATCATCATAAGGCATGCGACCACGCAAGGGTGGTGCTTGTAGCATCAGTCTTCCCATCATTGGTTGGTTACAGATTATACCACCATTGTGTTAAACTTCCTTTAAAAGTCATTATAGCTCTCACGTCAGAGGACAAGTGTAGTTACTTCAAGTTTATTCCCATTGTCTTGTTAGGAAGCCTTATAAATGGCACGTGGGGATTGTTGAAAGCCCTGTGGAAATTCCAGGTCTCCCCTTCATAGTGAAAGACTCTCCTTGTCCACTGAAGCTTCTTGATGCTCTGGCTCAAAAGGATCACACCCCACAGTCAAATTCCTCCCTTGTCTTACTTAAAAACAACAACAACAAAACAAAACTCCTATCTCATGTTAGCAGAGTTTGTTAGGGCAATAATCCTGCGGAATTGTTCATTGCTGGCAGGCATCATTAATCAATTTGTTTACACTTGGTCTAGGGTAATTTAGCAGTTACAAAGTCTGTTCTATGGTTTCTAACAGAAACCAAAAGCTTATCCCATAAATTCTGCAGCTGTGGAACTAAGGACATTAGGGCTGTCCCTTCATATTTTGGAGCATATTTCACTGCAGTGGCTCCCCGCCCCTCCACCTCAGGATAAATGTATTACAGATGGAGTGTACGTCCCATAAAGCAAAGCATCATCTTTTCTTGACTTAGCAGTTCTTAGCTGCATAGACCATGATTCATCTGGTCCATTCCAGCTTCCAAATGAGAAGGAAAAAAAAAAAAAAAGAAAGAGTGTTACGAACATTCACCCATAGGCTCTCTCTTACCATTTCCCCTCCAAGCCTACTCTTATAAAACCACTGGGTTCCAGAATCAGCATCAGTGGATCTGACCTTTCTAGCTCTTGACCCTCAAAAAAGACAAAAGTGAAGTCAGAGTGTGTCCAAGTGTGAAACCAAGGTGAGGTCTGAGGCTTATGAAGTTGTGGACCATTGAACACGCTGGCTTCTCTCGGACCACTCCTCTCGACTCAGTACCTCTTCCACCCTCCAGTCCAACCACACTGGTCTCCTTACAACCCCTCAGATATGCAAGTTCTTCCATGATGACTTGGAGCTCTTCCCCCCGGATCTTCTCATGCCTGACACTTTCTCAACTCAAGGATCACTTCTTCAGAGAGGCCTCCGCAGTCACCCTGCTGAAAGGAGCCCCCCCAGCTCACCCCAGCAATACTCTTTAAACATTTCACCCTATTTTATTGTTTTCTTAATCCATTAGACTCTCTGAAATTATTGCTTATTCACTTACCATTTCTTTTCTTTTCTTTTCTTTTCTTTTTTTTTTGGCTAAGCTGTGTGGCTTGTGGGATCTTAGTTCCCTGACCAAGGGTCGAACCCGTGCTCCCTGCAGTGGAAGCACAGAGTCCTAACCACTGGACCACAAGGGAATTCCCTACCACTTTGATTATTTTATGTCTTTCCCATCTACCACACAAGGTGTATGAGAGCAAGACCCTCACTTGTCCTGTTCCCCACTCCATCCCCAGCTCCTGGAAGAGACCGTGGTCCTTAGTACCAAAGAGCATTTGACAAGGGATCAGAAGATTTGGGTGTCATTTCCGGCACTGAGCAACCTTGGCTCATTCCCCCATCTTCCTGAGTGTCCTTCCCTCACCTGTAAAATGAGATAATATTTAATACCTACCTCACAGAGTACCCGTTAAGATCATGGGAACAATGATCCTGAAAAAGTTTTTTAACCTGGTATTATTTCGTGTGGGAGAAATACCGGGGTTTCCTAAAGGACCTTGGCTAGTGAATGAATGAATGGAATCTCATGGGAAGAAGGGAGTCCTACCATTTGAGACAGGTAAAGTGTAAGATGCTTATCCTACTCAGAAAAAAAAAAAGTATGGAAGTTACTACCTTAAGAAGTTACATAAGTTGACTGTACAGATTCTAGAAAGTTAAAGCAGAAATAAATGTCAAGCTATAGTCAAGTGAGTTTTATAAATTTATTTATTTTTAATTTTTTTGGCTGCATTGGGTCTTCGTTGCTGTGCGCGGGCTTTCTCTAGTTGTGGCGAGCGGGGGCTACTCTTTGTTGCGGTGCACGGGCTTCTCATTGCGCTGGCTTCTCTTGTTGCGGAGCACAGGCTCTAGGCACTCAGGCTTCAGTAGTTGTGGCGTGCAGGCTTGGTAGTTGTGGCGCACGGGCTTAGTTGCTCTGCTGCATGTGGGATCTTCCCGGACCAGGGCTCGAACCTGTGTCCCCTGCACTGGCAGGTGGATTCTTAACCACTGCACCACCAGGGAAGTCCTCAAGTGAGGTTTAGACTTGGATTTCTGGAGTCCTGGGGTCTTCTTGGAAGCCCCCATGGAGTCTCACTGCGGTAGAGGGGAAATCTTAATAAAGGAGAGACTGAGGTGACAGGAATCTGTGCCCCTCCTCCCCTAATCCAGTCCAATCAACTCCGTTTTCATGTCTTTTGCCTTGTTTCAGAAGCTAGTTCAGAAGCTCGATCCTCCTCCCCCACTTCCTTCCTATACCCTGATTTTGTGTGCAGTGGCAATGGACCCAACTTCAAGTTGCGTCTGATCAGAGTCATTCATGAGAATCCCGCCCCTCAGTTCCTCACCTTGCTGGCAGCTATGGGTTGGCCTATGACCCAACTTTGGCTCAGGAAACATGAGAAGTTCCTGATGCTAGAGCATTGGGGAAACTTTGATTTCCCTACTACTGAGTGACATGTGTGGCTTGTTCTGACCTTGACTTTCTTCCTTCTCCTCCCTTCATGGCCAGCATCACGTTTGCTGCTCCATCAGCAATCTTGTGGCCATGTGTCCATAAGCATGATGGGAATGCCTGGAATCAGAGGGACATGGAATTTGATCAATGAGCCACTGAACCAATGCCAGCAAACATCTGGCTCCAGAATTCTTGCCACGTGAGGAAATGAACCCCCTAGGTTCATTGTCTAGGCTTCTTTGTTTGGGTTTTGTCACTAGCGTCCAAAAAAGCATTCCTGAGAGATATACACACAGGGTGCTTCCAGATAAGATTTTGTTTAGATCAAAGAGTCTGAGGCTAAAAAGAATTTGAGACATTGTGATCTTGTGTCCTCTTCTCATCTTAAAGATAAGGAAAGAGTTGTAACTGTCTATTATTGTAGAACAAACCAGCTTCAAACACAGAGGCTTCAAACAACAGCCTGAAGTCTCTTGCAACTCTGTGAGCTGACTGGGCTCAGCCAGGCAGTTTTTTGCTTGCAGTGACGTCTGCTGGGCTACAGTTATCTGGGGGCTCAACGGGCTTACTTGTCTACCTTGACAGGAACAGCTGGAAGTTTGGGCTCAGCTAGGACACTGGGCCTCTCTCTCTCTGCGTGTCATCTCAGAGCCTGTCCCTGCCCACATGGCCTCTCCATCTCACCTCTCCATTTGGTTTCTCTAGCCAGGTAGCTGGATTTCTTACATGGCACCTCAGGGCTCCCCAAAGCAGAAAAGCAGAAGCCACCCGGGCCTTCCTAAGGCTTACGCCGAGATCGGGCATAGTGTCACATTTGCCACATTCTACTGGTGACAGTGAGTCATGGGCTATTCATTTATTTTGACTTTTTATTTTATATTGGAGTATCGTTGATGAACAATGTTGTGATAGTTTCAGGTGTATAGCAGAGCGATTCAGTTATGCATACACATATATCTATTCTTTTTCAAATTCTTTTCGCATTTAGGTAGTTAGATAATATTGAGCAGAGTTCCCTGTGGTATACAGTAGGTCCTTGTTGTTTATCCATTTTAAATAGCAGTGTGTACGTGTCAATCCCAAACTCCCTAACTATCCCTTCCCCCCCACCCTTCCCCCCCAGTAACCATAAGTTTGTTCTCTATGAGTCTGTTTCTGTTTTGTAGATAAATTCATTTGTATCATTTCCTTTTAGATTCTGCATATAAGCGATATTATATGATATTATATTATAAGCTATATTATACCTATTATATTGCTGTCTGACTTACTTCACTCAGTATGACAGTCTCTAGATCCGTCCGTATTGCTGGAAATGGCATTATTTCATTCTTCACGGGGCCATTTAGATTCAAGGGTAGGGGACTATACATGGCCGTGTGTATCAGTGGGTGTGCTTTACTGGGGGCAATCTTTGCGTATTAGCTGCTCAGAAACTGAGACCCAGACTGTGAAGGCTTGTGGTCTAAGCTGCTGGAGTCATAACTATTGAATTTAGGAGATCACTGAAGGGCTGAGAGATGCCTCGTGGGATGGAGTGGGGTGGGGTGGGAGGAAAGAGGGAAGGTACTTATCCCTACCCCAGAGTTTTCCAATCTCAGCACTCTTGATATTTGGGGCCAGATCATCCTTTGCCGCAGGGGCTGACCTGTGCATTGTCGGATGCCCCCCTGGCCCCTACATACTAAATGCCCCTGGCACCTCCCCTCTAGCTGTAACAATGAAAAATTGTCTCTGGATATTGCAAATGTTCCCTTGGGACAAAGCAGCCCCGGCTGAGAAGAGTGGCCCTCGCCTTAGTGGTGTTTAGACATTCTGTTACTTCGCAGAAGCCCAGCTGGGCTGGAGAAGCTGATTTTACATGTGGGCCAGCGGAGCACATTTATATTCTTAAGTTCTTCCAATGGGAAATGTCTGTATGTAATAGAAAAAGATAGGACCATCAGTTTCACGCTCTGGCTGCTTGTCCTTTGTGGAGACTTTACTTTAGATAAAGGCTTTTTAATTTCTGCTCTAAGTTTACCAAGGGGTACTTTTAAGATTGTGCCCCCAAGTGAAATCTGAGCTGGTGACCTCCTTCACTGCCAGTAAATAGTACTAAGCAATTCCCTTACCATGTTTCCTTTCTTCTTTTACCAAGGGTGGTCCACAAATAAGTAGGTGGATTTTAAAGTCATGGGACTTTGTGACATCAGTTAGCGAAGTAGGCAGATGAAGGAAGAAGAAAAGATGGTGGCCTAGGGCTTCCCTGGTGGCACAGTGGTTGAGAGTCCGCCTGCCGATGCAGGGGACACGGGTTCGTGCCCCGGTCCGGGAGGATCCCACATGCCGCAGAGCGGCTGGGCCCGTGAGCCGTGGCCACTGAGCCTGCGCGTCCGGAGCCTGTGCTCCGCAACGGGAGAGGCCACAACAGTGAGAGGCCTGCGTACCGCAAAAAAAAAAAAAAAAAGAAAAGAAAGATGGTGGCCTAGGCCAGGATCCACCCTGAGTCCCTTCAACATTCCGAGGTGGGAAGCAAAGGAAGAAAACCGGAAGAATGTTTACATACACACACACACACACACACACACACACATATACGTGTATACATACATATATACGTATACATACACATATATACAAAGACATACACATTTATATATGTATGGATCTGATTTTTTCTGTTCATTGGAGATCAATTGAATATATAAAGTAAGAAGGAAGAATCTAAAATAATTCTCAGTCACACTTAGATAGGGCAAACGAATCAATCTGATCATCGCCGAGTCCAGGTTTGTTACTGCCCCCTCTAGAATATGAAGGGGGGCGTTTATGAGCTCCACAAAACTTACCTGCCTTGCTCAGCCCTGTGTCTGTGGTGCCTGGAAAAGCGCATGGCACGGAGTAGGCGCTCATGATATGTTTGTTGAATTAATATGTGTCTGTGCCGCAAGGCAAAGCACCCTAACGTGGACAGCCAGATGACTTGGGTCATAGGTGCAACTCTGTGTGATGTCACTGCAATCCGTGCTGTTGGTGCCCTGCCATCACCTTTATCTTCCTCCAGTGGCTGCAAGTGTTGGCTTAATCCAGGTGAGGGAAGATGATGACTTGGGCCAGGGTATTGTCATTAGAAATGTTAGAAGGGATCAGATTCTGGATTGAGTTGTCTATATTTTTGAGTTTTGTGTATGTTACCATGTTTTGACATCTTTTCAAAAACCCTTCTGGGGACTTCCCTGGTGGTCCAGTGGTTAAGACTCCGCACTTCCATTGCAGGGGCACGGGTTCGATCCCTGGTCAGGGAACTAAGATCCCACAAGCCTTGTGGCGCTGCCTAAAAGTCAAAACAAAACAAAACAAAACAAAAAAACCCTTTCTGCCTGGGGAGGGACTGCCCCTCACAGGGCTAGCAGATTCTTACAGTTAGTAAAGGGCTCAGCAGGCCTTTGATATGCAAACTAACCAATCCAGAGCCAGACCTCCTCTATGTGGCCCCTGCTTCCCAGGAGGCAATGTTCCTCTGCCTTAATCATCCCAAAGCCAGGGACAAGGCAACTAGAGACCACATTTAATAGCTTAAAGTCCAGAGAAATTATTCCAAGTAGCCAATCCTAAACTGTTTACCCTGCCCTACGTTGCCTTGCCGTTCCTGCAGAAACCCCAATAAAGGCTCTGGCCTAGATTTTCCCCTCTTTCCTGTCTTCCTTCCCCTGACCCAAACGTTGTGTCCCTTGCATGGCCCTGGATGGCCTGCCCTGCCTCCTGTTTCTAGGGCCTGTGAGGATACTAAACCTTGTTTGTCTGAGCCACTCCTGTGTCTGTTCTTGTGGCCATGACTTATTGACCGTCTCACAAAAGAACACGGAGCGTGGATACAATTTGATGGTAGAGCCAACAGGATATCCTGGTGGATAGGATATGGAAAGTGAGACAAAGATTGCAGACGAGGATGAATCCCAGGTTTTTGGCCAGCTCAACTGGAGAGAGGAAGTGGAAATTTGCTGAGATATGAAAGACTGCAAAGGGAACAAGTCGGGGTGGAGTGGAGGAAGGGGAGTGGAGTTTGGCCATGTTAATTTCCACATGTCTATTAGACAGACGTCCAAGAGGAGCAGCTGAGCAGGTAGTTGTAAAAGTGAGTCTGAACTTTAGAAGAAAGATCTGAGCTACAGATATCATTGGGCAGTTATTGGCGTATAGGTGATGTTTAAAGCCATGGGACTAAAAGAAATCACCCAAGGAGTGTTTAGAGAAGACCGGAGGACCAAGGACTGAGCTTCAAGACCCCCCAAACTGAAAGGTTTGTCCCAGTGGTTCTCTAAGGTTCATTTCCATTGTCTTATTCTTTTTTTTTTTTTTGGCGGTACGCGGGCCTCTCACTGTTGTGGCCTCTCCCGTTGCGGAGCGCAGGCTCCGGACGTGCAGGCTCAGTGGCCATGGCTCACGGGCCCAGCTGCTCCGCATCATGTGGGATCTTCCTGGACCGGGGCATGAACCCGTGTCCCCTGCATCGGCAGGCAGACTCTCAACCACTGCGCCACGCCACCAGGGAAGCCCCATTGTCTTATTCTGTAATTCTCATGGGGCTAATAACTTTTTCAGTCTTTTCCCCAGTTCATTGTATTTCCTTTAAATTATTCATCATCTGAATCCAGTTGTTACTGTTCCATTTATCTCTTGCTGTGTACCAAGCTTCACCAAAACAGTTACATAATATACCAACATTTAGAGTTACAGATGTAGCACATAATCTTAGGGTTACCAGGGAAGAAAGGGGGGAAGGGATAAATTGGGAGATTGGGAATGACACACACACACTACTATATATAAAATAGATAACTAATAAGGGCCTACTGTATAGCACAGGGAACACTACTCAATACTCTGTAATGGCCTATATGGGAAAAGAATCTAAAAAAGAGTGGATATATGTATATGTATAACTGATTCACTTTGCTGTATACCTGAAACTAACACAACATTGGAAATCAACTAGACTCCAATAAAAATTAAAAAAAACCATTTTATTATATCTCATGGTTTTGTGGATACAGAATATGGGCTGGGTGGTTCTTCTGATCCATGGGGCGTAGCTGGAGGTCTATCAGTGGTATTCAGCTGGGGGTAAACTGATATGTTCATTGAGGAGAAATGTAAATTGACTCTCACAGCCAAGCATGTTAGAGCCGATGAAAATAAGTTACCCTCTATTGTGCAGGAAGAGAGAATGGGCACTCTTGGAAAGAAGACTGAAATCTTCTCAGGCTCTAGGGCTGTTAGAGAAGTTGGGGGAAATGACAAAACGTTTGGTAAATTGCAGCATGATTAAGAAGAGACAACTTTACACGTGTGCAGAGGAAGCAGAATCCCATCGGAGCGTGGGCCTTCCTCTAGCTCATCACTCTCATTTCATCTAATAATTGAGCCTTGACCTCGTGACCTGCGGATCCTTGTGCAGAAGCCGCTGTTCCACACACTTCTCAGGGAACGCTTTCCAGATTCCTCCAGGCAGAAGCGGTTGTTTGTTCTGCTGTGTCCCTGCAGTGTTTTGCACCCATGGGAGGTCCTCCGAATGTGAGGAAAACTGGCACTGGATAAAAACTTCAAATGAGGTGCAAACTTCAGTGCTTAGTGTGGGTGTGGCTTTGGTGTAAGGGCAGGCTTAGCGGGACTTGACCTTGAAAGAAATTAATAAAAAGAAATTACTTCTTACTCGATAAAATGTTATTTCTGATGGCAATGACTTGCAAGAGGCAAAGAATGAATCAAGTGTTTATTGTTTTGCTTGGCATAAAGTTTTCACACATAAAATTTTATGATAAAGGGCAAGTCACCCTTTACTCAACTGCCACTTTTTCAGCCTAATACAAAAAAGACCGCTTTTGCATTTATATATGCACGCCTGTGTATGTGTGTATATAATGTTCCAGAGCTTCAATATTTTAAACTTTTGTGGTCTATAGTATATTCACAGAAAAGTGCACAACTCCTAAGTGTGCAGGTCAATGAATTTTCGTTTTCATAAACTCTTTTTTTTTTTTTTTTTTGCGGTACGCGGGCCTCTCACTGTTGTGGCCTCTCCCGTTGCGGAGCACAGGCTCCGGATGCGCAGGCTCAGCGGCCATGGCTCACGGGCCCAGCTGCTGCGCGGCATGTGGGATCTTCCCGGACCGGGGCACGAACCCGTGTCCCCTGCATCAGCAGGCGGACTCTCAACCACTGTGCCACCATGGAAGCCCCTTGTTTTTCATAAACTCTTAACATCCAGGTTGTCAGCACCTAGCTTCAGAAACAGAAATTTACTAGCACCCTGAATTCTCCTCTCATGCTCGAATCCAGTTATCCACTGCTCCACCCTCCCCTCAAGAAATACAACTCTCTTGTCTTGTGATAGCATAGGTGAGGTTTGCTTGTTCTTGAACTCGATATAAATAAAATTATATTTTGTATCTGCCTTCTTTTTCTGCACCTTGTGTCTGTGAGATTTATATTTGTCATTGCTGATAGTGGTTTATTCATTCCTCTTGACGGCTGTGTATTTCCTAGTATGTACATACCGAAATTTATCCATTCCACCATTGATGGATATTTGGGAGGTTTCCAGGTTGAGGCTCTTAGGAGGAAGAGGTTAACTGTGAACATTTTAGTACATGAATTTTGGTGCACACGCGTATGCATTTCTTTTGGGTTATAATGTAGGTGTTCGTACCTGTGAGTCTGTTAACTTGGTCGTATCTGTTCAACATTGTTTCTTCAATGACATTTTGTACATTGTTGGAACTACACTTGTTGGGTTTGATTGATGTTTGATAAACTTTACAGGAGAGCACATAATGATTCAGCATTAGAATGGGAAGTTATTTATTTTATTTTTGGCCACGCCGTGGGGCATGCAGGATCTTAGTTTCCCGACCAGGGATGGAACGTATACCCCCTGCAGTGGAACCGCGGAGTCTTAAACACTGGACTGCCAGGGAAGTCCCAGAATAGAAAGTTATAATATCCACAGTTTTTGTGGATAGAGATACAGAGTAGCAGGGTGCAAATGACGTGATGAAACAAATATTCGTCAAGGGAGGATTACATCGATTCTTCTAAATATTTGTGGAAGGAACCTAAGAACACAGATCCCCTCAAGGAGATGAAGCTGCCAATCATACTTGAGTTCATGCTGTTTCTCACATATGTGCAAGAGCATTTCCCATCCCACGTCAAGCCATGCAGCAGAAGGAAGCAGAAATGGTCAAATTCCTTGAAATAGATGAAAGAAATTTTAAAGCAGCGAGAAGCTGATGTTATCTTGTTCAGGTGTCATGCAGGACTGTCATTAAGGCCTCGTTTCGTCCTTTGATTGGCAGCATTTTTACTCTTCCTTGGAGGTAGGTAGATAACAATGCATTTACTAACAATGGTGTCTTATATTTTGATGAAATCTGATAATTAGAATGATAATATCAAAGCTGTAATTTATTGGTCCAAACATTTGCACTCAGCAATTTTCAAACATTCTTTCATTTCATTTGATCTTCACATCAGCCATATGTAGTAGGTAATATCTTTAGCCCTGGAGAAATTAGGTACCTTGTGCAAAGATGCAGTGGTAGTAAGTGATGGAACCAGGACTCTAACCCAGGGATGTGGAGCTTACTGAATGCTGACTCTGCCCAGTGTTGGGAGGTCTGTGGTTTTCCAGCTGCTGTACTTGGGGGATAAATTCATCCGAGGCGAGGAGGGACAGGAAGATTATTTTGGCTCTGTGTCTAGGCAGTATTCTTCCCTCCAGCTTTAATGGCCATGGAGCTCCCACTCTGGTCCAAGCTCTCATCATTTATTACCTGTATTAGTTGTAATAATTTCCTGCTAAGTCTCCCTGCTTCCAATGTGATCTCTTCCTAAAATCTGTTCTCCGCACAGCAGCTCGAGCGAGCATTTAAAACATAAGTCAGAGCACATCACCTCAGGAATTCCCTGGCGGTCCAGTGGCTAAGATTACGCACTTTCACTGCCAAGGGTGTGGGTTCAATCCCTGGTCAGGGAATTGATCCCTCAAGCTGCACAGCGTGGCCAGTAAAATAAAATAAAAATTAAAAAAAAATAAAAGAACACATCACCCCTCTACCTCAAACCCTCCAATGGCTTCCCATCTCACTTGGTATAATATCTGAGCATCCTCCAAGCCTTGTGCCACATGACCTTACCTTGTTCTCTGACTTCTTCCCCTCCCTCCCTACAGCAATACAGGCCTCCTTACCTGCCCACACTTGGGGCCTTTCTGGTTGTGTCCCCCCCAGGAGCAGACTCAGAGACAAGGATTTGAGTATAAATTATTTATTTGGGAAAGTGAAGGAAATACCTGTAGGACATTGGGAAGGGAGATAGGAAAGGGAATGCTCCTAATACAGTATGTTACTAAGCCACCTACCACTGTGGGTGACTGATCTCAGTTCCACTGGCAAAGTCTGGGAGCCAGTGTAGAACAGACACCTCAGGGTTAGCCCTCCCGAGAGGCAAGGGGCCTGGGGGGTTAATACCCCGACTCTCTCCTGTCTTTGGCAGGCGTTGATCTCACCACTGCCAGCCAGCACTGTCTCTGTGTGTGTGTGTGTGTGTGTATGCCTGTGTGTCTTTCTGTCTGTCTGTCTCTGGGCATAGCCGTCTCCAGTGCCCAGAGAAAGCCTACAGGCAAAAAGGATGCAAATGTTGGTAATTTGTTGTCAGGCTGGCCCTCAAGTAATAAAGCCTGAGGTGTATGGGTGAGACCCTGGAAGTGTCCACTACAGGGCCATGAATTTGCTGTCCCCTCTGCCTAGAACACTATTGCCTCTGATGTTTGCATTTTTAGCCTTTCAGGTCTATGTTCAAATGACTCCTCAGCGACGCCTTTCCTGATCACCTTCTTTAAATTGCCACCCAACTTTTAACACACACATGTATCATGTTCATTGTCTTTCTTCACCCACTCAGCGGAGGCACAATAAGGGCAGGACTTTTCTCTATTATGTTTGTAGCTTTATTGCTAATACTTAGCATGGTAGCTGGTACATAGTAGAGTTAAATAAATATTAAATGAATGAAGGAAAGGTCATTTTTTTTTTTTTGCAATAAGAAAATATGGATTTTCTTTGCATCTGCAATTTAAGCTATATGCTCTCAGATAAAAAGTAGAAGTCTTCATAACTTTTTATGCATTTATTCAATAACAATTTACTTATGTCCTAGTAGGTCCCAGGCCCTTCTTCTTTTTTTTGAAAGGTCATTTTAAAAAGTCTCTATTTGTCTCCTGTGTCTATTTGTCGATTGACTTATAATCCCCAAGAGATGAAAAATATGACTAATCGACATCTACGAACACCAACATATACCTATTAGGACCTGGTTATGAATGGCCTTCAATGGCCCTCATGGTCTCTCAAAAATGTTGACCATCTATCACGTGCCAGGCACTGTTTAAATTCTAGGAATACTGCCCTACATCAGTTAGGAATGACTTTTGGCAGGAAGTGGCAGAAACGTCAAAAGCAATGGTTTAAATCAAGTTGGGGTTTCATTTTTCTCATATAATTAGAAGTCTAGACATAGGCAGTCCAGGACTCGTACAGTGGCTCCAAGGGGCCATCAGGGACCCTGTCTGCTTCTACCTTCTCCATGTGGTCCCAAGTTTGCTGCTCCAATTCTGGCAGCATCTGCATTCCAGACAGGAAGGAGAGAATGGCCAAAGGAAAATGTGTGTTCCAAAGGATTCCTCAGCCTATGATCAATCCCTTCCTGAAAAGTTCCTCTGGACAATCCCCGCTTACCTCGTCTTACCCATCACTTGGCCACCTAGCAGCAGGGGAACTAAGAAACGCTGCATTTTTTGGTTAATTTGATTTCTTTGGTAATTCTGTAAACAGAGTTGGGAAGAAGAGTACAATTAAATGCATCCTTGAGTAAGCGGCTAGCAATGCCTGCTTCCCTGAGACTTGCAAGAACCATACTCCCTTGAAACTGTCACTGTCGTGTAGGCAAACAGAAAACCAGAAAGCAAACACACATCCACTAATACATACATACCCCCTTGCGAAAAAAAAAGCCAAATAGGCACAAGTGCTGTGCTAAAGTAGTAAAATAAGGGGAGGCATTAGAGAGACTCAGATGCTACATTGTACCTGGAAGTCAGGGAAGCAGCTCTCAGAAGAGGTGACATTGCAGCTGAATTCTGAATGAGGAAACAGAGGCAACCTTGCCAAGATCAACTGCAATTTTACTGATCCTTTGTTGGTTATATTTTAATCCGGGACAAGAAAGCAGTATAACCATGTCTGCCTAGTTCTATAAAATCCAGCTTTCAAGATGTGGGATAAATCAACCTTATTTTTCCTAAACATTCTCTCAAAGCTGTGATGACTCCTTTTCTCCTTTTTGATGCTTTTTAAAATTCTCTCCTCTCTTCTGCCAGACAGAGAGCAAAAATGATGTTGTTCCTGGCAATAATGGTAAATGATTATGAGGTGGAGGGGTCAAAGGGCGTTGTGTTTTTTGTTTCGTTTTGTTTGTTTGTTTTAAGCCTGGTAAAGGTTAATGCCAGAAAAAAAAAATTTCCAGAAAACAAGCCAGATGTGGGCAATTTAAAAGAGACAGAGTCATTTTAGAGAAATTCTGTTGAACCCGTAAGCTAGTCTGGTGGATGTAGGTAATATTAAAGAAGATGCACTTTGAGAGCTCCGTGTTTTAGTGTCAAGAGGCTGTGATGTTGGGTGAAACTCTATTTGTGTTATGTTCTAATTCACACCTAGCCTTAGAAAGGTTCTCAAGTGCCCAGGTGTTGTAAGACAGTAGAAATGTGATTTTTACATCTGAAGGTTTGCTGGCCACAACAACGGATTCAGATGCTATTGGACTTATTTTTTCTTGAGACTGCTGATGTATGGGCTCTTGCTGCCAGTTCGTTCTTCTCAATCCTTTTATGCTATAATTGCAACTTTGTGCAAGTTGACCACTATGGCTCCTAAAAATCCTGCCTAGACCCAAATCCAGGTGCATTCAAGTCTGCTTTCAAGAAAATCAACAGGAGAAGGGGGGGACTTCCCTGCTGGTCCAGTGGATAAGACTCCGTGCTCCCAATGCAGGGGGCCCTGGTTTGATCCCTGGTCCGGGAACTAGATTCTGCATGCATGTCACAGCTAAGAAGTCTGCATGCTGCAACTAAAGATCCCACATGCCACAATGAAGATCCCTCATGCCACAACTAAAACCCAGCATAGCCTAAATAAATATTAACAAAACAAAACAAAACAGGAGAAGGGTGGGAAAATGTCAGTGAACAGTGGGGCTGTAACATGGACGTAACAAACTACCTTCCCTTACCTTCACCAGTGACTTTTTATGCTTCATATAGAAATGTTTAAAATGCTTTCCATCACATTTCACTTTTAGGTTGCAGTGTTGTGCTGTGTGTTGCACTTTTTTACCCCCGATATTACCATGATTGCCCAGATAATTTAGCACTTCTGCAAAACTGCCACATCCAGATGATTTTTTCATTCTTTATTTGGATGTTTTGGTACTGTGTAAATGCTGCCTAAGTGAAAAGTTTTTCTTTTTAATTGTGAGAAATCTGAGTTATAATGGATTCAGACCTGTTCGTGTTTTTAGCACCTATAACTTTTTTGGTAATGATCTTCGCTTTAGAGGGAGTGCCTGCTGCTTAATCAGTTGTATTTGAAACTGCTGACAACAAAACCCTATGCTCTTAATTTCTGAAGTCCATAGCTCGTTCATGTAATAATTCTACTTACAGGATAAAGATCTCAGATGAAAGATTTTGATAATCAAAATGATTTTTAAATGTTTGTTGAATGGTTTTAATAAACTGGTCCATTAATACAAAGGAATTATTTGCAATTATCAGCAACCACATTCTTAAAATATTAATATGGTGTTAGTATCATGTTGAATAAAAATATGGAGGATATAGAATAATGTAATTACTGGATGATTCCAATTTTGTAAGATGCACAGAAAACAAAATATTTATGTATTAACCATTGTAGGGTGGGAGTTTGAGTAATTTTTACTTCCTTGTTTTGCTTTTTCCTGCGTAGTTTGAATTACGTTTACTAGGAACAGGTAAAAGCAATTTTTTTTTCTTTTTTCTGGCCACACCGTGGCTTACGGGATCTTAGTTCCCTGACCAGCTATCGAACCTGTGCCCCCTGCAGTGGAAGCACAGAATCCTAACCACTGGACCACCTTTAAAAATTAAAGCAATTTTTAAAGGAATACAAAGTAAGCTAGGAGGGAGGGCATGAGGGAGGAAGAACATCAGCTTAGGAGCTGAATAGATGTGGGTTCAAATCCAACTGACCATTGATTGCATACGCAATGTAAACCTCTAAGCTTCAAAGTCTTTCCTCAGTAAGCCCAGGGAGAGGGATGAGTGGTCCTCCAAAGCTGTGCCTTTTTCAATAAAAATAAAGATGAAGGGTTGAAATGACAGTTGTTAGAATCCTGATGAGAAGATGGTAGAGGAATCTGTGAGAAAGCATGAGAGAGAAGGTGGTCAAAGTGAAGGCATGATGATGTCCACGCTCCCAAACCACCATCGGCACAGGCTCACTGTCACTGTTTCCATACTGTTTCTAGAACCAACCTACCCTCCTTCTATAAGATGGGAATGAAAATGCATATTCCATACAGATCATGAGAGGATGCCAGCAACATAGTGCGCATTGCAGGCACTCAGTCAGAATTGCTGTATTCTAATATTCGCTTTTATCACCCCCAATGGGAAGGAGAGAAGGGCAAGGACATCAGAATTGCCATTGGTGCTGAGACGGCAGCTGTAGGTATTTAGAAGTCTATTTTAGCAGACTTCCCTCCAGTTGGAAAACAAAGCAGGGAAAACTAGCTTGACTTTGTCTCTTTATCTCTTTCCATTTAAACACAGATATCCTGTTGTGATAACCTTTGACACTTTATTACACGGGGATGGTAAATAACAACTGCTCCCGTTTTGTAATGTCATTCCTGGTTAAACAGTGCCATTAATTACTGAACATAAAAGTTGAAGTTTTTGTGAATAGAAGGAAATGTCACTTGGACTCCTTTGCTTTGTTCACTAAATTTATTTGAGGACTTGGGTGGTTTAAATGTCTAAGAGAGAATTACTGAATTGTTGATCCCTCGCTGGGAACTGCCCCTGCACTGACCATAGGAATCAGCCCATTTGGGGGGCAGTGGCGAAACAGTAAGACTTACAGAGCTTCCTGGGAAATCTGAGTTCACAGTAAAATTAAGAAATTAACGAAATTAAGAAATCAGCTTCCAACTGCTCACAAGCCACCTTAATTGCTTAGACAATGCAGCTTGAGTTACCTTTTTTCCTGTATAAAATGATACTCTTTGTTATTGAAACAGTGCTTAAGAAGTTGCAAAGGAATGAGTTAAAAATCATTATGTAGGTCACTTTGAAGAAAGTCTTGGAAATTGTTTTACTATAAATTTCTGTAATGACCAGGACACTGAGTTAGAGCTTTTGTCATCCTTCATCTTTGATAGTGTCATTCTTTGTCAGTATTTCTTAAATAAGGAAAAGCCTGGGATTATATAATTCAAATTTTACTGAAAGTTGTTTTTATTTTGGTTTTCTAGTATTAACTCTTATTATTTATTTATTTATTTTTTAAAAATTATTTATTTATTTATTTTTGGCTGCATTGGGTCTTCGTTGCTGCGTGAGGGCTTTCTCTAGTTGCAGCCAGCGGGGGTTACTCTTTGTTGCGGTGCGTGGGCTTCTCATTGCGGTGGCTTCTCTTGTTGTGGAGCATGGGCTCTAGGCGCGCCGGCTTCAGTAGTTGTGGCACGCGGGCTCCGTAGTTGTGGTGCACTGGCTTAGTTGCTCCGTGGCCTGTGGCATCTGCCTGGACCAGGGCTCAAATCCGTGTCCCCTGTATTGGCAGGCGGATTCTTAACCACTGTGCCACCGGGGAAGTTGTTAACTCTTATTGTTTTTCTTGACTTACATTTTAATTTCAGCAATTATTTTTATTTCGGGTTGCTTTTCTTTCTTTTTTTAAGGTGAATTTGATGACATAATACACTTAAGTGTTTATCATCTTTTTTTTTTTTTTTTTTGCGGTATGCGGGCCTCTCACTGTTGTGGCCTCTCCCGTTGCAGAGCACAGGCTCCGGACGCGCAGGCTCAGCGGCCATGGCTCACGGGCCTAGCCGCTCTGCGGCATGTGGGATCTTCCCGGACCGGGGCACGAACCCGTGTCCCCTGCATCGGCAGCTGGACTCTCAACCACTGCGCCACCAGGGAAGCCCTATCATCTTTTTTAAAAATATAATTTTTAAAGGTTCCACTCCATTTATAGTTATTACAAAACATTGGCTATATTGCCCATGTTGTACAATACATCCTTGTAGCCTTGGATCCAATAGTTTGTACCTCCCATTCCCCTTGGCCCTAAATTTCCCCTCCCTCCCTCTCCCCACTGGTAACCACTAGTTTGTTCTCTACATATGTGAGTCTGTTTCTTTTTTGTTATATTCACTAGTTTGTTGTATTTTTTTAGATTCCACATATAAGTGATATCATACAGTATTTGTCTTTCTCTGTCTGACTTATATTACTTAGCATAATGCCGTCCAAATCCATCCATGTTGTTGCAAATGGCAAAATTTTGGGTTTTTTTTATGTCTGAGTAATAGTCCATTGTATTCATATACCACATCTTCCTTATCCATTCATTTGTTGTTGAACACTTAAGTTGCTTCTATATCGTGGCAATTGTAAATAATGCTTCTATGAACATTGGGGGTGCATGTAACTTTTCAAATTAGTGCTTTTGTTTTTTTGGGGTATATTCCAGGAGTGGAACTGTTGGGTCATATGGTAGTTCTATTTTTAGTTTTAGGAGAAACCTCCCTCTTTTCCACAGTGGCTGCATCAGGTTGATTTTCAATTTACTCCCAACCTTTTCGAAACTTAGCTTTTGTAAAATACAAGTAAACATTGTAAACTACTAGATGATAGGACCCTAAAATTTTAGACTTGGAAGGAGCCTTTCCTGTTCCATCTTTCCCATCAGTTAGATGATTACTACAGAATCATTAACACTGGTGATATTTTAAAGGTGAACAATATTTTTCCCCCCGACTTCATCTATTTTGTATCATAAATCTGCTATTTTCAAAAGTGATGTGAACTTCTGCAGATCAGGTCGTGACAAAAGTGTAAGGAAAAATTTAAGACTTTGGAATTAAAAAAAGGGATGATTGGATAGTCTTTTAGAAGAATACTGGCGTCTCTGGGGATCATACACCTCTATAGGAATATATATTTTTGTCTGTGACTAAGCTATTTTACAAGTCTGTTGAGATAAAAGTCCACTTGAAAACTGTTTTAATTGACCAGAACAATTTAGAAGTTGATGAGAAAACTGTAGTAATGGAAAGAATTCTTGTCCACAGACAAGCAAAGAAATTCTGTCCTGTGGATAGTCAACTGATTTTCCTCTCCCGGTGTGTGGAAGAAGACAGCTTTGTGTCCATTTGTAAATTTATTTTAGCATTCCCATCTATACATGTCTCCTCTCTTTGACTTCTCCTTTGAATGGGTTGTCACATTTCACTGATAATAAGGTAAATAAAATATTTCCGAGGTATTCCTTTCATATCTGTATGAGAATCATGCTTTTACCTTTTGGGGAAAATTATCCTTTAACCTAAGATGTACAAATGTCCGTTGCGTCATAGAAAGCCCCTTATCCCTCTCCCTAGGCTTATAAATAAAGACAGTGAGGCTCACAGAAACTCACGGTATTATGTACAGGTAATAAATTGCTCAGCTGGATTTGAATCCATGTCCATTCAGTTCCTTAACTATTGTTTTTTTTTTTTTGCGGTACGCGGGCCTCTCATTGTTGCGGCCTCTCCGGTTGCGGAGCGGAGGCTCCGGACGCGCAGGCTCAGCGGCCATGGCTCACGGGCCCAGCCGCTCCGCGGCATGTGGGATCTCCCGGACTGGGGCACGAACCCATGTCCCCTGCATTGGCAGGCAGACTCTCAACCACTGCGCCACCAGGGAAGCCCTATTGTTTTGTTCTGTCCCTTAGCACTGCCTTCTTACTGAGAAATAGATTTTATTCTTTAAAAGACTGCTTTTAGCTTAATGTTCCAGTTGATGCTGATATTCAAAGCAATTACTTTTTATCCAAAACAACAACAACAACAACAAAACTCCTGTAATCTTGAGATTCATAGTAGTTAAATTTGATTTATATAGTCTCAGACTTCAGCTTTGTCTTTCTAACTGCTAGGCTTCTCTGTTCTGCTTTGGCGGAGATATTTTTCTTGGCTTTCCATCAAATAATACCATATTTCTCAAAGCCTCAGTTGGTCTCATTTAAGGTATGCATTCAATTGCATACATAGCTACTCCCACTCAGTGCCTGCTCAGGCCTTCTGATTATGTCAAGAAGAAAGCCTCAGGGAGGTGGCTGTGTGCCTTCAACATCTCTCTCATTCTTGCTACTCTCCTTACAACAAAGAGAGAGCCTCAGAGCTTCCCCAACAGGGTCAGTAGTAATTCTTCGACATTCTTTTTGTTTGTTTTCATTGTGCTTATTTAATGGTTATCTTTTACTTATGGAAAATCATTCTGTTTCGCATTTACATTAGTAGTATAAAGCTTCTTTTAAAATAGATTGCTGTTAAAAGTAGGTGAAGATAATAGTTATGAGTTAGGAGATGGCAAAAACTATGATTCCTATGAGGCTTCAAATTTAGGATGTAGGAGAGTCTTTGGAGGTGAAAATCCAAGACTATTGCAGTCAGTTTTGTATGAGTTAAGTGGCCTTGGGTCACTTACCAATAGGAACCTACCCATCAAATTGAGAATACTACTATCTACCTCACAGAGTCATTGTGACAGGAAGCAAGATGACACAGGGGACAATAAGCTTCCGAAGGTCACAGGGTATATACCTAGTTTATCTTTTTTATCCTTCAGCTTCTCACACATTCCTTAGCACATAGGACTCAGTTAGAGCTTATTTTCTTCTTTCCTTCTGTGGTGCTACTTAGTATGGTCACATGACCTCCTATGTTATTATAAAGCAGAGAGTATTCCATATGAACACATGAAATACAAGCATTTCCAATCTTTCGTTTTAACCCGTGATTATCAAAGCTGTATATGGTCAATGTATACACTGTATATGTTGCACGCAGAATATACATTTGAAATATAGGAAAAGATAATAAAGCAAGAAAAAAAGACCTCCCTCAAATCCCACCTCCCTATACACACATCACAACTCAAAGTCAACCACTCTTTTTTTTTTTTTTTTTTTTTGCGGTACGCAGGCCTCTCACTGCTGCGGCCTCTCCCGTTGCGGAGCACAGGCTCCGGACGCGCAGGCTCAGCGGCCATGGCTCACGGGCCCAGCCGCTCCGCGGCATGTGGGATCTTCCCGGACCGGGGCACGAACCCGTGTCCCCTGAATCGGCAGGTGGAGTCTTAACCACTGCTCCACCAGGGAAGCCCCAACCACTCTTAATTTGTCAAACTTCCATTTGTATCTATAATTTTTAAAAAAGAAAAAACTTTAGATACTTGAGATACTACTGAAACCGTGCACCTCAGATTGGGACTTGAACCCATGCGGCTGGGACTCAAACCCAGACAAAACCCACAGTCCTCCAACTGAGATCACACACCTGATTTCAGGACTTAATGAAGCTCAGGTTCTTGATGTCTCATGGCAGAAAGAATTCAACGAGAGACAAAGTGATAGGTAAGAAGTGGATTTATTTAGAGAGAAACACACTCCACAGACAGAGTGTGGGCGGTCTCAGAAGGTGAGAAAGGCACCAGGGTATGGGGTTGCCATTATTTATAGGAGTGGGTAATTTCATAGGCTAATGAGTGGGAGGAGTATTCCAGCTATTTCAGGAAGGGGCGGGGATTTCCAGGAATTGGGCCACCGCCCACTCTTTGATCCTTGCGGTCCTTAGAACTGTCACGGTGCCTGCGGGTGTGTCATTTAGCTTGCTGATGTGTTACAATGAGTGTATACTGAGGCTCAAGGTCTAGTGGAAGTCGACTTGTCCACCATCTTGGACCCATTTGGTTCTAATCCATTTATGTCATGTCCTCGGGCTATGTCATTCTTTCAAAGGTTGTTCCCTGCCCCCTTCCCTCCTGTTTTACTAGTATATACACAGTTTTGCACCTGTTATATTCTCTTAACATCAGATCCTAAGCCTTCTACTTGGCGTTGAGAATTCTTTCGTTCAGCACGATTTTTAATGTTTGCCTCACAGTGGGGCCTTCCTTTCTCATCCATCGTGAGATCTGCCGACAGAATGTCAACCTGTGGACTCTTGGGTAGAATGTTCCCAGATGACCAGTCAGACAGTTTGGGTGGCAGGGCAGGGCTGTTTGGGGGGCAGGGAAAGAGAAGGAGATGGAGGGATGGAGGGAGCTAGGAAAGGAGGCATGGGAGACAGAGCTTCACCTGTGCAAACTGGATTGGGAGGTCCAGAATGAGGCAGATGGTTGCCTTGGTGACTCTTGGAACCACCCATTAATCTTGCGCTCCCTCTGCTGGTCTCACCGAACACATTCACTGTGTGATCAATGTGAGCAGTGACTACAGAGGCGCGGAGTCCTTTGAAATCCCCTGTGATGGACAGATGAGAAACAGCCACCCTTTATGCAATTTTTATAAGATCAAAGTTTACATCAACATTGATGGATTGATTGATTGTGCTTATTCGGTTGAAACAAATGAGAATCCACACACCCCCTCTCCCCTCCTCCCCAGTGTAATGAAATTCTAAAGGTCTCCCCTTTTCTTTTCAAGATTCTTATTATTCTCCTGCCAGGTCTCTGGTGATCTCTTCGGTTGTTTCTCTTAACTGTATTTTGCTCTTGCTTTTCTCGGCTTTTCCACAGCCTTGACCCGGCCTGCCCCCTCGCTGGTGCCATTTGTGAATAAGAAAGTAATGGTGAAACTCTGCCTTTGCCTTGCAAAGCAGAACTACAGTCAGCTGCTCTAATTGTGCAGCCTCTTATTTCTCCATTTGGGCTTAATTCGAAGCTGTAAAAAGCTTTTCAAAATAGGTGCGCACTCTCCTTGACAGTTGTGATAAAACAATGCCTCCCATAAAGAGAAAGCAAGACACATTTGCAATTCCTTTTTCCATAATTTATAGTGATTTAGCTCCCCCCATCAGGAGATAAGAATTTCTTTGGGAACAATTCTCTTTTAATAGCACCATCTGAAGCAGCAAACATTTCTTTTGCAGTCATTAGAGCTCCTAACCTACAAAACAGTAACTGAAGATTGAATTAGGTTTTAGAGAGTGGCTGACTGCATCACATAAATAAACAATGAGGGCCCCCGACCACTTCATTACAGAACTTAAATAATCAGTGCAGATGGTCAGCTGCAGCATTACACATGCATAACCTATTTAAAAGATGACATTTGTAGGGGCAGAAGCACTATTGTTCTCTCAGCGCCATTCATTCACTCTACTTGAGCTACTTCTTTTTACACGGAGAACCAAAGCCTGGGTCAGGCAAATTATTGCAGGCACTAATGCAGACAGATGAGAAGATAAGGGAATTGTTGAATGATGAGAGTACAAATAGTAAATTAGCTTAAGGATTTATGGCCCCAAGCTTAGCCTAACAAGTGTTATTTGCTTTGATCCTTCTCACTGAGTTGCAAGTGACCAAAAAAGAAAGAAAACAAAAAAGACTCAAAAAAATTTAAGTACACACAAGAAGGTAATTTATTATCTTATTAGTTCATGTAACTAAGAAGTTCAGACCTTCAGGTATTGCTGGTTCTAGACACTCAGGTAGGGCTCTCAATTCTGCTCCTGTCCATGTTGGCTTCATTTCCAGCATGATGCCACTGCTGGTGTCCACTGATGCTCCATGCCTGTGTATTAACACCTTCAAACCCAATGCAAAGAGATTCTTTCCAAACCCAAGGAAAAGATCATGGATTACATCTCTTTGACCAGTTTTGGATACGTGCATTTTCTGAACCAATCATTGTGTCCAGAAGAGTAGAATGTTTTGATGGAGTCCTTCTACCGAGCCTTGGGGGCGGTGGGGAGGAGAAAAATGTGGTTTGTGTGTAGCACTACCAAAACAACTAGACTAGGAGAGGAGGTGAGTGGCCCCTCAGGGGAAAATCTACATGCTATTAGCAGGTGATGGTGGGAGGGATGTCGACTAGGCAGAAGAGATGTCTAGTCCTTTAACCAATGAAATGTAGAATGGAACATCCTCCTAAGTAAAAACAATCCTCCTTATTACATCTTTTCTATGCTACCACTCAGTGTTTGCCAGCTTTTAAGTTTCCCATTTTCTCAAATGAAAGAACATCTTACGATACCTCATCCCTCGGTCTGTTGAATTAACCAAAATGTGCAGCAGCCCTTCTGAGAATCCTGGTGCTGAAAGGGTCAAGTGAATGTAAATAAGGCATTGCTGAACTAACAGGTTCCAGACTGCTAAGCCCCTGTTACTACTTTAGAAATATTTCTTTCTTTTAACTTGTACTTGGGACCATTTACTTGTGGTTATTCTGGTGGTGCCACAATCTCTCTGGAATGTCTTACCCATCCAAAGACTATAATAATACTAAAAGGAACTATTGTTACACTTCAGTATAGAAACAGGACACACACACACAAATGAGTACGTATAAAACCACTGAATCTGAATGAGGTAGATGGATTGTATAAATGTCAGTTTCCTGGTTGTGATATTACTCTGTAATTTTGCACGATGTTACCATTGGGGGAAACTGGGGAAGAACACAGGACCTCTCTGCATATTTTTTTTTTACAATGGCATATGCATTTACAATTATCTTTAAAAATTCTTTTACAAAAATTTTTAAAAATAAAAATAAGACCAACCATCAAAAATAACCACCAAAAAAAGTAATAAAGTGTTGGCATCATGATGATAACAATGTCTGATGGCATCTTGATGGAAGCAAATGTTTGAAGTGCTTTTCCAGATAGTGGTGTGAACGTGTCCTTATCTTCATGCAGACTCAAAAGCTTTGGACTGAAATTGTTGAAGCCCTAGGCTGAATTAAGAATACTCTGTACTTAGTTGTGGAAAGAGTTCCGACACAAGTTCTATAAATATGTATTCATTCAACAAATATTTTTTTCAGTTTTCTTTTTTAAAGATTGAGGTAGGGCTTCCGTGGTGGCGCAGTGGTTGAGAGTCCGCCTGCCGATGCGGGGGGTGCGGGTTCGCGGCCCGGTCCGGGAAGATCCCGCGTGCTGCGGAGCGGCCTGGCCCGTGGGCTGTGGCTGCTGAGCCTGCGTGTCCGGAGCCTGTGCTCCGCAGCGGGAGAGGCCGCGGCAGTGAGAGGCCCGCGTACCAGAAAAAAAAAAAAAAAAAAAAAAATTGAGGTAAAATTCATATAATATAAAGTTAATCATTTTAAAACAAAATCAACCATTTTAAAGCGAACAGTTCTGTAGCATTTAGTACATTCATAATGTTGTGCAACCACCATCTCTGTCCAGTTCCACCCATTGTTATTACACCAAAATATGTAAAATCCCATACTCATTAAACATTTACTCTCCATCTCCCCTCCCTCCCCTGCCCTCTCTAGCTCTGGCAGCCACCAATCTGCTTCCTATCCCTACAGATTTACTGTTTCTGGATATTTCACAAGACGGAATTGTAAATATGTGACCTTTTGTATCTGATTTCTTTAACTTAACATGTTTTGCCAAGGAAAACATTCATCCGTGTCATAGCATGTATCAGTACTTCATTCTTTTTCCTGGCTGAATAATATTCTGTTGTATGGATATAGCATATTTTGTTTATCCATTCAACAGCTGATGGACATGTGGGTTGTTTCCACCTTTTAGTTACTGTGAATAGTGCCACTGTAACAGTTTTATACAAGTATTTGCTTGAACATCTGTTTTCAGTTCTTTTGGGTATATACCTAGTAGTGAAATTGCTGGGTCACATAATAATCCTCTGTTTAACTTAACAACTGTTTATTGAGCAGCTACACTATTCCCTGTAGTGTTCTAAGTGCTGACAACACAATATTGCACCTAAAAGATAAAGTCCCTGCTCTCCTGGGGCTTGTACCCTACTAGCAAAGAGATAATAAACAGTAAGCCAGAGAGGTGCATAACTTGTGCTATAAAATGAAAATGAAGATCTCCTTGGAAAAAAATTATTAAGAATTTCAAGATGGCAACAGCAGAGCATTAAACCACATGGAGGACACTTCTAAGCACGGGATTCCAAGAGACTTCACATATCACTCACTCTGAAGCCAGCCCTGACAAAAAACCCATAAATATGGTAATTTCAGCTGTTGAGCACCCACAAGTACACAAAATGGGGTCACATGATGGAGAACAACTGGGAATGCATGAGCTATTTTGGATAGGTGGTGGGAAAAGTCCTCTCTGAGAAGGTCATGTTCAAGCTGAGACCTGGATGATGAAAAAGCAGCAGCTTATCAAGATCTAGGGGCAGAGTATCCAGGCAGAGGGAACAGACTGAACAAAGCTCCCAAGGCGTGAATGCTCTTGGTGTACTTAAGGAACCAAAACAACAAAAGGAGGCCACTGTGGCTGGAGCCTGGTGATGTCAGCCTGTGTTGGAGTATGATTTCTACCAGTACGCTCCTTGAAGAAGGCCCCCAAGCTCTTACAATCTTAGTAAAAAGTGGGGCCTGTTCTTTGGAATGAAGCCACTGAAGCTGTCTAGGTAACTTCAGGCTCTGGACCCATGGTTCTCAATGAGCAGGAAACGGTACACTTGGTGTTCCCCAGGTCCTTCCCGGGAGGCCCCAGATTTTACTAAATGTGTAAACTGTGTTCTGCTTCACAGAGAATGCGTAGGATCTGCAGGCGTGCTGAGCTGAGGGGTGGCAGGATGTGGTGTGTGTGGAAGACAATTTGATGCAAATAGATGATAAGAAGCATACCATAATGCCAACCAGGGCCGAAGACTGTTTTCTGAGATGGACTAAGAATGTGGGTTTCTTTTTTATTTTTTGAATGTGGGTTTCTAAGAGCAGAGTACTGGAAGTAAAGGCGGCTCAACTGAGGCCAAGAGCACAGAGTGATTTTTGTGCAGACTCTCACTACCAGACACAGTTAAATGGAAGTAGACACTGCATTGACGTCACTGCTGAGGGCTTCTGTATCTCTTCGCTTCTCTCAGCATGCTTTCAAAAGCTCAATACTCATAAAGTTCCGAGAACTGGAAAAAATGTAGAGAACATGATTCCAGACAACATTTACAAGGACTATATGGGTGAAAGAGACGTTTGGTTGACCTTGCCATTCCTTCTGCAACTGGGGAAGCCCCAGCCCAAGAAGCAGGGTTTACGCCCAAGCCAAGAATTTTCTGGAGCCATGAGGGCAGGGGTGGGTGAGTCAGAGAGGTGATGCAGTACAGAAGGAATCTTTTAGGAATTATTGTAAAATCAATGGTTTAAAAAACTGAGTTAAAGGGGCTGGCGACTGGGGGAAAAAAAATCTATATTTGCCATGTCTTCCCTAAGAAGTATTAGAAACGCTGAGAGAAGAGCAGTGAATATCATCTAAGAGGAGAAAATGAAGATATCAGATCACAGAAATGATTGAGTGGGAGTATAAATGCTTCACAAGTTTTGCATGAGTAAATGTTGCCCAGTTCTTTTTGGTAGATAAACACTTTGTTATTTTACATCACTCTGAATAACTTGGACCGATAAATGTGGCCATATTCATTTTAAAGGACACTGTCTTGGTCATTTGAAGCTGCTATAACAAACTACCATAGACTGGGTGGCTTAAACAACAAACATTTATTTCTCACAGTTCTGGAGGTTGGGATTCTGGGAGTCAGGGATGAGGGTGCCAGCATAATTGGGTTTTGGTGAAAACCCTCTTATGGGTTGCAAACTGGACTTATTGTATCCTCACATGGTGGAAAGAGGGTGCGAGAACTGTCTCAGGTCGCTTTTATAAGGGCACTAATCCCATTCATGAGGGCTCCAACTTCAGGAACTAATTACCTTCCCAAAGCTCTCCCTCCCCCCACTAATACCATCACATTGAGGATTAGGATTTCAACATATGAGTTCGGTTGGCGGTGGGGGGGGGGGGACAAATAGTTCAGTTCATTGCTGACCACATCAGGTTCCAAAGTGGACTTCATATTTATTACTTTTGTTAAAGTACCAACTGGTGAGAGCTTTTCGAATAGTTTCAGCCGTGCCTGGGCATCCAGTTATAAAACAGTTCTTGGCAAGATACAAAGTCCCAAATCCTTTTGCCTTGTTTGACAGGCATTGCTGAATCAGCATTCCATTCAGATTGTGCGACACATAACTTGTGTTTTTTAAAATACTCATCATCATTTGGCTTTTTTTTTTTATTCTTTGAAAGTGAGGTACCTAGGGAAAATGTTATATCCTCACGTTGAGCTAAATATAACCCCTCCAGATGGAAATCAAAACTAGAAAATGTGCCATCTCATTTCAGTTCTCTTTTTTTCCTTCTCCTCTATGATCGGAGAAGAAATTCACGGAAGACCAGCTAAGTTAAAAAATATTCCTCACATTTATTTTTCCCAGCCTGAGTAAAATTTGAAAGTCAAGTCACTTTATAAGTGAGAATTCTGAAAATAATCATTTTGTAATTGTTCTGGAAAAAAAAGTGAAGTTATGATAATCGTAATAATAATGTTCTACAAATATGAAGTTAAATTTTGTGTGATTGAAATTTAATCTGAGAACATTAGCTTCCTATGATCTGTTTTAATAGGAAAGGTAGACTATTCTTACACACTTTTCACTTTTGAGAACTTTCTATTTAAAAACTGAATAATCATTTCACTTTTGTAAAAAAAAAAGTGTATATATGTATTTACATGCAAAAAATAAATTTTGGAAGGGTATATCCCAAAATTTATGTAATCATCACATCTAGGGGTAAGATAAGGTATGATTTTTTTCTTTTCTTTTTTGTATTTTCACATTTTTTAACAATGATATGTATTATTTGTTTAATATGGGGGGAAAAGAGAAAACTAATATAGGCGAACTAGGGGTCAGGGTCTTGGCTATAAACAGAAGGCATACTCAAGAGTTTCAGCAAAGAGAGTTGAACTGAGTTTAATCACTTTGTAGAGAGGAGTGGGCAGGGTTAAGTCAATAGTTCATGATGAAGCACCCAAGGATGCAACATGGGAAGCTGTTACAACCTTTACAAAAGGCCAAGGAGAAGGGACGTGATTACAGAGTCTGGAGAAAGCTTGAGTCTGGCAGGATCTTGGCAAGGCAGAGACTGAGTTGGGGGAAACAATTATGCCAGCCCCTATTTCTTCCCCCAATCCAATCCCACTGGTACCTGGCTGAGGCCCTCCTAAGAGGCGGGCCTCAAGAACACAGAGCTGGGCAGAGACCTGAGGATAATGGATGTGCCCGAGCAAAATGGAGAGACAGCAGTACAGGCAACCACATTATAAAGATACATCATCTGCTATGGGCTATGTCTCTTGTATCTTCCTTCCATTTTGAAAATTTTTTTTCTTTTATTATCCATTATTTTCTTCTTTTTGGCTCTTCATGAATTGAACTAAATTCTGTGTGTCTGTATCAGAGACCAGTCTCTGAACATAAGAACACTGAGAACTGAGTGTAGTTTAATAATCATTTCTTAAGGCTATATGTGAAAGACATCTGTTATTTTTTTGTCTGTCCTTCATTCCTTCTGGGCAACTTTTTCTGCCCACCTCTACTTGATGGAGCCATTAATCACGAGTGCTCATTTCCTTTGCCATGCGGGGGCATGTGACCCAGCCTGGCCGATCAGCCTGCTCCATCTCCTTCTATATGGGGATAAGTGGATAGAGGACCCCACTGGAGCCACTCAGAGACCTTTCCCAAGGACTGGTATGGATGCTGAGAAATAAAGATCTTTCTCCTTCTGAAATTAGGAACTCTGAAGCCTGAGTTTGGAGCGCTCCGCGGCTGCCTTTGCCATCATGTGGAGAGCCTTTTGGTGGATGCTGCCAACGTAGAGGAAAAGAGAACTGAAAGATGGAAGAAGATCATAGATTCCTGGTGACATCACTGAAGCCCCTGAACCCTGAAGTACCTGAAGGTAGAAAATCCCCTGGACATTGCAGTTTTATGTTTAAGTTTTCTTTTCTGCTTATGTTACTTGGAGGTGTATTTCTCACACTTGAAACTGAAAGTGTCCTGAGTAAACAGAATTGCCAATGAGAAGGATGAGGGTGGTCATTGCTACTGTTCATGGTGCTCTTTCCTATATTGTTTTCATTTATTCTTATAATAACCATTGAGGGAAATAATATTATTTTTTTAAAATAAATTGATTTATTTTATTTTACTTATTTTTAGCTGTGTTGGGTCTTCATTGCTGTGTGCGGGCTTTCTCTAGTTGCGGCGAGCGGGGGCTACTCTTCGGTGCGGTGCACGGGCTTCTCATTGCAGTGGCTTCTCTTGTTGTGGAGCACGGGCCCTAGGCGCTTGGGCTTCAGTAGTTGTGACGTGCAGGCTCAGTAGTTGTGGCACATGGGCTTAGTTGCTCCGTGGCCTGTGGGATCTTCCCGGACCAGGGATCAAACCCATGTCCCCTGCATTGGCAGGCAGATTCTCAACCACTGCACCACCAGGAAAGTCCGAGGGAAACAATACCCTTATCGCCATTTTCCAGGTAAATAAACTGAGGTACAGAGAGGTTAAGTAACTTGCTAACGGCACTAAGGGACTAAAATGTCATTCAGATCCTGCTTGGCTCAACCCCAAGACTATGCTTTTAATAAAATAACTATGCAATTTATCAGCTGGGCCAGGATACTTTTATACTGACACTGGAATAATTAAACACAAACCAGGACTGTCCCAGGCCAACTGGTGTTCACCTAGCTCTTCACCATTCTACCATGATTCTTCTGTGCCCTGCTTTACTGTTGAGGAAACTGAGACATGGACAAGTAATTTATCCAAGGTCACATGCTCGCACATGTCAGAGCTCCATGGGTAGGAGGAGAAGGATGAGGGAAGGGAGCAATCGGTGATGAGTGTCTCGTCTATGACCCAACGTGAGGCTTTTCAAGTTTCAGAGCTTCCTCATTAACAGATCAGTTCAACAGCCCAGGAGATCAAAGTTTAGGCTGTGATAAAGGCTTGTCTCCACATCTCCAAACCAGAGGAACTTGATGTACAAAGGTGACTTTATTAAAATGTAGCTTTGTGCTGTGAGAACAACAAAAGTATGAACTTAAAAAATGCATAATTATGAAAAAATGTATAATATGGCACCTAGAAGAATAGTAATTAACAGGATGAAATTGAGACAGTATCAGAAACTATGAGATAGTAGTAAATGAGGACATTTCCTTCTCTCCATCCGCTTGCAAAACCGTCTGGATTATTCAGGAGTTATTTGGACAATATTTAATAGACCCTCTGTGATTGCGGTAGCTGGTGGTGGAAACCTGCAGCTCATACTATCTTTCCTTTGGGACCTCTTGTGTGTGTGTGTTGAGGGAACGTCTGGCTGTGCTATGTAACTATATGGTCATATCTCTAAGGCAACACTAGGAAGCGGGTACTATTATTATCGTATTTTACAGACAAGGAAACCGAGGCTCTCTGAGGTGAAGGAACCTGGGCGAGGCCATTCATCCAACAGTTATTTAGTCCATCCTTCTTTGGGCCTGGGTATGTGGTGGAGCGCTGAGCATGCTGTAATGATGGTGTCACCTGTAGTAGGACCACTGTCACTGTGGCCCTTGCAGCAAAGAAGATATAGTAATGGATTTAATCCAAGTCAGCCTGACCCATGGCTCCATTCTGTCTGTCAGCTCCAAATAACAAGTGTGGTGTGAACATGCTAAGCCATGCTGGTCTACTCTGCTGGGTGATAAGGAAAGGAGGGGGAAAGACACGGACAAGAGATGTTGGGACAGGGCTCAGATTGTGTACATTCTCAGTTGATAAACTGTGCTATGCGGGAAAGCACTATATTAAAAATGCATCAGTGACTTCCTGCTCAGCAAAAGAAACAATCAACAGAGTGATCGCAACCTATGGGATGGGAGAAAGTATTTGCAAACCACGTATCTGATAGGGGATTAATCTCCAAAATATATAAGAAACTCCTACAAGTCAACAGCAAAAAAACTAGAAACCTGATTAAATGAGCTAAGGACTTGAAGAGACATTTTTTCAAAGAAGATATACAAATGGCCAACAGGTATACGAACAGATGCTCAATGTCACTAATCATTGGGAAAATGCAAATCAAAACCATAATGAGATATCACCTCACACCTGTCAGGATGGCTATTATCAAAAGAGACAGCAAGTGTTGGCGAGGAATATGGTGAGGATGGGAAGGCTTGAACACTGCTGGTGGGAATGCAAACTGATACACCTACCATGGAAAACAGTGTGGAGGTTCCTCAAAAAATTAAAAAATAGAGCTACTCTGTGATCCTGCAATCCCAACTCTGGGTATTTAACCCAAAAAATTGCAATCAGGGTCTCAAAGAGAAATTAACATTCCCACGTTCAAGACAGCAGTATTCGCAATAGCCAAGGTGTGGAAACAACCTAATGTTCATTGACAGGTGAACGGATAAAGAAAATGTGGTATATACATACAGCGGAATCCTATTAAACCTTATGATAACGGGAAACTCTGCAATATGCAACAACATGGATGAACCTTGAGGGTACTACAGTGAGTGAAATAAGCCAGTTACAGAAACAGAAAGATGAATACTACATGATTCTGCTTATTTGAGATATCTAAAATAGTCAAATTTATAACATCAGAGGGTAGAAGGGTGGTTGCTAGGGGCTGGAAGTGGGGGGAATGGGGAATTACTAATGAATGGGCATTAAGTTTCAGCTAAAGAGGATGGATAGCCTCTAGAGATGTGCTGTACAACATTGTCAGCCTAGAGTCAACAATAAGGTACATGTACAAATGTGTTAAGTGGGTAGATCTCATGTTAAGTATTCTTACCAAAGTGAAATAAATATTAAAATAAAACAAAATGCGTCAGTGGCTTTCTGTTAGTTTAAGGATTAGGGGGAAAAACTCCTTAATGTGGGTTTTAAAGTGTTAAAGAGGCTGACCCTTGGTCACCTGTCTGAGCTCATTTTGACCCTCCCCGTTCCCAGGTCAGCTCTCTGCATCCCACGCTCCCTCTCTCCTGGCAACTTGTTGAGTTCACCTGCTTCTTCCTGCCTGGAAGGGCTTTACGCATTGGCCTTTCCTTCTGCCCTGAGCATTCTCCTCTTTACCTGTCCCACCCTTCTCTACCCACCCTTCTTATCTCCTCAGGGCAGCCTTGCCTGACCATCCTGATCAGATCAAATATCCCCCACGGGAGGAATCCCCACAGTACCTCTCCAGGGTAGTGCTTAGACGTAATCGACACCTTAACATTTACCTGTGTGATTACGATATCTGTTTTCTCAAATACACAGGGAGCTTCTTAAAGGGCAGAGTTTGCCTCTTCTTTCTTCTTTGCTCGCTTTTTAATATTTTTGCTAATTTTGTTAAACTCCTAAATGTAGTGCTAGATACATGTTTGTTGAATGAGTGAAAGAATGAATGAACTGATGAAGTTGAGGTGTTGGCAGGTATAAAACAGGGCATCTAATCAAGTCAGAGAAGCCAAGTAACTAAGTCTGTTTTTTCCTTATCCTTGGCTTCTTATCATCTAGCCCAGGGCTTGAGAGAGCAGTTATCTAAGCCCAGGCTTCTAAAACTTTAATGTTCATACAAGTTCCTCAGGGATCTTATTACAAGGCAGTTTCTGATTCAGTAGATCTGGAGAGGAGCCTGAGATTCTGAATTGCTAACAATTCCTAGGTGACATTGAGGCTTCTGGTTCAAGGACTACTCTTTGTGTAGCAAGCCTTGTTGATGAAAAAAATTAATCAGGGGCTTCCCTGGTGGCGCAGTGGTTGAGAGTCCGCCTGCCGATGCAGGGGACACGGGTTCGTGCCCCAGTCCGGGAAGATCCCACATGCCGCGGAGCGGCTGGGCCTGTGAGCCATGGCCGCTGAGCCTGCACGTCCGGAGCCTGTGCCCCGCGATGGGAGAGGCCACAACGGTGAGAGGCCCGCGTACCACCAAAAAAAAAAAAAAAAAAAAAATTAACCAGTAGTCAATCTAGGACTTCCCTGGTGGCACAGTGGTTTAGAGTCCACCTGCCAATGCATGGGACACAGGTTCGAGCCTGGTCTGGGAAGATCCCACATGCCGCGGAGCAACTAAGCCTGTGCGCCACAACTACTGAGCCTGTGCTCTAGAGCCCCCGAGCGACAACTACTGAGCCCACGTGGCCACGTGCCGCGCCTAGAGCCCATGCTCTACAACAAGAGAAGCCACCACCATGAGAAGCCCGTGCACCTCAAAGAAGAGTAGCCCCCGCTTGCCGCAACTAGAGAAAGCCCGTGCACAGCAACGAAGGCCCAACGCAGCCAAAAATAAATAAATAAAATAAATTTAAAAAATAGTCAATCTAAGAAAGAAATGGAAATTTTGATTCAGGCCAAATTGAGGATTATAAGCCAGGAGACAGTCGTTCAGAAATCTCTGAGGACTGTTCTACCTGTTAGAGGACAAATCACAATTATATAAGTTTTTGAGATAACGGGTTATACATCAAAGTAACATATTAACAGTTTACATAGTTCACAAAGGGGAGTAATTGGTCATCATAACCCCTTACAGGATTGAGAAAGGAATGTTATCTCCTAAGGAATTACCTTGCTGGTCCCAGGAGAAATTGCTTTTTTTTTCTTTTGCGAGTAGGCATTCCTGTGTCTTCTAAGGGGATCTAGTTAATGTATAATGCAGATGCACAATGCACACTAAAGGGGAAGGGGTAGGGGCTCAAAAGACAAAGAAAATTTTATGTTAATTTTTTTCTTGTCCTGCCTTAAAAATAATTTCGTTTCATCAGCACTAATGAAACGAATAGCGGATGTTGGAAATGCATTCAATATAACTACCCTACTGAACACCATAGCTTAGCCTAGCCTACCTTAAAGTGCTCAGAACACTTACATTACCCTACAGTTGGGCAAAATTATCTAACATAAAGCCTAATTTATAATAAAGTGTTGAGTATCTCAAGTAATTTACTGAATACTGTACCGAAAGTGAAAAATAGAACGGTTCTAAGGGTACAGAATGGTTGTAAGTGTATCGGTTGTTTACTCTGTGATCACGTGGCCGACTTGGAGCTGTGTTTGCTGCCCTGTCCAACATCACAAGACAGTATCGTATTGCTAGCCTGGAAAAGGTCAAAATTCAAAATTTAATGTACAGTTTCTATTGAGTATGTATTTCTTTCACATCATCCTAAAGTTGAGAAATCATAAGTCAAACCGTTGTAAGTTGGGGACCATCCATAGTTGCAAGAGGATATTGGCTTCGAGTGATACATCAGTTAGGATGCTTTTGGTTGCAAGTAACAGAAAACGCACCTCAAGTTGGCTTACTTAAAAAATAAAGATGATTTATCTTGTCATGTAACTGAATATAACATGACAGGGTGGAATGCAGGCACCATTTGATCAAGGTTACAGCTTTGTTTCTCTGTGATTCTCTTGGTGCTCCCCTCCTCTGAGTGCCCTTTCCATTTTTGGTTGACTTCTCTGATGGTGGCAAAATGACTGCAGCTCTTCCAGCTGTCATATCTCTATATTTTACCAGCCAGTAGAGAAGAGGTTTTCTGTTTTCCTAGCCATCAAGAAAAGGTCTATTTTAAACTCTGATTTAGGTTATATATGGGGTGAAGTGGGAGGAATTTATAATGTATTTGGCTGAAGTTGTCTTTTAGTTTCAGGAGAGGTGGCTCAGGTTGTCCTATCTGGGTGACTGGTCCTGATGATACATAGGTGCTCAAATAATCCCATCTATGTGACTTGAGTGTTTATACCTTCCATGAAGTCACAAACGTACATGTGGACCCTTGCCTCCAAGTGTCTACCTAGAGCCGCGGTTCTCAACTCTGCCACATTAGAATTATTTGGGAAACCTTAAAAACATAGGTGCCTAGCTTCCACCCCAGATCAAACAAATAAGACTTTCTTGGGGTAAAGTCCAATAATCCAAGTTTTACAAAGATCCTTGAGTGACTCCAGTGTGCAGCCCGGGTTGGAAACCACTTACCTAGAGCAGTGTTTCTCAGTAGTGGGTAAGGGAGAGGATTCTGTCCCCAGGGGACATTTGTCATTGACATTCTATTGACATTTGGAGCCGTCTTTAGTTGTCACAACTGGCGTGGAGTTACTACTGGTATCTAGTAGGATGGTGCTAACCATCATCTAATTCACAGGACAATGCCCTCCCTCAAACAGAAACTACCTGGCCCAAATGTTGACAGTATGGAGGTTGAGAACCCTTGACCTAGAGGAGCAGTCCCCAACCTTTTTGGCACTAGGGACCAGTTTTGTGGAAGACAATTTTTCCATGGTCAGGCGGGGGCAGGGGGGAGATGGCTCAGGTGGTAATGCGAGCGATGGGGAGTGATGAGGAGCGAGGGGGAGCGAGGGGGAGCGACGGGGACGACGGAGAGCGAGGGGGAGGGACGGGGAGCGGCAGATGAAGCTTCGCTCGCTTGCCCGTTGCTCACCTCCTGCTGTGCGGCCCGGGTCCTAACAGGCTGCGGACTGGTACCGGTCCACGGCTCGGGGGTTGGGGACCCCTGACCTAGAGGGACAAATGTTAGAACCGATGATTTATTTGCAGTATATTCTGGCACCCTGGTAGGGAAACATACAGTATAAAACGGTCATTTATTTTCAAGCTCTACTGTACTGAAGAATTAGCAGGAGTGCTTGTTTAAAATGAAGCTTCCTGGGTCCCATGCTCTAAGGTATTGATTCATCCAGTCTGGAACGGGGGTCCAGTCAACTGAACGCTTATCCTGATAAAGTTGATGTGAATACAGGTGTTCCACAGAGCACACCTTGAGGAACAGTAACAGAATGTACCTTGGTCTTATAAAGCTAAATGAAAACCCCAGCTAGTTCATGATTTTGTCTTCCTTGGAGGAAAGATTGTCTGAAGACAGGGTTCCGGTGCACCGAGAAAGCTCTGGGGATTTTACTGGCATTCGTTTTTATAGCTCTGAGGAGGTAATTTCTATCCTTCCTGTGAGTGCTGGGAGATGAGTCAGGAGGAAAACAAGGTTCCCCAGGAGTTCCAGTTTATTCGAGTCCTTTAATGTAATTGTGATGAGCCTGGTCTGAGCCTCCTGGAAGCTCTGTGGCCAGACTGCGTTTATCGACTCACTGTGGTACCTGAATACAAAACCCCCGGGTACCAGACCCTGGCTGCCCGGGAGATTTGGGGAAGAGACAGGAGGCTTCACACACTTCAGCCATCCACCCTGCCTCTTGGGCAGACCCTGGGCCTCTATCAGAGATCCTGCCCTGGGGATAGACCAGTGCTTCAGCAGAGACAGCTGGCTAGATGCCTCTTCTCTTTGCAGCCTGCATTGTTTTGGCAGAGTTTATCCTAAAAATAGGACAGCGAGTCCTGCCTGGATTCCTTCTGCCTGTATTTTCCACGGGGCTGTGCAGTGCCATCTCACAGAAGAGGCAACATTTTGTAGGAGTGGAAAAAAAAACCCACTGGGCTTTGGAGACAGAAGACAGCAGTTAAGTTCTGGTTTTGCCGCTGACGGGCCTCATTGACTTTGGATAAGTCACTTAACCCTTGTGGGTGCCTGTAAAAACTGGGCGTCTTCTAAGACCAGTCATGTGGAATCAGTATGAGAGTCAAATCAGATAAAATATTTACCAGCTCTTTGGTAAAGAACTGTATGCGGGTCCCAATCCTGAGCAGATGGTGGTCGCCATAATACTGAGGATGACTTAAGCCCAACACCATTCCTGGCACATACTAGGCAGTGTATGACGCAGAGTTAAATTCACTATTTCTCTTCTTGTCTTTATTTTATTAATGGCTGTCTCCCTGCCAGAATTCCAGCAAGGCAGGGGCGGTGTCTAACTTTTTGCATACCTGTTCGCCTCTACTTTCTAGCCCAGTGCCTCGTTCTATAAATATTTGTTGAGTTAGTGAACAAATGAATGAATGAATGAAAAACCAAGTCAAGTCAACAGAGGTTTTGAGAATGCCTCCCATGTGCTAGGGTTTGGTGGTCAGGAATTATCTGTGGGCAAGAAATAAAAACCCAGCCAATAATGTGAACTGAAAGAAAAATAAGTAAGGCTGGAAGGACAGCCAGGTCTTGAGGGATAAGATGAAAAAGTCGAAACCAGCATGCTCCAATCAGCGAGTTCATTTGCCCAGACTATGTCTCCCTCTCTCTACCCCCGCTCCTCTCTCATCTCACTTCCTCTCTGCAGTGCGTTTCATTCTCTTTACCTTCATACTGGCTCCTTCTGCTTTGAACATATTTGAGACCAGACAACTCCAGTCTCTCATTTTAAGCAGCAACTCTTATTTAATATATTTTTATTTTTTATAAATTTATTTTATTTTATTTAGTTTTGGCTGAGTTGGGTTTTCGTTGCTGCACGCGGGCTTTCTCTAGTTGTGGCGAACGGGGGCTACTCTTTGTTGTGCTGCGCGGGCTTTTCATTGCGGTGGCTTCTCTTGTTGCGGAGCACGGGCTCTAGGCACGCGGAGTTCAGGAGTTGTGGCGCGTGGGCTCAGTAGTTGTGGCTCACGGGCTCTAGAGCGCAGGCTCAGTAGTTGGGGCGCATGGGCTTAGTTGCTCCGCAGCATGTGGGATCTTCCCGGACCAGGGCTCGAACCCACGTCCCCTGCATTGGCAGGCGGATGCTTAACCACTGTGCTACCAGGGAAGTCCCTGCACCAACCCTTATGAATCAGAATCTCTGAGTGCCAAACCGAAATTTCCCAGAACATAATTAGGAGTGTCTCAGCTTAGGGAAGGAGTTCACCCTAGGTCCAATCAGCCGTGATGGCAGAGGCAGTGTGTGTCTTGGGGGAGATCCTCTGACCCGCCTCTCACTGTGGAGGGGGCCCCAGAAGCAGAGGCACTGAGAGAAGATACTGATCGGTTCTGTCAGAGGGGAAATGGAGGCTGAGCAGAGGTTATCGGTAGAGATTATTGTGTCTGGAACACAGACAACATGCTGAGCTCCAGGGCAAGTATCATTCATTCATTCCAGAAATATTCACTGGATGCCTACTATGTTCTGATCACTGTTCCAGGTGCTGGGGATCCAGCAGTGACAAGGAAGACAGTCAAGAACTTCGCCCTCCTGGAACCCTCATTCTATGAGACAAACAATTGTACATTACAGCAAACATGAACACGAGCAGGATACCAGTTCAGACAGTGGTAAGTGCATGGAGGAACTGGCAATATGATATAAGGTGATGGGGCAAGGGGTGGGAAGGTTATTTTTAATTGCAATTTAGAGTGTTCTATTCTGTCATCCTGGCACAAAATATCCAAAATAGTGCCAGGATCTGGTTGTTCTACCTACAAAGAAGGACGTAAGAGTAGAGTCCAGAATGTTCCTTTCAATTCTCCCGGTGCTTGCCATGATATGAGGAACAATGGGGGACGAAGCATGGAACTTCGGCTGGATTAGGGACAACCAGGCCCAGGAGTCACCCTCACTAACCCTCTTTTGGGACATATTAACGCAGCTCTGAGTGGCTCAGGACAGACCACATTCCGAGAGCCACCTGCCTCTGCTTGCTTTGGAGGCCTGCCTAGTGCAGGCTTCAGGGGAAGTAGAGGGTGTGCAGTGGGAGAGCTGTTCATCTGTTTATCTCAATTTCAAGCCTCTTGGACTTTTCCCAACAGCTTCCATAGAAAGGATGCAGCAAAGGGTGAGTCTATTCTCTGGCCATCCTCAGAAATAACAGCAGCTAAGGTTTACTGAACACGTAACATATGCAAGGCAAATAACTATTCTGGTCACAAATTTCAGTTTGAGAGAAGGTACCCCACACCACCAAGCAATACGGACACCATCTGGGTGTCCAACAATTCAACTCAATTCTGACACTCTCTACCGAGAGATAGTACCAGATTCCACAGGTTAAGGGCTCAGTCCCACACCTCATTAACATTAAAAAAGACACCTTTGTCACTCTTATCACTTAGGAAATTCCAAGGGTTTTAGGAGCCCTCTTCCAGACATGGAGATGAAGATCAAATATATACTTCTTATTATAAATCACAATATCACAGCTATGTTCTAAAAGCTCTACATGTATTAACCATTTCTGTGAAGTAACTCAGATAAAAACAAATATCGTATATTAACGCATATATGTGGACTCTAGAAAAATGGTATAGATGATCTTATTTGCAAAGCAGAAATAGAGACACAGATGTAGAAAACAAATGTATGGACACCAAGAGGGGAAAGCGGGGGTGGGATGAATTGGGAGATTGGGATTGACATATATACACCATTGACACTGCGTATAAAATAGATAACTAATGAGAACCTACTGTATAGCTCAGGGAACTCTACTCAATGCTCTGTGGTGACCTAAATGGGAAGGAAATCCAAAAAAAGAGGGGAAATATGTATATGAATAGCTGATTTACTTCTCTGTACAGTAGAAACTAACACAATATTGTAAAGCAACTGTACACCAATAAAAATTAATTTAAAAAATAAATGTTAGGTGATTAGACAAACCAAAAAAAAAACCATTTCTACAATTATACTATGAGGCACAATTATACTATTCCCATTTTACAGTTGAGGAAATCAAGGCACAGAAAGCTTATATAACTTGCTCAAAGTCTTGTGGTAGGGACTTCCCTGGCGGTCCAGTGATTGGGATTCCACTCCTCCTTCCACTGCAGGGGTCATGGTTTTGATCCCCGGTCGGATAACTAGGATTCCTCATGCCACGTGGCACGGCCAAAAAAAAAAAGTCTGCGGCAGCACAAGACTTCAAATCCAGACATTCTAGCTCCCAAATCCATGATTCTTATGAATAATATCTGGTCCCAGCTGACTCAGACCCCTGTCTCTAGCTTACCTCAAAGTAAGTACTGAACAGCTAAGTGACTACATCAGGCTTACTCTTTCCACTGAATCTTCTACTGAGTAAGTGCCACGTGCGGGTCCAATATCTTTCAAAGCTCCTATTCAAATACAGAAAGGGAGAGTGAAAAACCATGGGTATCAGCTCAAATGCAGAAGGAGTTTTTCTTTTTTTGCAACCTTTCCATCAAACCATATAGCCTGAAACCCACTGAGGGGACAAAGAATTGTATTGTATTTGTTTTCATTTAGAGGCAAGACTGGACTCAGAGACTGTTCCACAAATGTGAAAAATAAGAGTAAAGTATTAAAATACTTTGACTAGGATGTAACCACAGTAGAGTGTCAGGCACCACTAAGTAAGCAGTGACGCAGACTGCTTTGGAGGCAGACAGCCTTTTGATGCTTCCAACTTAACTGTAATCCTTGGTAGGTGTCATGGAATCTCTCAGCTGAGCCCAAGTCTGATTTTGCTAGAAGGAACTGGAGAGCTGGTGATTCTTTCTTTTCTCCTACTTCTCACTTAAAAAAATTTTTTTAAATTGAAATCTAATTCCCATACCATACAATTAACCTTTAAATTCTAGTATACTCACAGAATTGTACAACTGTCACCACTAATTCGAGAACATTCTCTTCACTCAAAAATGACCTCCCAAAAGATACCCATTAACAGTCACTCCCCATTCCCCCACTTCCCTTAAGCCCCTTGCAACTACCAGCTGACTTTCTGTCTCTCTGGCTTTACCTATTCTGGACATTTCATACAAATGGAATCAGACAATATGTGGTCTTTGTGTTTGGCTTCTTTCACTTAGCGTAAGTTTAAAGTTCATCCATGTTGTAGCATGCATCTGTACTTTGTTCCTTTTTATAGCTTAATAATATTCTATTGTATGGATGTGTAACCGAAAGTGGGGTCTGTCTGATCGCCGCTCAAAAGCCAATAAAGAAGACAGGTTGGTGGAAAGGAAAGTTTGCTTTATTTTGGACGCCAGCAACTGTGGCAGGGGAGGGCAGATGCCTGTCCAAAGGCCTACTCCCCCCGACTAACAATCAGTGGGCAGCAGCTTTTATAGGCAGATGGAGGGTGATACATGCAGAAACAGCACAGTCAGCTCTGACAGTCATCTTGAAATTGGTCATCGGTGGTCTGACCAGCGCCATCTAGATTGTTTTAGGTACAGTTAATCTTCAGTTCCAGGGTCGGTTTGTTTCCATTTCTTG
Organism: Aethalodelphis obliquidens; assembly: GCF_003676395.1. Taxonomy (NCBI): domain Eukaryota; kingdom Metazoa; phylum Chordata; class Mammalia; order Artiodactyla; family Delphinidae; genus Aethalodelphis; species Aethalodelphis obliquidens. The sequence goes on from NW_020837966.1 coordinate 14,102,237, forward strand.
GAGGCCAGTTCTTGGAATTGTGGCAGCTATGTATGGCTACAGTCTGGTCATCATGTAGTTCACTGCTTCCACCTGGTGGGGTTTCAGTATCTATAAGACAGCTCACAGGGTGTGGCTCAGAATATTATCTGTAGCCCTTAAAGAAGAACTAAAGGTCCCTGAGTATGCTTACTGACTAAACTATTATTATTTGGTCTCCTATGATTGTTTTCCTTTGTTTCTGCATTTTCTCACTTCTCTAATTAAACTTATTCTTTGGCTAAACTTTTTCCACAGGCAAGAGTCAGGCTGAGGACATGGGGGAGCAAGGACCATAGGATCCTGCTCCATTTCAGATGTACCCCATTTTATTCATCCATTCATCAACTGACGGGCATTCGGGTTGCTTTCATTTTGTGACTATTATGAATAATATTGCTACCAACATGTAACTAAAAGTTTTTGTGTGGATGGTTATTTTTAGTTCCCTTGAGCACAAACCTAGGTGGTATTGTTCCTCTTCTTGGTTATGTGCATTGATTCTTACAGGTATTTTGTTTACAAATTGTTATATCGGGTAGCTTTTGTTTTATTGGCTAAAGGAAAGTACGGGTTTATTTCTCTTTATACGTGAAGAGGCAAGGGGAGAAGGGAGAGGTAGGGACAGTAGAGTTTTGTCACCTAACCTTGTCTCATGAATTGGTCTTGAGTCTCAGGGTGGAGAAGATATAGATAAGAGCCCAAGAAGTTCCTGAAACACCTGGTAATACACTGTGCACAAGCAGGATACCTTGGGACCCAAGGGACTGGGTTCAGCATGGTGGGGACCTTCTCCCCATATATTGATGCTGGAATGAGGGACAGCAGGGAGGGTGCCGAGGGACATGAGCTGGTAGGCAGTGGCCTCCACAAGGAGGCCAGCATATGAGCACGTGCTGTGACATGACGAAGCTCAGGTCCTGCCTTTGGGGGTAAGAGTCAGCCTGATTTGGGAATGAACCTCTGACCCACAGGCTGGCAACAACCGGGACCGCGTCCACATGGCCGTACCTCAAAGGCCCTGTGCAAATTTGAGTTGTTACTTTTTGCCTTTTAGGGAACTCTAGGCCTGACAAGTATAAGTAGGTTTGACCCTAATGAAGAAAGGAAAGATGGAAGCATCCATGACCTTTTAAATCCTCATTTTTGTACAAAGCCCGGTGTTTTTCACGAGTGTTTTACAGACTGGAAGAAAAGAGATTTTGTACCGTGTGAATGATTTTGAATTTCTGGTCTCCGGCAGGAAAGCCAGGGCTGAGTCCTCAGAGTATGTTTTATGCCGGTCCATTAGAACGTGTGCCTTATTGATGAACCAATAAAGCATGCCCTGCCTGAGCCTTGTAATGGAATCTCCTAATTCATAGTTAATATTCAGATAAAGCACCACCCCATTAATCTGATTTCCCTCCTGTGGTAATTGCTGTTTAATTTCTATTTTATTAGCCAAGATTGGTAAACCTTGGGAGCTTCTGGTTCCAGGCATTACTCTGAGTCTGCTGTATCCTTCAGTGTTTGGAAGTTAATGATACCTTTCGGTAAACAAGGAAGCCTGTAACGTCTTCACTTTCTGTGTGCTCTAATCTTTAAGAAGCCCTTCCGCAAGCTGATGTGGGCCCTGTTCCTGCTTGGGAAGGGAGGGTGAGGCAGGTACCACGAAGCCCCATATTAACTCATGTGGAAACGGAGGCTTGAATAGGGCTGCTTCTCTCAATTCTACGCAAGTCCTTGTGCTGCCTATATAAGATTTATAAGATGTTAATAATGAAAGTTGTAAGGCGGTTTTATTGACTTAATTTGTCCAGTCAGTTCTGTCTCCTATTTCTCCACACCCACTCCCTCCCCTCAAAGCCAGTGAGTAATTAGAGTACTTCAGACTCTAATGCTGGGAGCCAAAACACTGTCAGGATGACTGATTTATTCAGTTGAAAGAAAATAAAGTTCTGCCCAATCAAAACAATTTTTAAAAAGCAGACACGAATGTGTAAGGTAGATGCATTTATTCCCATTACACTTGCCCCCCCCTTCCCTTCCAAGACTGCAAAATGGATTATTCTACATGCACAACAGTCTGTGACAAACTTGAATTGACATATTGGGTTAATAAACTATTATGAAAATCAATAGTAATTAAAGGAAACACTTCGCTGACAGAGTTGACAGAGTGGAATGTATTGGCAAGTTCTGAATTTTCTTTTTCTCTCTAACTGCTCCCTCTGGCTGTCATGGCTTTCAGTTGTTCATTATCCAAATATCAAGAAAGTGGATCTAGCCTGGGTATTATTGGGTGATTTCAATTACTGAAAGCGCAAATTGGGATTTTATTTTCTAAAGAACTTCTCTAATCTTGGATTTATTCCTTTAAGCTCATCATTTTGTGCTATGATTGGGGGTTACATAGAAAGTGGAGGATTGTGGATTCCTAAATGCACCAAGAATCTCTTCTCTCTCCCATCTTCTCCTCCCACCATCACTGACCCTGACTCCTATGGGGAATGTGAGTGAAATAGAGATGGAGAAACACAGAACCTAGGTAAATAATGGAAAACCCACCAGAAATTTTTCTTTGACTATTAATGATTCTATGACCAATTTGGGGAACATTTGGAATGTGTAACTTCATAGGTCTGGTGAGGTATAGATACTTTGATTAGAAGTTAGTGAATTTAGGTAAACTGACTAGGAAAATACTGCTCCAAATCCATGTCTTTTCTTCAGTGAGAGAGTTTTTGTTTACCTAAATTATCTGGATAACGGACATGAGTTTTTTCATTCACATCCATCCATCCATCTATGGGAAACATACTGCATGCCTTCTACATGCCTTTAGACATTCAGTAGGTCTTGATGATACAGAGACACACGATCCTGACCTCAAGACCTTCAGTCATCCACCCCTCAATCCGAGCCATCAACCCACACACGCTCACACACTAAGGAGACAGACGTAAAAAGGAGACAATTCGATGTGATAAGTGTTTGGAAAAGGAAAATAAAGGATGGTTACAGGAGGTCATGGCTGGTCTCCTGGAATTCATGGAAGGCTTCCTAGGGTGTATTAGTTTGCTCGGGCTGCCATAATGAAGTACCACAGACTGGGAGGCTTAAACAACAGAAATTTATTTCTTCACGGTTCTAAAGGCTGGAAGTCCAAGATCAAGGTGTCAAAAGTGTTGATTTCTCCTTGCCTTGTGGACAGCCATCTTCATGTGGTCTTCCCTCCATGTATGTCTGTGTCCTAATCTCTTCTTATAAGGACACCAGTCATATTGGATCAGGGTCCACCCATATGACCTCATTTCACCTTAATGACTGCTGTAAAGGCCCTATCTCCAAATACTCACATTCTGAGTACTGGGGGTTAGGGCTTCAGCATATGAATTTGAGGGCCAACACAATTCAGCCCATAACACAGGGGAAGTGCCTTTTAAACTGGGACTTGAAGAAAAAGTAGGATTTAGTCAGGTGAAAAGCTGGGTAAGAGGGAGGCCATTCTGTGCCAAAGGTACCCATGTATCTATCAAGGCAAGTGAGAGAAAGTGGCACATGCGGCAAACCGCATATACTTTGGGGTGGCTAGAGCCTAGATGTGACGTGGAAAGCAATAAGATTTGAGGCTAGAGCATGAGAAGAGCTGGACTGTGGGCGTCCTTGCCATCCAAGGTTAGGTTGGGACAGTGGGGTACATGGAAAGATTTTAAGCATAAGACTGAGGGCCAGATTTATATTAATCCAATGTCTAGAGGCCACTGATGGGTGCATGGTCACATAGCATGAGCCTTGCACAAACAATCGGGAGGCTGTTCACCTTTTGTAGAAGGACACAAGTTGTGGAGGTGATGAGGGTAATAATCCTCCTTGCATACGTAGGTGCAGTTAAGGAAGCTCTTTCATGCAGAGAGAATTTTGTTCAATCCTCCACATTCACATCTGAGAAAACCACGGCTCAGGGAGAGGGAGGGACTTGCCCAATGAAACTCACAAAGGTAGCAGGTGGGGTCCGGATGGGGCCTGGATTAGAACTCTGGCCTCTTACCTCTTTGCCCCAGGCTCTTTCTAGGAAATCAACTTCCTTTCTGAGCAGTGAACTGCATTCTCTAGCCTCCTTTCCAAAAAGCCCTGCAGCACATATTTCTCTGGTCTACTCCACAGCCTTCTTAAAAATGTTCACCCTTTTAAGGAAGAAAGAAAGCTGTCATTTGAGAAGCATTTACTGCCATAATTACAGCCACCATTTGGTGACGTTGAGTGAGAAAACCCCAATGACTTAAAAGACAAACCACACTCCATATGCCACAGTCTGTCAGGGGCCAGCATTTGACAGAAAACAGTTTGGTGTAAACTTTCCTGCCGTATTTTCAAAAGAGATAGGCATCTTGCAGGGAACTACTCTGATACAGCGATTTTTCTCATTATTGGGTTGTGTTTTTTCAACCACTTTTATGTGCTACCTCCTAATCTTCCCCCACCCCACCGCATCCTTTATCGAAACCTTTGCCCCAAAGGGTTATAGCCTCCCAGAACTCTGGGTACCATTAGCAAGATCTCACCTCTTTCTTTTCATCTTTGTCATCAGACTGTTTGTGGCCCCCAGGACCGTTTTCTCCAAGACCCAGACCAAGAAACTTTCTCCTTATGTCCCAATAACACCCACACAACAAAAAGAATCAGAAGAGGAGATGAGAGTGGTTATCTCCATGCCCTGCCAGCCTGAGACATAGCCAAGGTTTCTACCTTGCCCACCTCCTTCCTCTTCCTTTGTCTTTATGGTTCCATCTCCCCCTTTCAATATACCCATTGTCTCCAAGGCCTCTCTGCCTTGACCAGTCTGACTGACCCCCACATTTAATCTAAAGTTTTGCATAATAAATCTTTTATGCTAGAAATGAATATACTAAGAATCATTCCGTAAGACCAGTAGTTCTCAACCACGAGTGATTTTGTTCCCCGGGGGCATTTGGAAATGTCTGGGAACACTTTCGTTTGTCACAACTTAAGGGAAGGGGTGTTAGTAGCATCTAGTGGGTAGAGGCCAGGGATGCTGCTAAACATCCTGCAATCCACAGGACAGCCCTACAACAAAGAATTATCTGGCCCCAAATGTCAATAATGCTGAGGTCAAGAAACCATGATTTAGACAACTAATACTTAAGAATTTATTCTATGCCAGGCCTCATTGTATAAATAAAGGATTTGTGATAAACATGCATTTTTGCCCTGTAAAAGTTCACTGTCTAGAGGGGAGTATATAAAATTTAGAGTGTTTTTAGCTGTAAGTAACAAGATTCCCAAAGATTAGCTTAAAGATAATTTTAATTTTTTCATGTAACAAAAATATGAAAGTAGGTTGCTTTATTGGGTTGGCCAAAAATTCCGTTCGGGTTTTTCCATAACACCTTATAGAAAAACCCAAATGAACTTTTTGGCCAACCCAATAGGATTGGTTAATGGAGCAACTCAAAGATGTCAGGTATGGGTCAGCTTCTCCAGAATATTTTTGGCCTTCTCCTCATGGTTACAAAATGGCTGCCACAGCTCCATTCTTGCAAGACAACCTCCAACGAAGGATAGATGAAAGGCATAGGGGATCTCCTCTGAAGTATCCATTTTTTTCCTTATGAAAGAAAAAAAAATCTTTCCAAAAGCTCTCCAAGCCCAGTAGGCTTTCTCTTTATCCTTCAGGCCAGAATTGGGACACTTGACTGTTCTTAAACCCTTCAGGGAAAGTTGGGAAAGTCTAGGTAGTGACTTAGACTAGGAATTAGCAAACTTTTTCTGTAAAGGGCCATGTGGAAAATAGTTTAGGCTTTGTGTGCAATATATGGTCTGTGTTGCGCATTCTTTTAATTTTTATAACCTTTAAAAATGTTGCAACTATTCTTAGCTCAATGGGTCATAGTTTGCTGATCCGTGGAAAACTTGCTTTCTAATACCTGAACAAAATCAGGATTCTGGGGGCTTCCCTGGTGGCGCAGTGGTAAAGAATTTGCCTGCCAATGCAGGGGACACAGGTTCAAGCCGTGATCCGGGAAGATCCCACATGCTGCGCAGCAGCTAAGCCTGTGCACCACAACTACTGAACCTGTGCTCTAGAGCCCATGAGCCACAACTACTGAGCCCACGTGCCACAACTACTGAAGCCCATGCACCTAGAGCCCATGCTCCGCAACAGGAGAAGCCACCGCAGTGAGAAGCCTGCAAACCACAACGAAGAGTAGCCCCACTCGCTGCAACTAGAGAAAGCCCGTGAGCAGCAACGAACACCTAGGGCAGCCAAAAATAAATAAATAAAATTTTTAAAAAAATCAGGATTCTGTCATCAAGGAGAATGTCACTGTCCCAGTGACTCTTGGTAGGCAGACAACTGTGTCTGCCGCGGGAGGGTGTGCAAGAAAAAGGGAATTATAATACATTGGGACAAGTGCTATGATAAGAAAGCATAAAAGAGGCTGTGGCCATTAGCCAGCCTCCAAGATGGCCCCCAAAGATCCATGCGTCCTAGTATTTATCCGCTTGTATTAGGTTGGTTCGTTGGACAAATGGAAGTGACAGTATATGACTTTAGAGGCTAGCTCATAAAAGACACAGCCGCTTTTACCTCGTTCTCTCGGAGGGTCCATTCTGGGGGAAGCTTTGTTGTGCGAACAATGCAAGTAAACCGTCCAGAGGCCCACCTGGTGAGGAGCTGACGCTTCCCGCCCACAACCGGCTCCAGCTTGTCAGCCATGTGAACGAACCTCTTTGGAAGCAGCTCCTCCAGCCCCAGACAGACATTCAGTCAGTCCAGTGCAGCTCTGGCTGATATCGTGACTGCAACCTCATGAGAGACCCCGTGCCAGAACTCAGCTAAGCTGCTTCTGAACTGCTGACACACAAGAACCTTATGTATGTAAGGTAATACATATTGATTGTTTTAAGTCCCTTAGTATTGGGGGTGATTAGTTACAAAGCCATAGATAACACAGGTTAGTCTTAAGGCTCTTGGAATGGAATTTCAAATATTAGGAAGACAGTAAGGTGAGGTGGCGGGAGAGGAGGGTGAAAACCCAGCAGACTAGGATTCAGGAAACCTGGGACCTTTAGTTCAGTTGTGAACTTGGAGCAAATTGAATCACTTCTTTGGATGGCATAAGTACATCCTGGGAAGGAGAGAGTAATAATTGTCAGAAAAATGAGAAAACTATCAAACGTTTGTAGAATAACCTCTTTACTGTGATACAAGTCTCAGTTCTTTTCTCTGAGGCAGTCAACAGCTTATCTTTTTTCCCCCCATCCATCTTGAAAGCAAAAATACCGAGACACCCATAGGACCAGGAGAGCTTGGACAGGAACGCAAGGGTCCACCATTAGGAAAAGCAAGTTGGCATGGAGGAATGGTTCAGAACCAAGGACAGTAGACTACGAACCTCTGCCACTTCCCCCCACAGAGAATTCGGGGCTTGATATGCATTTTCTGGCATCCATTCTCTGATACGTAAAATTAGAGGAGTTGAATCATACGCTATTTAAAACTCAGCTCTGATCTGTAAATTCATGATTCCAGCTTATTTGCACTGCTCTCAGATCCCTGTCAAACACCTTCAGTTTCTGCTACTGTAGAAGGTCAGCCTTGTATCGGATGGACATAGCACCGAGGGTAATATACTGAACTCGCATCAATTTGCCAAGGAAAAGAGGACAAGCAAAGGGTGCTAATTTATTTCTCTGTATTCAGCTGTTTGCTATCATTTGCCAAGCCCTGCAGGGATAAAGCAGGGAGAAGTCACAGATTCTTTGCTCAAAAAGTCTGCAGTCTAGAGGGCAAGTGACAAGGACTCAAATAACTTTCTTACTGCGTTTCTCCTTCCTCCTTCGTATACACACTGTCTGCATCTCCCTACATAAGACTGACTCTCAGAGGAGGATCTTAGAATGTTTTCTTTCATGTAAGTTTAATTTACTGAGTTACTGTTTACTTTAAACCTCATCTGTCTTATGGAATGAAGGTTAATGAGGCTATGAGTAACAGAGTTTTAAAAGTTTTTATTTTATTTTATTTATTTATTTTTGTTTTTTATTATTTTTTTTAACAGACATTTTTTTTAATTTGGGCAAGTCCGTTAAAATTTGTTCATTGGCAAAATAGGACTACAATATTGGCCCTGCCTATCTGTAGCTTTTGTCAGCTTAGCAATCCTCTTTCCACTGCAGAAATAGTACCCCCAGCCCTAATTCCATGTGGCTCTGGCTGGACTGTCAATCATGTCTACTGTCTGGTCACAGTAGTGGCTATAGATTTGAGACCAGCCAATGGTGTTAAACTGCTCCATTGTTCACAGAGATTGGCTCAAGGGATGGGTACATGGCCAAAGCAGGGCGGGCCACTTAGAATCTCTCCACGTGATCTGATTTCTGCTTCATCTGGAATTGCAATCTACAAGGATGATGTAAGCTTTAGTTGCCTGTAGGAAGCCATCTACAATAGGAGAAGATAACACTAATGTGTTAAAGAAGAGTGAAGCTAAGATACAGAGAGGGAAGGAGTAAGAGAGAATGAGAGAGAAGAATGAGACAGGGAGAGAGGGAGAGAGAGACGTTGTTTGGCCTCTGGATCCAGCCAGGCCTGAATGTAGCACATTTTGTGTTTGCCAATACATTCTCTTATGCTTATGCACGCTTAAGATATGTATCTTTCACCCGCAACCTAAAAGAATACCGACTAACATGCTAACTCTAAGAGTTATTATGAGGACCAAGTGAAATATTTGAAAGCCTTTTGTCAAACACAGAATATAAAAGCTGCCATAATGTTCTCTGGAGCTAATCCTTTAATCTCTCCATATGTCCTTAAGTGCACAATAAATATTATTCCTTCAATTCGGTTCTGCAGCCTCGATGCCCTGATGATGGGGAAAATGTTCAATTCTCCTTCCTTTGATATTAAGGTAAGTGTTTCACTTATCAAATTTCTCAATGAACTAAATAATAACCTGAAAGATCTCTGTGTTCTTTCTGTATGGGTTAAAAACGCATAACTACTCAGAGTTAAGTGCAAACAGCTTTTGGCATTACTTTATAATGAGACCCTTAAGGAGAACGTTGCCCCCTTAATGTTTTGCTTCAATTGCAGTGAAATGGCTGCCGTTTTGGATGATAGAACAGCCTACCGTTCACTGCCCTTGATTTTATCTGCTCTAAGAGAAATCCATGACAGTGACATTCCTGCAGTTCTGAGGCAGGACAAAAACTCTTGCAGATGTTCCCTCAAATTAACCTCTCTTTCTTTTTTGGAGGGGGGAGCTCTTTAGAAAAGCTTGCATTTCTAAAGCATTTTTAGGAAGTCCTTTTGGAGCCTTGACTTATAGTCAGAACGGTAATTAGTCTTATTTTTTCTCCAAACTTGAAATATCTTTGCTAGAAACATGGGACTTTGTGTTTTCTCTAAAAGTAGGACATTTTGGAGTATAATTTAGACAAGTTGAAGATTTGATAGTTGAAGCGAGAGCAGCAGCTACAGTGGGGTCTAAACATGTGGTGGATCTGAGCTTTCCAACTGATAGAGGTGGTTTTGAGCCCTTAGGAAGCCACCTAGCTCAGTAATTTCTAAAAATTGATCTATAGTCTATAGGTCTTCCTGATACGGTATTTTTTTTTTTTAAGATTTTTTTTTTTGATGTGGACCATTTTTTAAAAAATTAATTTATTTTTATATTTATTTTTGGCTGTGTTGTGTCTTCGTTTCTGTGCGAGGGCTTTCTCTAGGTGCGGTGAGCGGGGGCCCCTCTTCATCGCGGTGCGCGGGCCTCTCACTATCGCAGCCTCTCTTGTTGCGGAGCACAGGCTCCAGACGCGCAGGCTCAGTAGTTGTGGCGCACGGGCCCAGTTGCTCCGCGGCATGTGGGATCTTCCCTGTCCAGGGCTCGAACCCGTGTTCCCTGCATTGGCAGGAGGATTCTTAACCACAGCGCCACCAGGGAAGCCCCTTGATATGGTATTTAATAATTGAGAAAGTACTGGTCTTGAATTTTTATGAGGACTTTCGGTTTCCTAGATTTTCATTATTACACACAGAGTCTATTCCTAAAAACCTATTAAATAGTTATTAAGGGGTTATTAATGCTTATTCAAATTTGATATCCAGAAACTAAGCTTATTGCACTATTGAGTTACCGAGGCCTCAAATTCAGTGCTAATTTACTCTATGCCACCTATGCTGGTCCCATCTCTATTCCTCAGTAAGACCGCATGCATTACCTATGCAGGGCCTTTGCACTTGCTGTTTCCTCTGCCTGGGAACACAGTTTCTTAGTTCTTTAAACACTTGGCTCCACCTTGCCACTTAGGTATCAACTCAAATGACTCCTAAGAACCTTCCCTGCCCACCCCATTAAAACAGCCTGCCACCAGTCACTCTTGGTTACCGTATCCCATTTTGTTCTGTACATTGCTTTTTATGTTTATTGTCAATCTTGCCCTTGGAGTTTCAGCTCCGGAGGACAAGGCCTTGTTCATCTTGTTCACATTTGTATCACCAGCTTCTAGAAACTATGCCAGATGCATAAATAAATATTAGCTGGATGAAAAAAAAAGTCTGGCTTCCATGCAACTTTACACACTGGTGTGCAGCTGTTAGATTCCTACCAGACACTGGGAGCAGGTGGCCTAGGCAGACTATGGTGTTTTTGGCTGCTCCAAAAGATGACTGCAGCCTTTAAAAAGCTTTAGAGTCACTTATCAAGAAGAAGGTTCTTCACCTGGAATTCACAGATGGGTTCGAGAGGCACATGAACCTTCTGAAATTTTACACACGTTTTTGGGGGGAGAGAAGGGCAATGATGTTCTTCGTGTTCCCAGTGGGATGGGCAGCAGTGGTTGAGGCCAACTTGCTGCTAATCTAGGCCAGTCCAACCCAATTTTGCAGTGCCAAGCACACACTGGCACTCCCAGCATCTCTGCCTTTCCAGCTTGGGCGCCCTGCCTCAGGCTCCGAGCAAGTAGTCAATCAAGTCCTTTTATTTGCCTTTTTTTCATCGATCATATATATAGAGAGATTTATTTATTTATTTAAATTTATTTATGTAATTAATTTATTTTTGGCTGCTTTGGTTCTTTGTTGCTGTGAGCAGCTTTCTCCAGTTGCGGCGAGCGGGGGCTACTCTTCGTTGTGGTGCGCGGGCTTCTCATTGCAGTGGCTTCTCTTGATACGGACGGAGCACGGACGCTAGGCGTGTGGGCTTTAGTAGTTGTGGCATGTGGGCTCAGTAGTTGTGGCTCGTGGGCTCTAGACCACAGGCTCAGAAGTTGTGGCGCACGGGCTTAGTTGCCCCGTGGCATGTGGGATCTTCCCGGACCAGGGCTCAAACCCGTGTCCCCTGCATTGGCAGGCAGGTTCTTAACCACTGCGTCACCAGGGAAGCCCGAGAGAGAGATTTAAAATGACTGAAGTTCATAAGAAGTTTGTATAAGGATGCTCAAACATAGAGCAGAAAATATACTTTGAAAACTTGGATCATTTCTTTGTTGCCCAAAACCCTCCATGCTTTTGCACCTCAGGCATAACTGAAGCAATTCAGCACAGTTTGCTTCTACTATCAACCTTGAGGATGTCTAAGATTTTAGGCTGTGGAGTCAGGTGGATTTCTGTGCAAATTCAGGTCCAACCGCTTTGTGTCACCAAGCACAGGCTCGTCTCACTGTGCCTCAGTTTCAGCCTCGCAAAATGATACCCTTGCCTCGTAGGATTGTGATGAGGCACACGTGGTACGATATGCCAGTCACTGTCTTAGCTGCTTTATATATAGTAACTCAGATATAATATAATATAGTATAATCCTTATAAGAATCTATGAGGTAGGTCATTTAAAAATCATTGCCGTGGGACTTCCCTGGTGATGCACTGGTTAAGAGTCTGCCTGCCAATGCACGGGACACGGGTCCAAGCCCTGGTCCGGGAAGATCCCACATGTCACGGTGCAACTAAGCCCGTGCGCCCCAACTACTGAAGCCCGAGCGCCTAGAGCCCGTGCTCCGCAACAAGAGAAGCACCGCAATGAGAAGCCCGTGCACCGCAACAAAGAGTTACCCCTGCTTGCAGCAACTAGAGAGAAAGCCCACGCAGCAACGAAGACCCACGGCAGCCAAAAATAAATTAATAAATAAAATTTAAAAAATCATTGCTATTGTACAGAATGGAAAATTGAGGCACAGAGGAGTTAAGTAACCTGACCAAGAATACAAAGTTATTAAATGTCCCTGCAAAATTCAAGCTACTTCTCCATACATACAGAATTCCACGGTGCCTGACGCGTGATGGGCATATCACGTGGCCTTTGGAGTGGCTGGAATGACTAAATGGGAGGGCGAACATAGTACATGGGAGCCTAGCACAGAGCAAGCATCTAATGAGTGTTATTGTTTCACTGAAGCAGTCACTCATGTTGGAATAACTGGCAGCAGAGCTACCCCAAAAGTAGCCCAATCCCTGAAGACACTATGAATATTTTACTTTTGTGCACCAGAATGGAGTACAGGTAAACCAAGCTTGGACTGCAAACTGTTTGTGAAACATTTCTCCCTGTCCTCAGTGACAGTGACAAATGCAGCCCAGACTGTGATGTGCCGTCTTTAGGGTCAGCAGCAGAGGAGTCCTCACATCTGGTTTTGTGGCGTGATTTTGATTACGGTCCTGCATGCTTGCTCTGGACAGATTCTCTAGTCATCCCAGCAATTATTTCGTTTATTCAATATCCTTTTAATAAGCCCTCTTCTGCCCTGTTTTCGTTAAATATGTGCTATTGCTTGCAGCTAAGACCTCTGAGATTTTCACGTCATTTGTTCATCACATACTTATAAAGCAACTCCTATGTGGCAGGCTCTGGGGATGCAGCAGAGAACCACACAAAAAATGGTCCTGCTTGCATGGAGCTTATGTGCATGCAATAATATTTCAAAGTGGTGCAGAGTCTGCGTTTCTCTATAATAAAATCCCTTTGCCAAATGTAGGAGTTGCAGACCTGCTACTGGCAAGAGTGAAGCAAATGGGTGAGCACAACTATCCTGATGTGGGAGCATTTTCCTCTAGGAGTTCAGTCTTGATAAGTGTCAGTGCAGGAATCGCACTCCTAGGAGGGTTACAGAGTCATCTGCCAGGACCTGCGATCCATATCTGGGTAATAATGTTGGCATTACTTGAAGTGGCAGGCAGGATGCCTACGTTCTGATGGACTTGGGTGAGTAGCTGAGCCAACCAAGGAGAGGTTGGATGAGTGAGAAACAAAGGATTCTTGGTTAATCTGAACACTTCATTTGAGAACCAAAAATCTTTTAACGAATAACTTCTTGGACCTTGAGCCACATATTTCCCCCGAAAAGTATGCATTTTTTTTCCAGCAAATTTCGTTGGGGGTTATGTTATTGAGGAATGAACTGAGATGAATATGTGGAAATGTTACTGAATGGCATAGAAATCTGAAGACCTGCAGGAGAGTTAAAAATTCCAACCCTTGGGCTTCCCTGGTGGCGCAGTGGTTGAGAGTCCGCCTGCCGATGCAGGGGACACGGGTTCATGCCCCGGTCCGGGAGGATCCCACGTGCCGCGGAGCGGCTGGGCCCGTGGGCCATGACAGCTGGGCCTGCGCATCCGGAGCCTGTGCTTCTCAACGGGAGAGGCCGTGGCGATGAGAGGCCCGCGTACCGCGAAGAAAAAAAAAAAAAAAGCACATGAATCAAATTTTAATACGCTGTATGATGGGTGGATGAGGCTGTCCATTGTACCGTTTCTTTCTTTGAATTCTCAGGCATGGTTTGGCGCTCCTCCTTTACTTCCTTCCTGTTAATAGTCATTCTGCTGGTTAAATATCCCTAGCTCCTTCAACCTTTCCTAGTTGACACAGTTTTAGTCCCATCACCATCCTGGTCTCCCCCACTGTCCTAACCAATGCTCTAAGAGGTTGATGGAGTATGTGTGAAGAATCTTAAGTAGCAAGTGAAAGGAACTCAATCATATTGTATTAAGTGAAAAAATACATATGTATATTGGTTGGGGAAACTGAAAGTTCTGGGGCGAGTCAAGTTCAGACAAGACTGGTCAGTGGCTCTGTATGCATGTGCTAGGACTGCCATAACAAAGTACTCCATGCTGGGTGGCTTTAAACAACAGATGTAGAGATAGAGAGATATATGTATATAGATATATAAATATATTTAATTTATTTTCTTGAAGTATAGTTGATTTACAATATTGTGTTAATTTCTGCTATACAGCAATGTAATTCAATTATACATATGCTTTTTCATATTCTTTTCCATTATGGTTTAATCACAAGATATTGAATATAGTTCCCTGTATAGTGCTATACAGTAGGACCTTGTTGTATATCCATTCTATATATAATAGTTTGCATCTGCTAGCCCCCAAATCCCAATCCATCCCTCCCCCTTGGGAACCATAAGTCTGTTCTCTATGTCTGTGGGTAGGTTTCTGTTCCGTAGATAAGTTCATTTGTGTCATATTGTGGATTCCACATATAAGTGATATATTATTTGTCTTTCTCTTTCTGATTTACTTCACTTAGTGTGATAATCTCTAGGTCCATCCATGTTGATGAAAATGGCATTATTTCATTCTTTTTTAATGACTGATTAGTATTCCACTGTATGTATGTGCCACATCTTCTTCATCCATTCCTCTGTCTGTGAACACTTTCATTGCTTCCATATCTTGGCTACTGTAAATACTGCTGCAGTGGACGTTGTGGTGTGTGGGTTTTTTCGAATACTGGATTTCTCTGAATATACCCCCAGGAGAGGGATTGCCGGATCATCTGGTAGCTTTCTTTTTATTTTTTAAGGAACCTCCATAATGTTCTTTAAAGTAGCTGTCACCAGTTTCCATAACCACGAGCAGTTTAGGAGGGTTCCCTTTTCTCCACACACACTCCAGCTACTATTTTTTATAGACTTTTTGATAACGGCCATTGTGACTGGTGCAAGGTGATACCTCCTTCGAGATTTGATTTGTGTCTCTCTCATAATTAGTGGTGTTGACCATCTTTTCATGTACTTCTTTCTTAAAGAATGTGAGTAAAAATTACCTCTTGAAATGGGCTTTTTGATGGTCTGCCATGTTCTGCGTTCTTTTTCCATTCCCAACCACAGGACATTTTTTTAAGAAAAATAAATTTATTTATTTATCTTTTTATTTTTGGCTGTGATGGGTCTTTGTTGCTTTGCGCGGGCTTTCTCTAGTTGCGGCGAGTGGGGGCTGCTCTTTGTTGCGGTGCACGGGCTTCTCATTGCAGTGGCTTCTCTTGTTGCGGAGCACGGGCTCTAGGCACGCGGGCTCAGTAGTTGCGGCTCGTGGGCTCTAGAGCGCAGGCTCAGCAGTTGTGGTGCACGGGATTAGTTGCTCCACAGCATGTGGGATCTTCCCGGACCAGGGCTCGAACCCGTGTCCCCTGCATTGGCAGGCGGATTCTTAACTACTGTGCCACAGGGGAAGTCCCACAGGACATTTCTTGAGGGCATTAACAGCCCCCCAGGCCTTGGGAATAGGAAGTGCCCATGAGCACCAGTTGTAAAGTTGTTGCTATGGGCAGTGTCCACAAGGCAGCAGCATTTCTTCATGCCCAAGTCGGGTTACTCGGGCAAGCAGAGGCTTAGCGAAAGTTGTCTTCCTGGGTTGTGAATGTGGAAGGTGCCAGAGCAAACACCCAAGGGCTTGTGTCTCACTACTTCTTCCCCATTAAACTTCACCCCCCAGACAAATCGGAAGCCCTGACTAACCTCCCTGCCAAAGGTGCTGTTGTTCGTAGGTGGGTTGACTCGAAGGAAGGAGACTGAAGGTGGGAACCCCAGTGCCAGGAGACATGGAGGCTAGGGGACTTTTGGAAGCTCCGGCGGGCCGTAGGGTCCACCTTCGTTTGGGTGCTCTAGGCTTGGTTAAGCTGTAGGAGGGCCCGCCTGGATCTGTAGATTGTGGTCCCATGCAGAGCCAAATAGACCCTACGGGTTAAAGGGGGGGCTCGTTGGCGGGCACATCCTCCCCAGCCCTCTCGGCCAAACCACAGTCCAGCCACGGGACCCAAGCCTGCTCAGGCTCCAGGGAGGGGATAACAGCCCAAGTCAAGGAGGCCGGAGGGGAATAGTAGGCATTGCTCTGCTCTGCTTTGCTTCGCTTTTTGTAAGTTCATGTTTATGGTATGTTGGAATATAGTTGACATACAGTGTTGTGTTTGTTTTCGGTGTACAGCCATCGGATTCAGTTATACATATACTTACAGTATATCTATTGTTTTCAGATTCTTTTGCCACAGAGGTTATTGCAGAAGGTCGAGTAGAGCTCCCGGTGCCGAGCGTCAGGTCCTTGTGGGTTATCTATTACGCATATATGTATTTGTGTGGATGTGTTTGTCCCGACCTCCTAATCTATCCCTCCCCCTTCCCCTTTCCTTTAAGTAACCGCACATTTGTGTTTTAAGTCTGTGAGTCTCTTTCTGCTTTGTCAATTAGTTCATTTGTATCTATTTTTCGATTCCACCTAGAAGTGATATGATACGCTATTGGTCTTCCTCTGTCTGAAGTGCTTCACTCAGTGTATGATCCTCCCAGGTCCATCCACGTTGCTGCCAATGGCGTTATTTCATTCTTTTTTACGGCGGAGTAATAGTCCATTGTACACCTGTACCACGTCTTTTTTTATCCATTCATCCGTTGGTGGACATTTTGCTGGGTTCTGTGTCCTGGCTATTGTAAATAGTGCTTCAGTGAACGTTGGGGTGCATGTGTCTCTTCGAATTACGGTTTTCTCCAGATATACACCCAGGAGTGGGAATGCCAGATATAGGGTAGCTCTCTTTTTAGTTGTTTTCAGGAACTTCAAGACTGTCCTTTATACTGACTGTTACCAATGTACATTCCCACCAATAGTGTAGGAGGGTTTCCGTTTCTCCACGCTCACCTCCAGCTTTATTGTTTGTAGACTTTTGACGGTGACCATTCTGACTGATGCGAGGCATTACGTTGCTGCAGTTTTGATTTGCATTTCTCTAATAATTAGGGATGTTGAGCATCTTGTGTTGTTGTTTATTTTTTTCTTTTCTTAAACAGTGTCAGTAAAATTAACTTCCTGAAATTTCCTTCTTGAGTGTCGGCTGTGTCTTGAATTCTTTTTGCATTACCTACCCCAGGACATTGCTTGAGGGCAGGTGTCATTAACAGTCCCCCAGGCCTTGGGAATAGGAAGTGCTTTTGAGCAGCGGTTGTAAATTTGTTGTTACGGGAAATGTCCACAAGGCGGCAGCATTTCTCCAAGCCTAAGTCGGGTTACTCGGGCAAGCGGAGCCTTAGGGAAAGTCGTTTTCCCGGGCTGTGAATTAGAGTGGAAGGTGCCAGAGCGAACACCCAAGGGCTTGTGTCTCACTACTTCTTCCCCCTTAAGCTTCTACCCCCGCAGACAAATGCGAAGCCCTGCCAAACCGCCCCGCCGAGGGTGCTGTGGTTCAAAGGAGGGGCGACTCGCAGGAAGGAGGCTAGTTGTTGGAAACCCAGCACAGGGGACGTAGAGTAGGGGACTTTGGGGAGCTTCTCCAGGCCGTAGGGTCCACCATCGTTTGGGTGCACTAGGCTTGTTTAAACCGTAGGAGGGCCCGCCTGGATCTGTAGATTGTGGTCCCATGCAGAGCCAAACAGACCCTACGGGTTAAAGCGGGGGCTCGTTGGCGGGCACATCCTCCCCAGCCCTCTCGGCCAAACCACAGTCCAGCCACGGGACCCAAGCCTGCTCAGGCTCCAGGGAGGGGATAACAGCCCAAGTCAAGGAGGCCGGAGGGGAATAGTAGGCATTGCTCTGCTCTGCTTTGCTTCGCTTTTTGTAAGTCCATTTCTATGGTATGTTGGAGAATAGTTGATGTACAGTGTTGTGTTTGTTTTTGGTGTACAGCCATCAGATTCAGTTATACATATGCATACATATGTATATACCTATTATATTTCAGATTCTTTTGCCACAGAGGTTATTGCATTAGGTCAAGTAGAGTCCCCTGTGCTGAGCCTCAGGTCCTTTTGGATTATCTATTATGCATATATCTATTTCTGTGTATCCATTATCCCGACTTCCTAATTTATCTCTCCCCATTCCCCCTTCTTTTATGTAACCCTACGTTTGTGTTTTAAGTCTGTGAGTCTCTTTCTGCTTTGTCAGTTAATTCATTTGTATTTACTTTTCGATTCCACCTAGAAGTGATATCATATACTTTTGGTCTTCCTCTGTCTGAAGTCCTTCACTCAGTGTATGATCAACACAGGTCCATCCATGTTGTTGCCAATGGCATTATTTCATTCTTTTTTATGGCTGAGTAATAGTCCATTGTATTTATGCACCATGTCTCCTTTATTCATTCCTCTGTTGATGGTCATTTAAGTCAAACAACAGATATTTATTGTCACAGTTTTTGCGGTAGAAGTCCACAATCAAGGTGTAGGCAGGGTTGGTTCCTTCTGAGGCTGCCTCTCTCCTAGTTACTGGTGGTAGCTGGTAGTCTTTGGCATTGTTTGGAAGAAACTTCTTAAAATATTAAGTACCAGAAAACAGACTGGACGCTGCTGTTCAGTATTGTACAAAATGAGACATTAATTCTTCTGTATCAAAGTTCTTCGCTGATTAGCAGCTCTCCCCGGAAAATTCAGGGTCTACCCAGACTCCTCTTCAGCGATAAGGAGTAGTTCAAGAAGCTGTACTTAAATTATGGAGCACCGAGCACCCATGTCTCTGCACTTTAGCATTTATATCCACATTTCCATTTTGAACCAAACTTTCTAGAAAGTCTCTCACTCATATGACAAGGCTCTCATAAGAAAAGACACTGTGCCTTGAGCACTTATTAATATTCATGATTATTTCTAAATGAAAACTAAAATGAAATGATATGTTGTCAGGCTTAGGAAAATGCATTATGAAAAGTCACCAAATATGGCTGTGCAGAGCATGCCACTGAAAGCTTTAAAGATATAGTCAGTACATTTCAGTTTACCTAGAATCCCACTTTAGTAAGTCCAGAATGTAAGTTGAATTGCACGTGGTTTTCTGTGTTAAATGAAACACAGTTGATAGACCGAGCATAAAGCTTATGTGCAAACCTGGCTTTTGAATCATAACAGACCTGGTTCTACTCCCAGCACCAGCCTTTTACTTTCTGAGCAAGTAACTGGGCAAGTATTCCAAGCATCACTTTCCTCATCTGCAAAATGCAAGTAAATATACCTGGCTCTTACGGTCATTCTGAGGATTAAATACGTTAACTTACAAGATCTCAGGGTACAGCATCCGTTGAAGCAAAGCACTCAGGAAAACGGCAACCATTGTGAAGTTAAAAACAAAAAAAGCCACGTTTTCCTTTGGTAATTAGAAAACCATAAGTGCACTTGACCCTTTGGCTTGAACGTGATGTTTACATAAGTGGAATCTTTGAAAAGGCATACCTGGATAATTTTCTTTCCATCTTGAAATAGGTACCCTACCAAACTGCAAAGGGAGTGTTTCATTGTGTATTTTGTCTGCCGTATAAGAATAAGTTACACCTTCAAGTAATGGTTTTGAAAAGCCATCTATGTTTACATAGAGTACGGAGTTCTTTAAGGAAAAAAAAAAACTGGAGCAAATATTCTGGGTCTTCCATCAAAGCTGAGAAAAGTGTTGAGGTGCTATATAAGCATAAAACACTAGGAATGATGAACACTGTTAACAGCCGGGAGGGGGAAACATGGAAGGAGCTGGTAGATGGTGGTATCCTTTACAAGTGACAGTCCTTGTGCCTGTAACACGTTGCTCTAATATAAATTCAGAGGATGCCTTCGAGCTTAGTAAATCAAAAATAGATTTGAACCTTATTGATTGAATTTTTAAAAATCAAATCATTCTTCTCCTGAAACATATTTGTAGTTACAGGATATTGCCTGAAATTTGAGATTATTAAGGAAAAAAGACCAGCCAAAAACAGAGGGTTAGAATTTAGAAGGTCTCGGATTTTGTGTTTACTTAAATTCACCATTTCCAAGTCTACCATGACAATATACCTAACCAATAAAATAAATGCTTTTGCTGAGGACAGGAATCAAAGGACACCATATACTTTCTTTTTTCTTTTTTAAATTGAATTATAATTGACACACAATATTATATTAGTTTCAGGTGTACAACATAGTGATTTTATATTTTTATACCTTACGAAATGATCACTATGTCTAGTTACCATCTGTCACGATACAGAGTTATCACAGTATTATTAACTTTGTCCCCTATGTTGTCCATCACATCCCCATGATTAATTTATTTTATAGCTGGACGTTTGTACCTCTTAATTTCCTCCAACTATTTCACCTGTCCCCTCACCCGTATTATCCTTTTTTCTTAAGGGACCCCTCATAATTTGTAGGATCTGATGAGGACTTCATTTTTGGTTGCTTTAATTGGGGAAGGAGTGAAAGGTGGTAAAGCGAAGTGAGGGCGAAGATGCTGAGAAATCTACCCCCCATCCACAGAGCATAAAAAGGAAGAGGTGTCTGAGATCTTTTTGTACCAGATAATTGAGCTTATTATCCTGATGATTAATGACCTTCTTAGATCTCTTTCTAGCCCTATAATTTTGTAATTCCAAGAATAATGTCTCCCTCTAACTATCAAGGTAAGGATCACACTTAGGCAAAAGTGAGATTATGGTGGGAGTCATCCAGATAATTGCTATAATCCTCTGCTTTCCCTTTAGCACTGGAAGTCTGGGATGTTTAATCAAAAGCTAGGCCCTCTTGACTGAGTGAACAGACGGCTAACTGGGTTCACGGAGGCGTGCAGACACGCTAGGTGCCACAGTGAATGGCAGCTGATGCTATCTCCGCCCTGTGGAATTTTGGAAGTACTGACGTAGCTGGACTGAACACAGTAAATTGTCTTACAGGTTTGGGCAATCTTACTGATAATGACAAGTAGCAAGAAGGCTCTGAACAAAGGAGTTATTCCAGAAACCACTGGAATAAATTGCCTTTGACAAAAGGAGAATCACAGTGGACCCCCAGCAAAACTGTGAAGATACAGAAACGTTGTTTCAGCAACAGCTCACAACACTTGGTGGAGAGTAGCTCTCAGCCTTTGAGCTCCTACCCTTCCTTGCCAGCATCTTCTTGCCCCTCCGCTCATATTGAATCCCCACTGATGCCTTTTGCCCTACAGAGAACCAATGCAATGGATCCCTTTATTTCTTTGATGTACCCATCCTCTGTCCTGTGATTGCCCAGGGAATGGGAATGAGTGAGATCAATGGGTGACATGGATGGTATATGAAACCCTCAGGTTATGGACTTATCCCCTGAAGAGTCATGCTAGTTAAAGCTGGCATTTTAGGCAGAAAGAGGGGTCAAAGGTTCACAATGCATTTACTGAGCATCTACTATGTGCTGGAATTTTAGAAGCAGCTGTGGCTCATTCCCTTTAAGTTTAGTCAACTACAGGCCCACAAGGAAGATATTGTTGACTTTCTCACACTGTTGGGCAGCTGCTCTTTCATTCTGCTTCTGGGAAAGAAAGTGGTAAGATGAGTGGACTAAAGAGAATTGATTTTTTTTTTCTTTTTGGTTGGCTTCTAGGCTGTAAGAGATGGGTGACTTCAAAGATGGTGACCCCTTGTTTGGAATTTTCTGACTGAGACAGCTCTTGAGACTTGGAAAACTTGCTTTTCCCAACCTTTGTTGAATTTCAGGAAGCAGCCTACTCTCTCAAAGTAGGCTCACCTCAAACTAATTGAGGTGTCTCTCAATTACTCTGAATTATTAAGGTTATGAAGTGTCTTATCCTGTTAATTAAGTTTAAAACTGCAAATTGTTAAAAAAAATAGTGAATATTTTTCGGGACTTCCCTGGTAGTCCAGTGGTTAAGACTCCATGCTTCCACAGCAGGGGGCCTGGGTTCCATCGCTGTTCGGGGAACTAAGATTCTGTATGCCACGTGGTGCAGCCAAAGAAAAAAAGATTAATAAATATTTTTTAAATGCCAGCAAATAACATAGAAGGAAAGCCTTCAAGAGAGCATAATGAGGGGACTTCCCTGGTGGCACAGTGGTGAAGAATCCGCCTGCCAATGCAGAGGACACGGGTTTGATCTCTCTTCCGGGAAGATTCCACATGCCGTGGAGCAACTAAGCCCGTGCGCCACAACTACTGAGCCTGTGCTCTAGAGCCCGCGAGCCACAACTACTGAGCCCACATGCTGCAACTACAGAAAGCCCGCGCGCAGCAACGAAGACCCAACGCAGCCAAAAATAAACAAATAAATTTATAAAAAACAAAAAAGCATAATGAGGATGCAAAATGAAGGTGAAGAATGATACAGTAAGATGTATCTATAATTGTTTAAAGACGTTCAAAGCCTACTCTGTGTAGTCAAATCAGATTCATTTGTAAGGAAGAAAGAGGCCTTCCACTGCCTGTTGTCTAGCTTTTATGGCCCCATCTGGAGGCCCGGGTTCAGAAGACCCAGCAGTTCTGGGTGAGCTCAGACCCACCCTGGCTAGCCACATCCCACTGGAGCGTGCACTGTGTTTCTGTCTCGTTCTGCTTTGGAGACTTTCCTGAGGCCCTCATGGCCCCCATGGAAGGTGCAGCCCAAAAGCATCGGGGAAGCTAATGCCCTGGGGTCCATGTTCAACCAGTGGGGAAGAGGAGCTTGCGTATGAGTCTGCCATCCTCCATTTCTTGAGGTGGATAATCCTGGGCAGCGTGTCGTGTGCTTTTCAAAAGGTCCTGGTGGTACTGAGGCCCTGTTGCCCCCAACCAGTGCAGTCTGAGCAAAGGTACATTGACACTGGCTTTCTCAGCCCCACCGCCTTGCTCACTCGCGCTTCCTGGGACTCTGCCGATAGATGAATTGCACCGAAGTCCTTGTCTCAGAGGTTCCCAACGACAGCCACCCAGGGAGTGGCAGTCTCCGATAATATTCTGTAAAGTGCTGGGACTACAGGTGTCTCTCAGTTACTTTGACTTATTAAGGTTAAGAAATGTTTCCTCCTGCGAATTAATGTAAATTGTTGAAAATTTAATAAACATTTAAAAAATGTCAGCAAGTATTAGGAGGAACGCTTTTTTTTTTTTTTTTCAAGCCTCTCACTGTTGTGGCCTCTCCCGTTGCGCAGCACAGGCTCCGGACACGCAGGCTCAGCGGCCATGGCTCACGGGCCCAGCTGCTCCGCGGCATGTGGGATCTTCCCCGACCGGGGCACGAACCCGTGTCCTCTGCATCGGCAGGCGGACTCTCAACCACTGCGCCACCAGGGAAGCCCAGGAGGAACGCTTTTAAGAACACACATGAGAATGCAAAATTAAGTTGAAGGATGATACGGTAAGATGTTTATACAATGGTTTAAGGACACACAAAGCGATATCTTACGTAAGTGATGGGCCACATATGCTTCTGGCTGAAGGATGTGTTCCAAGTTCACACTAGTGGCCTCCTCTGGGGAGGTAAACAGAAACATGGGGCTTGTAAGGGCTGTAGAGAGGATTTCAATTTAATCTGTAATTTTGTCAGGTATTTTAAAGAAAAGATTTGAAGAAAAGTGGAAACAATGTTAACATTTGTGCATTTTGGTTGGAAAGTATGCAGGCATTTATTCTATTTTCCGGTGTTATGTATTTTAAAATTTTCCCAAATTAAAAAGTTAAAGCAGTTTTAAATGTTGTCTAATAAGTCAGTGAATTCAAAACTTTTAAAAACAATTAAGATGACCTGCATAAAGTCAGCTCGAAGCAACAACCAATATTGCCAATTTGATACATTTTCCTCCAGATTTTTTCCTGACTTACAGTTTGTTGACTTGAAATGCAACTATTAGTCTTGTTTTCTTTAGAAGCCCAGAACTTCTATTGTTGACTGTGGTAACCAGGGAGGAAGCACTGGTAACAGAGAAATTTTTAAAATATATTAATTTCTTCTCCAGAAAATGTGAGATTAGCACTATGAGAGTAAAGATGGAGTGTGACTGATTTCATGGTCACATAGGAAAGAACGTTTGTTCTTGCCCCAGATGGCTGACCACCCAATCCAGAATTTTTATTGGGAATAAACCAAGTTCAACCACATTTCTACCCTTCCTCTACCATCCATCTGTAAAAACTGTAACATACAAGCTTCATTCTATCTTCCATAAGTACTTCTGGCTACTGAGCTTTTTTTTTTTTTTCTACTTATAATTACAAATAACCTTCATTAAATGTGCAAACTGAACTTACAGTCTGGAATCGCGTGCATGGCTGCCGCTTGGAATTATTCAGTATTATTTTTTATGAATATACGTGTTGGGGGACAAGAGAACGTTTTGATAAATTCTCCTGAAATGTGCCAGATCATTGCATATTTAGAGTATCTATTTGCACAAAACAATGGCGTGAACATATGGCTCACAAGTTCTGAAGCCTGATCCTGTTAGATAGATGAATGCTGGTAATTTATCATGTGCCTCCAGGAGTAGGGAGATGAATTGTAAAACCTTTAATGGTTTCTGGCATCCAGGCAACAAACCTTTCTGGCCTTTCTCAGTCTGCCCTTGGACTCATCAGCATCTCTGTGAAGTAGGATTCAAGGATGAAGTCCACATGAAACTTTTGCTCTAAGTTTTTTTTTTTTTAATTAATTAGTTAATTTGTTTATTTTTGGCTGCGTTGGGTCTTCGTTTCTGTGCGAGGGCTATCTCTAGTTGTGGCGAGCGGGGGCCACTCTTCATCGCGGTGCGCGGGCCTCTCACCGTCCCGGCCTCTCTTGTTGCGGGGCACAGGCTCCAGACGCGCAGGCTCAGTAGTTGTGGCTCGCGGGCCTAGTTGCCCCACGGCACGTGGGATCTTCCCAGACCAGGGCTCGAACCCATGTCCCCTGCATTGGCAGGCAGATTCTCAACCATTGCGCCACCAGGGAAGCCCTGCTCTAAGTTTTAGGGAACAGACTGACCGGGAGCAGACCTAAACAGAAAACATTACAGGCAGAAAACCACAATGTCTTTTCCTCTGAGGTTTTTTTTTGGTTTTTAAAAGAGCTTGCAGCTTCGCATACTGCAAACCTTTCTTTCTGTTTCCTTTCTCCCCTCACCGCCACCCCATGGGAACCAGGAATAATAATTTCTAACGACCCAGGAGAAGGGGGTGGGAAAGTATGCTGCAAAGCCATGGGAGTGATTTGAAAACTCTTGACTCCCTTCAAACTCGCCAGAAACTGTAAATAGGAACGCCTGGCAAGAGGGGAACAAGGGACAGACCTTTCACTTCTTCAGAATGCTCTTGAACAGGAGGGAGGGAGAGAGCAGGAACGTTTCAGATATTTTGCACGAAACCCGCTTCATTCATTTTACAGCAGAGCTGCTTGGCTTTGTGGGGGAGCAGTTATCTGGGCAGGACTCAGAGCTGAAGAATTCTGCTGCAGTGGCTGCTGGTGATGGGATGGGATTTAAAAAAATTCCTCCTTGGGGAGAAAAAGTCGACAGAATATTTGTTTTTTTGGAGTATGTGTCTATTACATGTCTGTTATGGTCTGCATTATGTCCTCCCCAAATTCATATGTTGAAATCCTGACCCCCCCCAACCATGTGACAATATTTGGAGATAGGGCGTTTAGGGAGGTAACTGGTATTGAATGAGGTCTTAAGGGTGGGTCCCTAATCTTACGGACTGGCGTCCTTATAAGAAGAGGAAGAGACACCAGAGATCCCACTCTCTCTCCACACGTACAGAGAAAAAGCTACGTGAAGACCCAGACACAAGGCGGCCGTCTGCAAGCCAGAAAGATATCTCCCACCAGAAACCAACCCTACCAGCACCTTGATCTTGGACTTCCAACCCCAGCACTGTGAGAGAATACATTTCTGTTGTTTGGGCCACTTAGGCTATGGTGTTTTGTTCTGGCAGCCCAAGGTGACTCACGCAGTGTCAGTTAACACCGGGAAATGGACTTCATCTCACGTGGGTATGTTAAATGGCTCTGGGTACATATTAAGGTCCGAGAGGTGGCAGCGTGATGAAGGGAATTGGCTGCTGGACTCAGGCAAGCCTTATATGAATCTCAGTTAACTGCTTCCTAGGCGCGTGCCTTTCAGCAAATGACCCTCTCTCTGTGTGTTTCCTCATCTGTAGAAGAGGAATAATAAGAGTTTATACCTGCAGGACGGTTGTGAGGTTAAACGCTTTAATGTACGTAGAGCGTGTCACAGTGGCTGGCGAACAGCTCTACACAATGCCGGCTCTGTCGAGGTGGCTCAGAGCCTCGTGTGTTGACAGTTTTTTCACTTTACAAAGAACATCCATAACCATGATTATGTTTGATTTTTATAGCCATCTTACGAGATTAGTTGGAAAGGCAATGCTACACCCACTTGAGAGAAGAGGAAACCCAAAATCAGAGAAGCCAAGAAACTTTCCCGAGCTCGAATTTCTAGCAAATCTAATAAATCGAGCAGAGCCAGGCTTCAAATGAAAGTCCCCTGACTCCAAGTTCCGAGCTTTTTGAACTAAATTTGCTACCTCTCTGAATTCCTCCCTTCCCCGCTTGTTTCCTCTTTTCTGGTCTTCTTTTCACCAAACATGTATCGAGTTTCTATTATGCTCCTGGCATTTCCCCTCTTTCCCTGGACCTGCGTTTCTTTTCTCTTTATTCATTTTGACCTGGACGCTAAGTGTGTGCTGCGTGTATGTGCAGGCACGTGCATGCCTGCCTGGGGACACGCCCACGTGCCCACGCTGGTGCTTCCCGTGCTGTCATCTCCGTGGGGATGACCCTCTGCTTTGAGTCTCTCCTCCTAACCCGCCAGTTTTTTAGCTCTAAGAAGTCAACACTGAGCTTTCAAGGACATTATAAATAAAGCCTTAACAGTACTCTCTTTTCTTATCTGAAAACTGACACCAAACACAGGCTACCAGGACAAAAAGAAGGAGAACAGGGTAGTGGTCGAGCAGATAATCAATATCTTTAAATGATATGAGAGCAGAGATTCCCAAAAGGGAGGTGAAAAGAGACCTGAAAATGACAGCCTGAGAAAGCTTGCTGGGCTCTTCTAAGGGAGTGAGAGGTAGGCTGTTGTTTGAAAAAGCAGATTTCATATTACAGTTTTCATAGTTAGGGAGATGTCAAAAATATCTCTTATCCTCATAGCACAAACTATAGAAATAGAAACAGAATCTCCCTGACCCCTGCAGCTGTGTAGGAGGTGGGCTCTGAATTGTGAGGTGAGATCGGTACCCTGCATTTTTGGGCCATTTGGGATGCGAATTTTCAAAGCTGGGAAATGTTATTCTGCAGGCTTCAGAAGAGAAGCAGGACCTGAAAGCTAGGAGTCAGTGCCTGAAATGTTCCCATGGAGTGTGAACAGACCATCAAATCCAAATCCCCGATTTTACAGATGAGACAACTGGGTCACAGCAAGAAGTCTCTGGCTGGAGGGCTAGTGGTTACAATGTCTCATCCAGCACTTGCTTCTCACTGCAGGTTGGGGAATATCGGTGAAAGGCCAGGGAACTTGCAAGCAGCCATCCTCTCATTCCAAGATAGAGAATTAAAATGTGCCTGGAGGAGGTTGGGACCCAACCCAGAGCACTGGCTCCCTGGGCCTGAAGGAAGCCATGCCGTGGAGGACTGCAGCTTATTCTTATTGTTCTAGATGGGTTCTAAGAGTCCACAGCTTTTCAGGTAGGTCTTTCCAAAGACCTGAAATGGTGGTCTGGACAGTAAAGCTGTGGAGGATCATGAAGTAGCTGTTGGCTTTCTGTGCATAAATAATGCCCCTCTAAGGAATAGCGTATTTTATCCTGTATAATAAGCCACCCCCAAAGTGTTGGTGACCCTTGCCCTCACCCTTACCTTGACTCTGATACACACCCTGACGTTTTCCTGTCCTTTAGCTTGAAGCTGAACTGAATCCTTTCCTTGATCCTTCCCCTAAACCTGCCTCTGATCTTCACCATGTTCCTGAGCCTGATACCCTGACGCAGACTCTCACCCTGATCCTGACCTTGACACTGACTGATTCTCATCTTCACCCATCACGTTGAACTTGTCAAAGTTACCATGTTCCTGATCCTGACCGTGACTTGCACACTAACCCTGATTGTTCACCCTCTTCAAGACCCTGACGTTCAGGCTCACCCTCACCATCATGTTGATAGTACCCTGACCCTGACTCTAAAATGGACTCTGAATCTGACCCTCAATTTGTTCCTGACTATTATCTAATCCTCTCCATTGATCTTCAAACTAAATCTGACCATGATGACACCTTGAAACTGATTCTACTACTAACCCTACTCCTGAACTTGACCTTCAACCTGACCCTGATTTTCACCCTGATTATCATCCTCAATGTGACCAACACCCTGACACTGATCCTGAACCTTACCTGACCTTGACCATCACCCTGACATTGACCTTCAACGTGATCCTTACCCTAAACCTGACCACGAATTTGAACTTCATCATCAACCTGGCCCTGACCACAGTTATGAAACCAACTGTGACCCTCACCATGACCCTGAACTTGATGCTGACTGAACAACCCTAATCTATATATTCACCCTGACTACTCTTACTCTGAAAACCCCACACTGAATCTCTCCCTAACTCTGACCCTAAATATAACAATGACATTGTCACTGACCCTCAACCTTGCACATAACTCGATCCTAACCATAACCCTCACACTTACACTCTGAATCTGACCTTTACCTTGTTCCTTGCACTCACATTCCTGGTAGCCTGACCCTCACCTTTATCTTTTTCTGAACTTGTGCTGGACTCTACTCTTACCCTGATCCTAATCACGAGCCTCACAATGACCTTGTCCCAAATGTGACCTGACACTGGCCTTCAACCTGACCCTCATCCTCCGTGACCATCTCCCAAATTGATCCCGAGGTCACTCTAATGCTGGCTCTGACCTTCCCACCCTCAACCCTTACTTGAACTTGATTCTCAACTTGCCCCTACCTGTAACTGAACCTGATCGCCATCCTACCTTGAAAACCTTCACCCTGATCCTGAAGCAGACCCTGACTCAGACACTACTCTCACACTGACCCAGAAACTGAGTTTGACCCTGAACCTTACCTGATCCTAACCTTTACCCTGACTTTCACCATGTCCCTCAAGCTGACACTGACCATGACCATCAACAAACTCTTACTCTGACCATCCACCTCTCTCTGAATGTGACTTGACCTTCACCCTTACACTGACTCTCATGCTGACTCTGACCCTGACCTTCGTTCTGAATCTGACCCTGACCCTGTCCCTGAACTTCATCCTTATTCTCACCATGTCTGGAACCTTGACCCCTACCCACATAAGTGCACAGAGCCCCGCCTTCATCAACCTGATCCTCACTCTGGTCCTAAAGCTCATATGTACCCTCTTTTTTTTTTTTTTTCGGCACGCGGGCCTCTCACTGTGTGGCCTCTCCCGTTGCGGAGCACAGGCTCCGGACGCACAGGCTCAGCGGCCATGGCTCACGGGCCCAATCGCTCCGCGGCATGTGGGATCTTCCCGGACCGGGGCACGAACCCGTGTCCCCTGCATTGGCAGGCGGACTCTCAACCACTGCGCCACCAGGGAAGCCCATACCTTGATTCTTACCTCACACTGACAGTGAACCTGATTGGAATCCTCAACCTGACCCACATCCTCATCCTGTCCCTCGGCTGAACAATGACTATCACTCTGAGCCTCATCTTCACTTTCACCCTGACCCTGATCCTAACCCTCACCCTGACCCTGAAGTTCATTCATATGTTTACCTTAACTCTTATCACCACCCTTAGCCTGGCCCTGACAGTGACTTTGATCCTCAACCTTACCCTCACCCTGACTCTGAAATGTATACCCACCGTCACTCTGAACTTGTGTCAGACCTTCTCTTCTCTCTAACCTTGACACTAACTCCCTCACTGACCCTGACCCCCAACTTGACCCTGACGTACACTCTGACCCAGATCCTGACACTGATCCTGACCCTCACCAGGCTCCTAAAGATCAGTGTCATCATGACTTTGACCCTCAACCTCACGCTGTCTGACCCTCAATGTGACTCTGACTCTCATAATGCTTTTCAGAATTGTTCTGACCCTAACAGTGACCTACCATCACCAAGCTGGGTTTGAACATGAAATCTTGTACACTTACACACTAGTTTCATCTAGATTTCTTATAACTAGCAATAAGAACACACTTTTGAGAACGATGTATAATTCTGAACTTGCTTACACTTGTACTCTGTATTTTCAAATGTGCTGCTTTGATCTATGTCAATATGGTCTACTTTTGAGAACGGGTGTTTCTCGTTGATTTGCCTCAGTAAAAGCATGGGTTAATTCTAGCAGTCAATAAGAATTTTCTTTAGAGACTAACATCTGATTTCTTCTTTACTGCTAGTCTGTTCACACAGATATGATTTTCAATGATATTTGCTTTAACTCAAAATAAGAAGTTACTGTGGAGAACAGTGTATAAACATGAACTCATTTTCACGTATATGGCTTAGATTCCTCTTATCTTGCTCTAACTAAGAGGAAGAAAATGCAATGGAGATAAGTGTGAGTTTCTGAGGTATTTTTTCTTATATAAATCTTATTTACATCTCAGTGTAGGCAAACAGAAAGTAGAACTGGAAAAAATTTGTATTAATGGAAAGAAGCTCAGTCTCAGACATTTCTCACAAAAGAAACTCCTTGGTGCTCCTTAGAGTAAACCAAGATGAACACAAATGTGGATGTTCATCTCAAAGGCACATCCTTACAGCTGATGAGGAAGAGTCTAGGTAGTACAATAGTAATGAAAAGAATCCATATTAGTATAAACAAACTCAGTCTCAGACATTCTTTTCAAAAATAACTCTGTATTGCTTTTCAGAGTAAAGCAAGATAAACGTAAGTATAGCACAACAGTTTATTTATTTATTTATTTTTAAATTTATTTATTTTTTATTTATTTTTGGCCGTGTTGGGTCTTCCTTGTTGCACGCAGACTTTCTCTAGTTGTGGCGAGCGGGGGCTGCTCTTCGTTGCAGTGCATGGGCTTCTCATTGCGGTGGCTTTTCTTGTTGCGGAGCTCGGGTTCTAGGCATGTGGGCTCAGTAGTTGTGGCTCGCGGGCTCTAGAGTGCAGGCTCAGTAGTTGTCGCGCATGGGCTGCGTTGCTCCGCGGCATGTGGGATCTTCCCGGACCAGGGCTTGAACTCATGTCCCCTGCATTGGCAGGCGGATTCTTAACCACTGCGCCACCAGGGAGGCCCAAGTATAGCACAACACTTTAAAAGGCACATTCTTATTAAAAAGAGGAAAGAAAAATATATACTGCTTACTAAATAATTTTAATTGACCCTTTGTTCTTAAAATGTCCATGGATTAAAAAAAATGCAAATAGGGCTTCCCTGGTGGTGCAGTGGTTGAGAGTCTGCCTGCCGATGCAGGGGACACGGGTTTGTGCCCCGGTCCGGGAAGATCCCACATGCTGCGGAGTGGTGGTGCCCATGAGCCATGGCCGCTGACCTGTGCGTCCGGAGCCTGTTGCTCCGCAGCGGGAGAGGCCACAACAGTGAGAGGCCCGCGTACCGGAAAAAAAAAAAAAAAAAGCAAATATCTTCAATTAGTAATAATCATGGGTTATATCTTTGTACTTGCCTTCTCACAGCTTTTAATATGAGATATATGTTCATAAAAAATTACCTACAGAGTTTTAAACTTTCTGTTCTTTAGGTGTCTCTTATGTCTAGAGAAAAAAGAAAGGAGAGATTTTTTTAAAAAATAAATTTATTTAGTTTATTTATTTTTGGCTGTGTTGGGTCTTTGCTGCTGTGCGCGGGCTTTCTCTAGTTGCAGTGAACGGGGGCTACTCTTCGTTGACGTGTGCGGGCTTCTCATTGCGGTGGCTTCCCTCATTGTGGAGCACGGGCTCTAGGTGCGCGGGCTTCAGTAGTTGCGGCATGCAGGCTTAGTAGTTGTGGCTCACGGGCTTAGCTGCTCCGCGGCATGTGGGATCTTCCCGGACCAGGGATTGAGTCCATGTCCCCTAGCATTGGCAGGCAGATTCTCAACCACTGTGCCACCAGGGAAGCCCTGAAAGGAGTGATTAACTGAAGAAAGTACTTGGTGTAGACAGGTGATTATCTTGGGTACAAGCACTGCAGAGATACAGGTATATACATGAGGTGATTTTCTGTTTATTTTTAAAAGTTGTGCACTTTATTCACATAAATTTAAGATGATATTTTATTTAGTATACTGACAATTATATTTTAAAATTATAGTTTAAAACTTTAAATTTTTACCTATTTATATGTTTTGTATCTATGTATGTCTCGATGTATACAAAAAAGGTATATATCCTTTACTATAATTTGTTACACAATTAATGTGCCAAAAGAATAAAATTAAAATTTGGGTCTTTTGTGTAAAATGATTCATTATTGTATGCCCAGATCAACAGAAGCTCCTTTTTGTCACCAGCTGTTAACTGTTGGTTAACTATTAATGCTTATGCTTTTTGCATACTCATCAAACATTTTCTCAGCGAGTCCCTTGGATAGCCTTGACCTAATTTGTTCAAAGTTAAAAATGCTATCACAGAGTTAAAGTCATCCTTTAGACAGACAACTTCCAGAAATTAAATCAGTTCAGATGACTAGCATAATTGTCCTCACTCAGGGTTGCCTGCTCACAAAAAATAAAAGTGCAAATATTTATACAGATGTGCTCTCATGGGAGCTCACAAATTCAGAGTCACTTAGAAACAAAGCTGTTTCTAATCTTGAAAGTCCTAAATAAATTGGACAACACATTAAAGAACTTTTAGGTGGTTTGTTAGTACCTAAGAAAATAGCTATAATAAAAAATGAAAGGTCAAAGACTTAGAATCTCACAGCAGTGCCTCAGCTGACCACTATTACGTTTAAAAAAAAAATGTTAACCTAGATTAATGCTCTTATAATCATACAGACAAGAAAAGTCTTGGAGAAATTCAAAGAATGTCAGAAACAAGTGCCTATTTCAACTTAGCATGTTCATTACATTTTCCGGAGGGCTGATTATATGCCAAAACACTTGCAAAGGGAGTTTAACACCAACTCTACATGGCTTTGCCCATAAAGCAAAGACAAATCAGCAACAATATCAGACCAACAGCAGTAGCCTAATTTTACACGTAGACGTCAAGGATGTTTCCAAAGCAAGTCCCACCTGCCAACCGCATAATCCTTAAACTGTCAAGGTGGGTGCTGGACAGGAACCAAGGGCCCTAGGGCCCTTTAAACACCTCCAAATGGACTTCATACAAATCCTTTTTTCAGTGAATTAGAAATATGTTCCTTCCATTGTGTATTTATTGTCAGGGTGCATCTAAGTTTTTCCTTGCTGGAGAGCTGCGCCCCTACTTGGGTGGCTCGGTTTTGTTTTCCCACCAAGGGATTCCCACTTACTACTTTAATGGCTGAGATACTCGTTTTACTATTGCTGCGATTAAGTACTTTTACGCAGAAACTCCACCGTCCTTATTACCTACAAGTCCTCAAGAACAACCCAGAGAACTAATGGAATTTTAAAACTAAAATTAACAAAGCTCTCAAAACCCCTTCACTGTTCGCGAAGTTCAAGCGCGAGGGAGCCCCCGGCAGCCCCAGGAGCACCTGCTACGGTGGCCCGGCCAGGATAGGGGTTAGCAGGGAGATCTGTTGCATCTTCTTCTTTCCTCAGAAGGAAGAACGACACAGGAGGCAGGGTCGGGGCTCAGATAAACATCAGATTGCCACTACCTGTTCCTTCAAAAAGTGCCCTAGCGCTGGGCAGGCCAGCGGGCTCGTAGTTCAAAGGGTGACGCTTCGGCTTCTGGAGCGCATGCGCTCCGTGTCTCCACCTGCTGGTACCGTGGTCCATATTTTAGGGGTGAATTAAAGTGTGCGATGGCGTTTTATTTTTATTTTTTTTAAACATTAACAAGTAAAATTAGGTCAGGTATAACCAAGGGAATCTCAAAAGAATAATTGAAGAGTATGTATAAAACTTTGAGAATTAACAATAATTTGATGATAAAAGGAACCTCTGTTGATCCGGGCGTAAAATAATAATCATTTTTACATGAAAGACCTAAATTCTAATTTATTTCTTTGAAACATCATTTATGTAACAAATTTTAGTAAAGGATCTATTAATACACATTTATTTGTATGAATTCAAGCACACCTATATATGCAAACATATAAATAGGTGATAATTTAAAGTTTCTGAAAATACCATTATCCTATATATAGACTTGTGATCTGTGAAATCATTAAACCTATTATAATCAACATTTATAATAATTAGTATCTTTAATTAAAGTAAGCAACCTTTTTTTTTCTTTAGACAGAAGAGATGCCCAGAGGACAGAAAGTTTAAAACCACCCAGCTTTTCTTTTTTTAATAGTAAATATTTATATCCTATTATTTTAACATATTGAAATGGCAAAAATACAAGGTATTCTAACTCTAGCAAAGCTGACTCCACAGGTCCTGTGCCCATGTATGCATTTGACTTGTCAGTGCCTTTGAGTCAATGACTCCCAGGAATATACCTGTGATTGAATAAACTGGGCTTATTACTGGTTGCATCGAGGGAGAACACACAGCTGTGGTGTGCCAGAGGGTGTCTCAGTAAGAGACTATTATTAAATAATGATTATAGAATTTGGTCTTTTGTTGGGTGATTTGGGGAAGGTCTATGGAAGTGAAGGGTTTGCTCTGAATTAGGTGTTGTTAGAAAGCAGGGCCAATTCTATAATTGGGTATTTTTGTGGATATACAAACACAAAATCAGGTAGTAATTTAAAGTTTATACATACAGCTCGAAAATGTAATTTAATTGCCAGTATACTAAATAAAACAGTATATAGATCGTGTTACATTCATTATGTGAATGAACTGCAACAACTTTTTAAAATAAACACATAGAAAATTGAGTAGAATCTCTCTCTGTAATTCTTGTACTTAGTGTAATCAACTATCTACATTAATTTTTATCTTTAATTGAAGTAATCATTCTTTTTTTTCTTTTTCTGTAGACATAAGTGACACCTAGAGGACAGAAAGTTAAAAACCATCCAGGTAATTTTTTTATGTGAGCATTATCTCATATTTTTTTTTTTTTTTTTTAACATCTTTATTGGGGTACAATTGCTTTACAATGGTGTGTTGGTTTCTGCTTGCATTATCTCATATTAATTAAAAATTTTGAGAAGGCAAATACAAATATATATGTATCATCATCCAAAGGCATTTGCATATTTTAAATCACTGATAATTTAAGAAATAAGGGCTCAATTAAAATTATGGTTTGTAAACAGTGTTTTATATCTTTTTTTTTTTTTTCTTTAAGTAAGAATGTGCCTTTGAAATGAATGTGTTTTGCTGTCCTTATGTTTATCTCACTTTAAGGAGAAAGGAAGACTTTCTTATGAAAGGAATGTCTGAGGCTGAGCTGATTTGCACCAATATGAATTGTTTTCAATACTACTTCTTGTTTGCCTAAACTGAGACATATGTAAGATTTATGTGAGGAAAAAAAACAAAAACAGAACTCAAATACACTTTATCTCAACTGTTCTTCCTTCTTACGAGTTTGAACTGGGTAAGAATAACCTAAGATGTGTACGTGAAAAGGAGGTCACATTTACACATTGTTTCCAAGAGTTACTTCTCATTGTGAGTTAAAGCAAACATAGTTGAAAATTGCATATATGTGTACAGACAAGCTGTAAAGAAGAAATCAAGTTCAGAATCAAACTTTCCTCTCTAAAGAAAATTCTTAATGACTGTAAGAATTAACAGACTTGAACCCAGGCTCTATCTGAGGCAAATCAATGAGAACTACATGTGCTTCTCAACTGCACTTCTTACTTTGAGGTAGACCATATTAACAGATCAAAGCAGCGTATTTGAAAGCATGCAGTGCAAGTGTAAGCAAGTTCAAAAGTATACATAGTTCTCAAAAGTACATTCTTACCATGAGTTACAAGGAATCTCAATAAAACCAGAGTATAAGTGTACAAGATTTCATGTTCAAACTCATCTTGATGATGGCAAAGCTCACGTCAGGGCCAAGGTCAAAATAGTGATTAGGGTCAGTATCAGGGTCAGTGTCAGGCTCTGGTCAGGGTCAGGGTATTGATCAGATATTTAATGATGATAGAGTGTCAGGCTCAGGATGAGGGTAGGGTTCAGTTCAGGGTGAGGTTAGTAATGAGGGTCAGGACCAAGCTTTGGGTCAAGGAGAGGATCACAGACAGGATGAGGGTGAGGTACAGGGTCACTGTCATGGTGAGTGTGAGCTTCGGGTCACAGAAAGGATCAGGATCAGTTTCAGGTTCAGAATCAGGGTTAAAGTGTGTGTCAGGGTCAAAATAAGAGTCATGGTCAGTGAAAAGTTTGTTCTCAGAGTTAAGGCAGAGGTCAGAGTCAGGGTGAGGAGTGTACTCTTAAGTCAGTGTCAGGGTGATAAGGTCAGGTTGAGAATCAAGGTTACTCTTGGGTTCATTGTGAGAATCAGAGGTAGAGGGAGGCCAAATAAGGGTCAAATTTTGGGTGAAGTTTAATGTCAGTTTCAGAAACAAGATGAGTATTAAGATCAAGGACAAGGTGAGAATGTAGGGTCATTGTTTAGGGGAGAATCAGGGTGAGAATCAGAGTCAGGTTCAATATCAGTGTGACATAAGAGTGAAGGTGTAGGGGCTTCCCTGGTGGCTCAGTGGTTGGGAGTCCGCCTGCCAACGCTGGGGACACGGGTTTGAGCCCTGGTCCAGGAGGAGCCCACATGCCGCAGAGCAACTGAGTCCGTGCACCACAAGTGCTGAGCCCGCGTGCCGCAACTACTGAAGCCCGTGTGCCTAGAGCCCGTGCTGCGCAACAAGAGAAGCCACTGCAATGAGAAGCCCGCGCACTGCAACGAGGAGTAGCCCCCACTCACCGCAACTAGAGAAAGCCCGCGCGCAGCAGTGAAGACCCAACACAGCCAAAAATAAATAAATAAATAAATAAATAAATAAATACATTTATAAAAAGAAAAAGAGTGAAGGTGTATATGATCAGGGTGAGAGTCATTATCGGAGTCAAGGTAGGGTGAGGGTCAGCTCCAGGGTGAGGGTAGTATAGTGGTTAGGGTGAGCATCAGAGTCAAGATCTGGGTATTGGTCAGGGTCAGGATGAGTATCAAGTAAGGTACAAGGGTGAGGAGGTCAGAGACATTGCCAGGATATGCCATCCATATTCCCTATTACAAGGTGAGCATTACAATGTCAGAGAATGAAACTTAGTCATCTTTGTATCCCCATCCCTAGTTTAGCACCTGGCACATAGTTGTCATGCAATGTGTTAGAAAGAAGTAAAATAAGGGATACTCTACCCAGTTTATGTACCTCTTTCCCCTGTGTCTGAATTTTTAATCAATAATGAGATAATTGACCTAATGATACACTGCTAAAATTGCTTGTCTTTTTTTTTTTTTTTTTTGTGGTACGCGGGCCTCTCACCGCTGCGGCCTCTCCCGTCGCGGAGCATAGGCTCCAGACACGCAGGCTCAGCGGCCCAGCCGCTCCGTGGCACATGGGATCTTCCCGGACCGGGGCTCAAACCCGCGTCCCCTGCATCAGCAGGCGGACTCTCAACCACTGCGCGACCAGGGAAGCCCCTAAAATTGCTTGTCTTACAACTGGAAACTTTAATGAAAATGTCAAGACCAGTTATTTGATGGAATATCAAAAGCAGCCATACCATTTACTCTGGCACTTTCATTCTTTAGGGTGTTCAGAGTTTTCTGTTTTCAAAAGCACTTATTAAAATGCTGATGCCCCAAGAGCATATTGTCTGTTTTGTTCACCACTACATCATGTCATCAAGGACATTGCTTTTTCATTACTGTCTTCCTGAGTGAGAACAGTGACTGGACCACAGTTGGAGTTCAGTAAAGAATAGTTGAAGGAGTGACTTTCTTGTACCAATTCTTCCTGACTCCTGCTGTCTGCTGGTAGCAGTCTGTTGAGCAGTGTGATGCTGTTTCAGCAATAGATTAGCAATGTGTGCGATGTGCACAGTAAGACAAAGTGAAGGCTTTTCTAATATGTTTGCCATGAATGTGTTAAACCACTCTTCTTGCCTTAGCTATCAGCTAACGTTTTGGAAAGTTAGTTGACTGCAGAGAGGAAGACCGTGTGGTACTAGGAGGTGGGGAAGGGTATTGACCAGGGGGACTAAAGGTGCTGTGAGATGGAAATGAGAATTCTGGAAAGCAGATTCTGCTGCTTCCATGTTTGGCTGAGTACTTTGCCGGAAACAGAAGAATTCCAAGCTTTTTTTATCCACTAGCTTTTTATTTGTTTTATTTAGTTTTTCCACAGA
This sequence comes from Aethalodelphis obliquidens, assembly GCF_003676395.1. Taxonomy (NCBI): domain Eukaryota; kingdom Metazoa; phylum Chordata; class Mammalia; order Artiodactyla; family Delphinidae; genus Aethalodelphis; species Aethalodelphis obliquidens. The sequence continues at coordinate 14,140,654 of NW_020837966.1, forward strand.
TTAAGAGGTTAGGTTGTACAATGCAACAGTGTTTTAACATTTCACTAATTGAATGAAGCTAGCCATGTGCAACGAAAAGGTTTTCATGTTTATTTATCGAGATTGTGCATACACTCTGTTAATTTCACACTCTTTGCACATGTATTCCTCCCTGAATTAGAGAGCAAAAAGCATTGCTGAGGCTCACAGATAAAGGAATGATTTTAAAGAACAAAGAAATGGATTTAAAATTCCCTGTCCCCAGAATCTTATATCTTTCTCTGGTTAGGAAGCAGATGCACTCATCATTTTTCCAAAGCTAGGTTATCTCAAGGCTTTGTGTCCAAGATCAGAATGGGGGTGTCTGCAGGTATTTTATTAGGAGCTTGAAGAGAATTTGAGGCGGGGGAGAGAGACTTTTTATAGCATACGTACAAAGGATCTTATACTTCTCCCTACTCAAAATTACAATGTGAACTATGCAGGGCTGGCTAAAGGAGCAGTCATTTGCATCTGCAATGGAGCAACGCTTTGTTGCATTTGTGAGGGGCAGTTGAGTTTTCTGTCATGTTGTCACAGATGCAGTTTGGGGCATGAGAACTCACTGCCTAACACGGTCTTCTTACTTCCCACCTTCATGATCAGTGGAGGCAGACCGTTACCCTGTACAAGAATTATTCATTTATTCATCCAACGTGTATTTAGCCCTGGACCAGCAGTCAGGTTACAGAACCAACTAAGGTCACTTGTTCCTAATGGCATCTGTCTTAATTTCTTCTAAAATAGACCCTGAGACAGAGACTTGGGTGCAGGTAGTTTTTTGGGGGGAGACAATTCCTGGAAAGCACAAATGAGAAAGTGGAAAAAGTGAGACAGAAAAGGGCAAAAAGGCAATAAAGTGTGCATAAAACAGCAGTTTAGGGCTTCCCTGGTGGCGCAGTGGTTGAGAGTGCGCCTGCTGATGCAGGGGACACGGGTTCGTGCCCCGGTCTCGGAAGGTCCCACATGCCGCGGAGTGGCTGGGCCCGTGAGCCATGGCCGCTGAGCCTGCGCGTCCGGAGCCTGTGCTCCGCAGCGGGAGAGGCCGCAGCGGTGAGAAGCCGCAGCGGTGAGAAGCCCGCGTACCAAAAAAAAACCACAAAAAAACACAAAACAGCAGTTTAGGGCTGGAGGCAACTAGGGCTCAGTTCTCCTGGGGAACCTCTGAGAAACAATGTGGAAAATGTACAAAATCTCCCTATTAGAGTGAGGGCTGGGTCATTGATTTACCCACATATATTGAAGGTTCCAGCAAAGCTCCCAGCCCAGGAGAGAGCACTCAGGCAGAGGATGAGAAACACTGATTCCTGAGTTGAGACGTTGTCGGTGTGCCAGGGACTGTTTACCATAGCTACAGGTGAACCAAGGAGATATGGGGCAGTGCATCAGTAGCATTTACTACAAAATCCTCGCTTTCTCTGCTCCAAGGCAGGGTTCATTTTGGAGCCAACAAACTTCAGACTGAGATAGAGCAAGGGCCGCCATGTAAGGCTGTGTGGGTTGTGCACTGTAACACTCCAAGGGTTGCCACTTGCGTAGAATGCAGTGTAATTATTGTCCCCCAGAGCTGTGCAAGGAAAAATCTGTGAAACATACACATGAATTACATTGTGATTGGCACCCCTTGGAGCCATGCAGCACCTAGTCAGCAAAGCTGTACACAGTTTCTCTTACAAAAAAGTCCTCCTATGAAGGGTAGATATTATTTTTGGAAGAGTGAATAAATTATTGTAAAGCATTAGAGGACATTTCAGAAAAAAGGGACTTCAGTTAATATGTTTGTATCAGCGCAGTGATAGTTATAGATTCTAAATGGCTATCAGACTTGAGATCCAGATGGCTTTGCCTAACAGCATCTTTTTTTAACTTTTTAGATGGATACAGACCACACACACAGCACCTGCACCTCATTGGGAGGCCCAGCTGCTACCCAAATTCATAGCCCTCTGGCCTTCCTCACCTACACAGGACAGGTATAGCTGCCGTGCATACAAGGTATAGGTGTGTCACATTAGCTCAGAGAATTTGCAGTCTCAGTTTCCTACCATTTCTTTAGACCATTCTAGTCCAGTGTGGTCCCAACAATTAGTGGTTTTACAGTAAACGAGGCATACGCAACCTTCCACATGTATCCTAATTGTCATTTCCAATGAGACAGAACTACAAGAAGACAGACTCTTAATTTGTTTCAAAGGCTGATCCTGATTCAGCCCAGGGCCTGATGCAGTATTCTACATGATTTACTTGCAATATTCTGCATGATTCTTTGATGAATAAGAACACAATGCATATAAAACAATGGCCCCCATCTCCAAATTCCTGCCCAAAGCAATTGACAAATGATACAAACTTTCATATAAACAAATGCATAGTTAAAACCAAGTCTTTTTAAAATTACAAATGTTTCATTGTTAATTGTAAAATATTTGAGAAAGAAGATAGGCACACAATATACATTTTAGAAATATATTTCTTTCCTTAATTTTAAATCTTGATCATAAGTTCTGTCCCAATTTTCTTGTCTACCTAAGCTTTCTTTTAGAGGACTGTTTTAGAAGTTGAGGAGAAATACAGGTGGAAAAGAAAGATGGCATAATAGATCATCTACTATTGCTGTTGATCAACTGTTGAACAGAAGTAGTTCTGTCTATTTTTCATGAATTAAAAATTCATTATATGCAAGCATAAAGTAAGCATACTGTGAGTACTTTTGTGTAAGCAGGGTACTTTCTGAGTACTTACTGAGGATAAATCTTTTTTTTTTTTTTTTTTTTTTAGATTACCGGGCCCTCCCCCTTTTGTGGCCTCTCCCGTTGCGGAGCCCCCGGACGCGCAGGCTCAGCAGCCATGGCTCACGGGCCCAGTCGCTCCATGGCATGTGGGATCTTCCCGGACCGGGGCATGAACCCGTGTCCCCTGCATCGGCAGGCGGACTCTCAACCACTGCGCCACCAGGGAAGCCCGAGGTTAAATCTTATATTGCATAGGAAAACACTTTATAACACTATAGAAAAATCGCTTTGTTTCTGAGGGATTACTCAACTGTATTCTTGTTTTTTTGAAGCTTGTTTTTTAATGATTCTTTCTCTAGATTTACTAAGGTAAAATGTAAGTTCTTCTTTAATCTTCTCTTTTTATATCTGCAAGCAACATATATTCTCACTGATCATCACAATGACCCTTAAAAAGAGAAATGATTACCTGCTTTTGTGAAATGGCCAATCTATATTGCCAACTGGGTCACAGCAAAACTGATTTCTCATTGCCCTGGTTGGATACAGCTGTGCTTCTGAGCAAGCTCTTTTCTTGAACGGATACCTTGGCAGGCCAACGGCAGTGAACTCTGGGAGGGTCAGGGATCAGAGAAATTAGGATAAGGATTGTCATATGGATTCCGTATGCTCTTTGCCAGGAGCACTTACTGTGTTTTGACATCGTTTGTTTTCCAACTCTCAAAAGTAGAGGAGGAATATTTTTCTGGAGGAAAGGACACCTGAAGATTCCCACAGCATTACAAATGCTCTAGAATTGTTCTGCAGAAGTCCTGGCTGCCAGATGAACCTTCCCAGTACACACCAGCTATGCTATAGGACTGAAGATGCAACTGTGTCTTCATTCCCTCCTTCATTCCCTTCCTCCCTTTCTCTGTCCTCTCTTCATTTTTTTTTTTTAGCATCTTTATTGGAGTATAATTGCTTTACAGTGTTGTGTTAGTTTCTGCTGTATAACAAAATAAATCAGCTATATGCAAACGTATATCCCCATATCCCCTCCCTCTTGCGTCTCCCTCCCACTCTCCTTATCCCACCCCACTAGGTGGTTGCAAAGCACCCGGGTGATCTCCCTGTGCCATGCAGCTACTTCCTACTAGCTATTTTACATTAGGTAGTGTATATATGTCAATGCTATTCTCTCACATCATCCCAGCTTACCCTTCCCCCTCCCCGTGTCCTCAAGTACATTCTCTATGTCTGTGTCCTTATTCCTCTCCTGCCCCTAGGTTCATCAGAACATTTTTTTTTTTTTTTAGATTCCATATATATGTGTTAGCATACGGTTATTTGTTTTTCTCTTTCTGACTTACTTCACTCTGTATGACAGACTCTAGATCCATCCACCTCACTACAAATAACTCAGTTTCGTTTCTTTTTATGGATGAGTGATATTCCATTGTATATATGTGCCACATCTTCTTTATCCATTCATCTGCCAATGGACACTTAGGTTGCTTCCATGTCCTGGCTATTGGATATAGAGCTGCAATGAACATTGTGGTACATGACTCTTTTTGAATTATGGTTTTCTCAGGGTACATGCCCAGTAGTGGGATTGCTGGGTTGTATGGTAGTTCTATTTTTAGTTTTTAAAGGAAACTTCATACTGTTCTCCATAGTGGCTGTACCAATTTATATTCCCACCAAGAGTGCAAGAGGGTTCCCTTTTTTCCACACCCTCTCCAGCATTTATTGTTTGTAGATTTTTTGATGATGGCCATTCTGACTGGTGGGAGGTGATATCTCATTGTAGTTTTGATTTGCATTTCTCTAATGATTAGTGATGTTGAGCATCCTTTCATGTGTTTGTTGGCAGTCTGTATATCTTCTTTGGAGAAATGTCTATTTAGGTCTTCTGCCCATTCTGTTGTTTGTTTTTTTTTGATATGAGCTGCATGAGATGCTTGTATATTTTAGAGATTAATCCTTGGTCGGTTGCTTCATTTGCAAATATTTTCTCCCATTCTGAGGCTTGTCTTATGGTCTTGTTTACGGTTTCCTTTGCTGTGCAAAAGCTTTTAAGTTTCATTAGGTCCCACTTGTTTACTTTTGTTTTTATTTCCATTTCTTTAGGAGGTGGGTCAAAAAGGATCTTGCTGTGATTTATGTCATAGAGTGTTCTGCCTATGTTTTCCTGTAAGAGTTTTATAGTGTCTGGCCTTACATTTAGGTCTTTAATCCATTTTGAATATACTTTTGTGTATGGTGTTAGGGAGTGTTCTACTTTCATTCTTTTACATGAGGCTGTCCAGTTTTCTAAGCACCACTTATTAAAGAGACTGTCTTTTCTCCATTGTATATTCTTGCCTCCTTTATCAAGGATAAGGTGACATAGGTGCATGGGTTTCTCTCTGGGCTTTCTATCCTGTTCCATTGATCTGTATTTCTGTTTTTGTGCCAGTACCATACTGTCTTGATTACTGTAGCTTTGTAGTATAGTCTGAAGTCCGGGAGCCTGATTCCTCCAGCTCCATTTTTCTTTCTTAAGATTGTTTTGGCTTCGGGGTCTTTTGTGTTTCCATACAAACTGTGAAATTTTTTTTCTAGTTCTGTGAAAAATGCCGGGGCTTCCCTTGGTGGCGCAGTGGTTGAGAGTCCGCCTGCCGATGCAGGGGACGCAGGTTCGTGCCCCGGTCCGGGAGGGTCCCGCGTGCCACGGAGCGGCTGGGCCCGTGAGCAATGGCTGCTGGGCCTGCGCGTCCGGAGCCTGTGCTCCGCAACGGGACAGGCCACAGCGGTGAGAGGCCCGCGTACCGAAAAAAAAAAAAAAAAAAAAAAATGCCATTGGTAGTTTGATAGGGATCACATTGAATCTGTAGATTGCTTTGGGTAGTATAGTCATTTTCACAATATTGATTCTTGCAATCCAAGACCATAGTATATCTCTCCATCTTTTTGTATCATCTTTAATTTCTTTCATCAGTGTCTTATAGTTTTCTGCATACAGGTCTTTTGTCTCCTTAGGCAGGTTTATTCCTAGGTATTTTATTCTTTTTGTTGCAGTGGTAAATGGGAGTGTTTCCTTAATTTCTCCTTCAGATTTTTCATCATTAGTGTGTAGGAATGAAAGAGATTTCTGACAAGGTTGTCCACTCTCACCACTATTACTCAACACAGTTTTGGAAGTTTTAGCCACTTAGTTTTAACCTAAATGTCCATCGGCATATGAATGGATAAAGAAGATGTGGCACATATATACAATGGAATATTACTCAGCCATAAAAAGAAACGAAATTGAGTTATCTTTAGTGAGGTGGAGGGACCTAGAATCTGTCATACAGAGTGAAGTAAGTCAGAAAGCGAAAAACAAATACTGTATGCTAACATATATATGGACACTAAGAATAAAAAATTGTTCTGAAGAACCTAGGGGCAGGACAGGAATAAAGACACAGACATAGAGAATGGACTTGAGGACACAGGGAGAGGGGAAGGGCAAGCTGGGACGAAGTGAGAGACTGGCATGGACAGATATACACTACCAAATGTAAAATAGATAGCTAGTGGGAAGCAGCCGCATAGCACAGGGAGATCAGCTCGGTGCTGTGTGACCACCTAGAGGGGTGGGATAGGGAGGGTGGGAGGGAGACGCAAGAGGGAGGAGATATGGGGATATATGTATATATATAGCTGATTCACTTTGTTATACAGTAGAAACTAACACACCATTGTAAAGCAATTATACTCCAATAAAGATGTTAAAAAAAAAAAAAAAAAACTAACCAGGGCAGGAAAGAAAAAAAATAGTGGTGAGAGTGTGCAACCTTGTCTTATTCCTGATCTTAGAGGAAATGGTTTCAGTTTTTCATCATTGAGAACGATGTTGGCTGTGGGTTTGTCATATATGGCCTTTATTATGCTGAGGTAGGTTCCCTCTATGCCTACTTTCTGGAGGGTTTTTATCATAAATGGGTGTTGAATTTTGTCAAAAGCTTTTTCTGCACTATTGAGATTATCATATGGTTTTTCTCCTTCTGTTTGTTAATATGGTGTATCACATTGATTGATTTGTGTATATCGAAGAATCCTTGCATTCCTGGGATAAACTCCACTTGATCATGGTGTGTGATCCTTTTAATGTGCTGTTGGATTTTGTTTGCTAGTATTTTGTTGAGGATTTTTGCAGCTATGTGTATCAGTGATATTGGCTTGTAGTTTTCTTTCTTTGTGACATCTTTGTCTGGTTTTGGTATCAGGGTGATGGTGGCCTTGTAGAATGAGTTTGGGAGTGTTCCTCCCTCTGCTATATTTTGGAAGAGTTTGAGAAGGATAGGTGTTAGCTCGTCTCTAATGTTTGATAGAATTCACCTGTGAAGCCATCTAGTCCTGGGCTTTTGTTTGTTGGAAGATTTTTAATCACAGTCTCAATTTCAGTGCTGTGATTAGTCTGTTTATATTTTCTATTTTTCCTGGTTCAGTCTCACAAAGTTGTGATTTTCTAAGAATTGGTCCATTTCTTCCCGGTTGTCCATTTTATTGGCATATATTTGCTTGTAGTAATCTCTCATGATCCTTTGTATTTCTGCATTGTCACTTGTTACTTCTTTTTCATTTCTGATTCTGTTGATTTGAGTCTTCTCCCTTTTTTTCTTGATGAGTCTGGCTAATGGTTTATCAGTTTTGTTTATCTTCTCAAAGAACCAGCTTTTAGTTTAATTGGTCTTTGCTATCATTTCCTTCACTTCTTTTTCATTTATTTCCGATCTGATCTTTATGATTTCTTTCCTTCTGCTAACTTCAGGGATTTTTTGTTCTTCTTTCTCTAATTGCTTTAGGTGTAAGGTTAGGTTGTTTATTTGAGGTGTTTCTTGTTTCTTTTTTTTGTTGTTGTTGTTGTTTTTTTGTTTCTTGTTTCTTGAGGTAGGATTGTATTGCTATAAACTCCCCTCCTAGAACTGCTTTTGCTGCATCCCATAGATTTTGGGTCGTCATGCTTTCATTGTCATTTGTTTCTAGGTATTTTTTGATTTCCTCTTTGATTTCTTCAGTGCTGTCTTGGTTATTTACTAGCGTATTGTTTAGCCTCCATGTCTTTGTATTTTTTACAGTTTTTTTCCTGTAATTGAAATCTAGTCTCATAGCATTGTGGTTGGAAAAGATACTTGATACGATTTCAATTTTCTTAAATTTATCAAGGCTTCATTTGTGACCCAGGTTATGGTCTATCCTGGAGAATGTTCCATGAGCACTTGAGAAGAATGTGTATCCTATTGTTTTTGGATGGAATGTCCTATAAGCATCAGTTAAGTCTGTCTTTTTTAATGTGTCATTTAAAGCTTGTGTTTCCTTATTTATTTTCATTTTGGATGCTCTGTCCATTGGTGAAAGTGGGGTGTTAAAGTCCCCTACTATGAATGTGTTACTGTCGATTTCCCCTTTTATGGCTGTTAGCATTTGCCTTATGTATTGAGGTGCTCCTATGTTGGGTACATAAATATTTATCATTGTTATATCTTCTTCTTAGATTGATCCCTTGATCATTATGTAGTGTCCTTTTTGTCTCTTGTAATAGTCTTTATTTTAAAGTCTTTTTTTTCTGATATGAGAATTGCTACTCCAGTTTTCTTTTGATTTCCATTTGCATGGAATATATTTTTCCATCCCCTCACTTTCAGTCTCTATGTGTTCCTAGGTCTGAAGTGGGTCTCTTGTAGACACCATATGTATGGGTCATGTTTTTGTATCCATTCAGCCAGTCAATGTCTTTTGGTTGGAGTGTTTAATCCATTTACATTACAGGTAATTATTGATATGTATGTTCCTATTACTATTTTCTTAACTGTTTTGGGTTTGTTTTTGTAGTTCTTTTCCTTCTCTTGTGTTTCTTGCCTAGAGACGTTCCTTTAGCATTTGTTGTAAAGCTGGTTTGGTTGTGCTGAATTCTCTTAACTTTTGTTTATGTGTAAAGGTTTTAATTTCTTAATCGAATCTGAATGAGATCCTTGCTGGGTAGAGTCATCTTGGTTGTAGGTTTTTCCCTTTCATCACTTTCAATATGCCCTGCCCCTCCCTTCTGGCTTGTAGAGTTTCTGCTGAAAATCAGCTGTTAACCTTATGGGGATTCCCTCATATATTATTTGTTGCTTTTCCCTTGCTGCTTTTAATATTCTTTCTTTGTATTTAATTTTTGATAGTTTGATTAATATGTCTCAGCACGTTTCTCCTTGGGTTTATCCTGTATGGTACTGTCTGTGCTTCCTGGACTTGATTGACTATTTCCTTTCCCATGTTAGGGAAGTTTTCGATTATAATCTCTTCAAATATTTTCTCAGGCCCTTTCCTTGTCTCTTCTTCTTCTGGGACCCCTAAAATTCTAATGTTGGTGCGTTTAGTGTTGCCCCAGAGGTCTCTGAGACTGTCCTCGATTCTTTTCATTCTTTTCTTTATCCTGCTCCCTGGCAGTTATTTCCACCATTTAATCTTCCAGGTCACTTATCCGTTCTTCTGCCTCAGTGATTCTGCTATTGATTCCTTCTACAGTATTTTTAATTTCAGTAATTGTGTTGTTTATCACTGTTTGTTTGCTCTTTAGTTCTTCTTTAGTCCTTCTCTTTAGTTCCTTGTTAAATGTTTCTTGTATTTTCTCCATTCTGTTTCTGAGATTTTGGATCATCTTTACTATCATTACTGTGAATTCTTTTTCAGGTAGGTTGCCTATTTCAGCTTCATTTATTTGGTCTTGTAGGTTTTTACCTTGTTCCTTCATCTGTAACGTGTTTTTTTGTTGTTTCATTTTTTTTCTTTTCTTTGATGGGTGGTGCTGTATTCCTGTCTTACTGGTTGTTTGGCCTGAGACAGCCATCACTGGAGTTTGCAGGCAGTTGGATAGAGCTGGGTCTTGGTGCTGATATCAGGACCTCCGGGAGGCCTCACTCTGATTGGTATTCCCTGGGGTCTGAGGTTATCTGTTAGTCCAGTGGTTTGGACTCGGAGCTCCCACCACAGGAGCTTGGGTCCAACCTCCAGCCTGGGAACCCAGATATCACAAGCTTCTTGGTGAGGTATAAAAAAAAAAAAAAAGCAAAGGAAGAAAGAAAGAAAAAAGGGAGCAGTACCATATCAAAGAATAAAAAATAAAATAAAATTAGAAAGATAAAAAAATATATTAGGAAAAATAAAACTATAATTGAAACAACTGCAACAAGGTAAAATAAAACCACAACAGAAAAAAGAAAAAAAAAAAACGTGGGTGGGGGAACAAGCCAAAAGGAGAGATCACTAACAAAGTATAAAGAATAAAATAAAATTAGAAAAATAAAAGATATATTAGGAAAAATAAAAATATAAAGGAATCAACAAGGTAAAACAGAACCCCAATCTAAAAGAGTAAAAAAGAAAAAAAAAGCCTTGGCATGGGGTGGAGTTTAGGCAGGGGGTGGAACTTAGGCAGGGGTGGGATTTAGGGTGGGTGGGGCCTGGGCGGGGTGATGTTCAAGCGTGGGTTGGGGTCTCTGCTTAGGACCTGCGCGCAGACGGGTAGAGGCAGCACGTGGAAAGGAGGGCCTCTGGTGTGTGGAGTTCCGGAGTTTGGAGGTAGGGCCTTGGGGGAGGGTGTGTGGGTGGGGTTTAGGCCCAGCTAGTTGGAGGGTGTCTCAGAGGAGGTCTCTGAGTGTAGAGGTGGGGTGCTGGGTGAGGGTGTAGGGGCGGGGCTTGGGCTCTGCGAGGCAGGAGGGAAGCTCCCAAGGCAGAGGATTAGGTACGGTAGCTCAACAGGCTTCCCGGTGCCTAAGTGGGCAGGGAAAGCACTGTCCCCATTCCTTTCCTTTCCTTCGTGCCCCTCCCCTACTGTCTCCCCCAGGGTCTCCCCCGTTGCTGTGGGTGGGTCCTGCTGGGATGCTGGTTCTGTAGGTCCAGCCTTTACTTTTGCTCCCCCTTCCCTCCCTTCCAGTCCCTCAGGACTCATGCAGCTGGAGGGGGCCTAGGTGGGCAGAGGATCAGGCCCAGGATCTCAGCAGGTTCCTGGGGGCCCACGCGGGCAGGGGAAACCTGGCCACGCTCCCTTTTGATCCTCTGCCTTCCCAGTGGTTCCCCAATTTCCCCCTTTGGGCGTGGGATCCCTTCCCCTCCCCCAGCCACCCCTCAGGGGCGCCAGTCCCGTCCTGCCTCCACTTCTCCTCTCCCTTCACTCCCCCCCATGCCCCATGTCCTACCCGGTTGCTGGGGGTTCCTCCCGTCCCCTTAGTTGTCCGTGGTCACCCACCGGTGCCTGGTAGGTGCCCTAGTTTTGAGGAGATACGAATTCTGCGTCCTCCTAGTACGCCATCCTGACTCCAGCCCCTCTCTCTTTCTTCATTCCAACAATTAAACTCCTCCTATGTGTCTGGCACTGAGAACAGTGGTGAACTTGTTAAGACATTGACCCTGTCTTCATGGATTTTATAATCTAGTGGTGGAGAGTGATGAGCACACACACATAGAATTACATATTATGATAAGTGCTGGGGAAAAAATATGATGCTACAGGAGAAATATGGGAGGGGTAGGGTGATGTGAGGGAGAAGACAACCTCTGAGGAAACCACATTGAACTGCATTGTCAGTAAAGGTGAAGTAAGAAGGAGAAGGGTGGACGTGGGCCTGTGCCCAAGCCCTGAGGCAGAAAGTATGGAGGTCAGCTTCCCTGGGGAATCAAGCGCAGAGAAAGGTAACCGGCAGGCCATGAGCTTGAAGCAATAGTCTGGGGCCCGATGATTCAGGTAAAAATAGACAATGTCTGTTGAGAAATAAAACCTGCAAGACGAACTAAAAATTAAGAGAGGATGTGGAACTGCACCTGAGGGACACATTACCCTACAGAGGGTAACATGTTCTCTCGTAATTATTTGTGGGAACTGTGGCCATTTTGCAATGTCAGTAGCATTGGACCTGAGAAATGACAAAGGTATTAGCTCACTTTTTTCTAGTGATTCTTTGAGCTCTAATGGGTTCACCTGGGGGACAGCTGGAGCAGATGAATGTTCAGCCTGTAGCATGAAGCCTAAAGTGTTCATTTAGGACCCATGCTGGTAGCTCAGAGGAATAAAAGGTCATGCCCTTTTGAATGAAGGACTGCTGTTTGACGGAAGGTAATAAATAAAAAGACCGCAGCGCCAGAGAGCTCTGGGGAAGGTTTGCAATGAGGAAGGTATAGAATGGCAGACTGAGCGGGGGGAGGCACATCATGATGAGGAAGTTGGTGAATGGGAATTCAAAGCCATGTATTTCATTCTTTTTTTTTTTTAACATCTTTATTGGGGTATAATTGCTTTACAATGGTGTGTTAGTTTCTGCTTTATAACAAAGTGAATCAGTTATACATATACATATGTTCCCATATCTCTTCCCTCTTGCGTCTCCCTCCCTCCCACCCTCCCTATCCCACCCCTCCAGGCGGTCACAAAGCACCGAGCTGATATCCCTGTGCTATGCGGCTGCTTCCCACTAGCTATCTACCTTACGTTTGTTAGTGTATATATGTCCATGCCTCTCTCTCACCCTGTCACAGCTCACCCTTCCCCCTCCCCATATCCTCAAGTCCGTTCTCCAGTAGGTCTGTGTCTTTATTCCTGTCTTACCCCTAGGTTCTTCATGACATTTTTTTTTTTCTTAAATTCCATATATATGTGTTAGCAAACGGTATTTGTCTTTCTCTTTTTGACTTACTTCACTCTGTATGACAGACTCTAGGTCTATCCACCTCATTACAAATAGCTCAATTTCGTTTCTTTTTATGGCTGAGTAATATTCCATTGTATATATGTGCCACATCTTCTTTACATATATTTCATCCTTAAAACATTTTACGTATCAGTGAATGAGCTGGGGCCCTGCACCGTGTAATGGAGCTCTTCACTTACTGCTGCCTCCGCCACCCCCTCTTCCCTCCAGACACTCTGACTTCGGAAGCAAAATAGCATCGAAGGGGTAGGGAGAACTTTGATTACTGGTTGACTGAAGAATGTTGTGCATCAGCTTTTTCTTGAGCCTGAGAATCATTTCATCTTAACGTTAAATGCGTTCCATCTCCTATGAAGAAAAAGTGTCTTGTCTATGTTAGTAAAATATACATAACATAAGAATGACTGTTTTAACCTTGTTAGGTGTACGGTCCGGTGGCATTAAGTACATTCACACTGTGCAACCATTACTACCATCTGTTCCCACCGTCCATTCCCAGAACTTTTTCATTTTCCCCAACTGAAATTCTGTACCCGTTGAACACTAAGCATTGCCCCTCCCTCCAGCTCTTGGCAACCAGCTTTCTACTTTCTGTCTCTGTGAATTTGACTACTCTAGGTGCCTCTGTAGTCAGAATCCTACAGTATTTGTCCTTTTGTGAAGGGTTTATTTCACTTAACACAATGTCTTCAAGGTTTGTCCCTGTATCAGAATTTCTTTCCTTTTTAAGGCTGAATAAGATTCCATTGTATGTATAAGGCAGGAGATAGATGGGCTCCAGGCTAGACATTGACAACTGGCCTCCTGTTCACACTTCCTGGGGTGAGAAGAAGATGGGCTCCAGGCTGGACATTCATTACCCAGCCCCCTGTTTACATTTCCTGAAGCAAGAGACAAACGGGCTCCAGGACTACATATTTATAACCAGACTCCTGTCTATATTTCGAGATCTGCACCTTGATATAAAAACCAGCAACAGAAATAGGGTAAATAACCAGACATTGGACATTTTTATGGCAGGGACAGAGTGGGACTAAACCCTGTTAAAAGATCAAGAGGTCTGGGCATCCCTGGTGGAGCAGTGGTTGAGGGTCCGCCTGCTGATGCAGGGGACACGGGTTCGTGCCCCGGTCCGGGAGGATCCCGCATGCCGCGGAGCTGCTGGGCCCGTGAGCCGCGGCCGCTGGGCCTGCGCGTCCGGAGCCTGTGCTCCGCGGCGGGAGAGGCCGCAGCAGTGAGAGGCCCACAAACAACAAAAAAAAAAAAAAAAAAAAAAAAAAGATCAAGAGGTCATACATTTCCCATCCTTAGGGCAAGGGAAATACTGCACATGTGCAGAAAGGCTCCTTGGGGGTCAAAAGGAGGGGGCACACCCCATAGTACGTGATGCTAAGGCCGTCCCATAGACCTCTGGGCTGCAATCCATCTTGGAAAAACGTTGCGCACGCATGTTGGGTAGGGTCCTAGGGCAGGGGAGGTGTGGAAAAAGAAACCAGGTAATTGGCCAAAGGTAAACAAAGACCCGGAAGAACTGCCCTGTATGAATGACCTAACCACCTCTTTCCTGGCTCCTTCTCATTCGGGAGGACGCCCACACCCTTCCTAACCGGTGTGCATCTCTGCCTTGCTTCTGTCCTAACTAAACAAACTGTTTCTCTGTGTGCTCTCCCACTTGTTGTTGTGCTGTGTCTCTAATAATAAACTTTGTACCTGTTTTTACAGTTTTGCCTCTGTGAGAAATGCATTTTTCACTGGAGGCAAAAGCTAGGGGGTGTGGTGACTGGGATTCCTGGTTTTCATCCAGGCTCCCCAGGTTCAATTCTTGGGCAGGGAATTAAACGATCTTGCTTCATGCCACCACCCACCGCTGCCTCTCCGAGATCATGTATACACCCCATTTTTTTTATCCATTCATCTGTCTGTGAACATTTGGTTTGGAGGAAAAGTATCTCCAACCCATGGAGCAGAGACAAGATATTTTTCTTTTCATATATTGTCTTATTTTTCCTCTTTGTACACTCCTTGCTCCCTCTCTCCTCCTCTCCCTCCCTCCCCCTCTCTCTCCTTCCCTCCCTCCCTCCCTCCCTTCTCCCCTTCCTCCCCAACCCCAGCCCCTGTAGAAGGAGGATAGAACCACTGCCGTGATGGAGGCGTTTCTTCTGTATTTCAAGTACGAGGAGATGGAGCTACCTTTCCTTTCTCATTTTTCTTTCAGTATAAGAGGGGGTCCTGGGAAAGTTTTAGAATCTGAAATTTAGCTGTAAATGACTTAATATGCTTTTGTACCACTTCCAAACCAAATGCTGTGTGTTCAGATATAAGTTTTTCTTTTCTTTTTTTTTTTTTTTTTTTGCGGTGTGCGGGCCTCTCACTGCTGTGGCCTCTTCCGTTGCAGAGCACAGGCTCCGGACGCGCAGGCTCAGCGGCCACGGCTCACGGGCCCAGCCGCTCCGCGGCATGTGGGATCTTCCCGGACCGGGGCACGAACCCGTGTCCGCTGCATTGGCAGGTGGACTCTCAACCACTGCGCCACCAGGGAAGCCCAGGAGGATAGAATTTGACTGAAGTTTGTTATCATTGGGAATCTCAGGGTATAGTACAATGAGTTCATTTTTTTGAAATTATTGCAATAGAAGTTATCTTTCGGAGCATATTTAGATTCACAGTAAAAGTGAGCAGCAAGCACTCTGTTTGGAGCACTCAGTGGAGCACTCCCATATACTCCCTCCTTCCCCTCTGCCCACACCCACAGCCTCCCCCACAATCAGCATCCCTCACCAGAGGGGTATGTCTGTTACAAGTGATAAATCTACATTGCAACCTCGCTATCATCCCAAACCCATGCTTTACACTGGGTGAATCACTCAGTATCGTACATTCTATTGGTTTTGACAAGTCTGTAACGATATGTATCAACCCTTATAGCATCGCAAAGAATAGTTTCACTACCGTAAGAATTCTCTGTGCCCCACCTACTTATCTCTCCCTCTCCTTAACCTTTGGCAACCACTGATCTTTTTACGGTCTCCATAGTTTTGCCTTTTCCAGAATGTTGGAATCATACAGTATATAGCATTTTCAGACTGGCTTGTCTCACTTAGCATTGTACTATGCATTGAAGGTTCCAACATGTCTTTATTCACGGCTTGATAGCTCATTTCTTTTTAACACTGAATACCATTCTGTTGCCTGGATAGACCACAGTCTACTTATCCATTCACTTACTAAATGATGTCTTGGTTGCTTCCAAGTTTTGGCAATTGTGGTTATAGCTGCTGCAAACATCCATTTGCAGATTTTTGTGTGGACATAAGTTTTCAACTAACTTGAGTACATACCATGGAGCACAATTCCCAGATCATATGTTAAGACTACGTTTAGCTTTGTAACAAACTGTCTTCCAAAGACAGTCATGGAAGTCAATGACTTCCGTTTGGGTTTTACAGGAAACCAGGAGTCCAGGCTTGATGATAATACCTAAGTCGTCACAGGTTGACAGTTTGGATTAAGTGAGAAAATAAATAGGGACATGGTCAGTCATTGACACAGAGCCTGATATAAGATGGTTCCTTTTTTTTTTTTTTAACTCTTGCAGAGCTGTCCAGATGAACTAGAAATGGGGATACGGAGACAGGAGAAGGTTTTTATGACTGGTTTAGTCATTAAGTTATGATTTTTGAAGGCTCAAACCAGAGCCTTCAGTTTTGCAGAAAGGAGAGGAGGAAAGCCTCTGAAGGATTAGGCAGTGGTTTAGGCATCAAGGATAAATACGAAATTGGACAAGAGGCAGGCTTCTTAAACCAGAAGATTGTAAGAATCATGGAACACCATGATAAAAAATGAAGTTGGGAGGGTCAGATGTTTAGAAAGAAAAAAGGCCATTATGGACCCACAATAACTGGTTAGCACTTGCTGATGGAATTAATTTGAAGAATAATAAAGGTTCTTATTTGTGATTAGCCAGAAGATTGTTGTTTAATGGTGGACAGTTTTGTTTTAAATTCCTGTAATGGGAAGATCATGAACCCCATTTCTGTTTTCCCATTATTTCCTCTACTGCAGAGAGAAAAATAGCTCGATTTGCCCTTCAATTTAACAATAGTCAGCGACTGAGAAAAATCATTTGCTGTCGTCATCTGTGTCAGATAAGTGTCACAAGGGCGACCTATAATTATCAGTTGCCACTTCAACAGAGGGGAGCAATTACAGCAAGGGCAGTTTGGTGTTATCTATCAGTGTGACAGGCTTACCAAACTGATGGGTAGTAAATGCACAAGGCACAAGGTTTTAGGATAATTTCCACGTCCAAGAGAGTGGAGCTCTTTGTCAGAGCATGTAAAAATTAGCTGAGCAGATTTCATTCTGATTATTTTTATATATGTTTTGCAAACCTAGCCAGAGCTTCATCTGGGGTCAAATATTGAACGAAACCCAACTATGGGAGATAACTGATTCACGCTTTGTAAAATCTAGGCAGGTTGATATCAACTTGCTCATGGAAAAGGCAAAGAAATTAAGCAATATCATGTGAGTGGCTGTCAGCTGGAGGTAGGTCAGCAACAATATCTGATGGTAATAGCTGCAGCAGTACTATTTATTAGTTAGAAATGGCCAGTAACACAAGAAGAAAACAGACATCATTTTTAATGGCCCCAAAGATAACTCGTCATCATATAGATTTTTTTCTGTGCATTTGTAAATTATATATATTGCCTCTAAGATTGTCCCCATTGATTGCTGCTGCCTTATATTCATGCCCTTGTATAATCCACTCCCCTTGAGTGTGATTAGGTTACAAAAGATTGTGGCTTCTATCTTGGGTGCTCTCTCACTCTGATGGAAGCCAGGGGCTGTGTTGCAAACTCCCACACGGAGAGGCCCTCGAGGCAAGGAACTGAGGGAGGACTCCAGTCAACAGATATTGAGGAATTGAGCCCCTCACTCCAACAACCTGTGCGGAGCTGAATCCTGCCAACAGCCACGTGAGTGAGCTTAGAAGTGTATTTCCATTCGAGCCATCAGTTGGGACTGTAGTGCTGGCTGACAGCATAACTGCAGTCTCGTGAGAGATTATGAGCCAGCCAGGCCTAGCTAGGCCCAGATTTCAGACCCACAGAAACTCTGAGATGGTACGTTTGTTGTTTTAAGTGGCTAAGTATTGGGGTAGTTTGTTATGCAGCAATAGAAAACTAGTATGTAAATGTTTACAAAAATTGGATTAGAGTGTCTTTTGTCAGTCAGAGTTCTAGCAGCAAACAGAAGGCACCCACCTGGGATTTTGAAGAGAAACTTGGGCAGTGTTAGGAAAATCAATAAGGTACGAAGAGGCAGCCAGGGCTTACAACAGTGGGAAGCCATTATCCTCCCTAGACCTGAAAGAGAAAGGGAGCCAGAGAGGAGGCTGTTTCATAGTAGCAGTGTTATAGAGGAATGCAACACTTGCCAGAACTGGGTTTAGGCAGGGAGGGAGCAGAGAAGAAATACCCTGACCTCTTTCTCTGGCCATCCTCAGATCTGCCCATGACTCTCATTGGCCAAACCCTACTGGAAACCAGGGGGCAGTTCCTACCGGTCAGCTTTCTAGGACAGAAAACAAAAGAAGAGAAAGTAGGGAGTGGATCTGCTGGGGGGCATAAGGACAGAAACCAGCATATGCAAATGCTCTTGTGCAACTGTTTTTATTTTGACCATCCTTCTATATTATTAAAGATTCTTCTACATCATGGTTTTAAATAGCTACATATGGATACTAGAACCAAATGATCTCAATCATGCAATGCTGAACATTTTTGGTTGTATAAAAATTTGTCTTTTGTTATGAAAACGGTGAAATGAATATGCTTATAGTCATATTTCTATGGATTAAAAAAATATAATTCCTTAGAGTACAATGCAATAAGTAGAACAATTGAGGACAAAGAAGATTTTTTAGGGTTTTGATATATCTTATCATATCACTCACCAGAAAAGTTGCTTTGATGCTCCCCCTATAAAAATCTTTGCCTATTTGATAGGTTTGAAAAGTGCTGTATTGTTTTAATTTTCATTTTGATGTTATTAAGGAATTTAAAATATTTTCACATGTTCATTAGCTACTTATTTTTCTTCCTTTGTGACTTTCCCCATTTTTTTCTATTGGTATTGGTGTTTTTCTTATTGATTTATAGGAACTATTTAGAATTAAGAATTCTTTGTTGTCATATGTGCTGCAAATATTTTTCCTAGTTAAAAAAAATCTCATACATAAACCTGTTTCTTTACCTCAAGAATATTAAAATATTTACCTTTTCCTTCTAGTATTCTAATAAATTATATCAAGTGAGAATTTTAATCCATTTGGAACTGTTTTTGAAGGTAAAGTGTGAGACAGGGATGAAACATAATTTTCTTCTAAATAGTTATCTAACTGTCCCAAAGCCATTTATTGAAAGGACAGTCTTTTTTTGTTTTCCTCACTGATTCAAAATGGAAACACAAATCCACATGGAAAGTATAACCTTGATTTTATTACTTAAAGGGTTCCTTTCCGTTATATATATTTTTGCATATGGGTTAAAATATGCATATGGGTTAAGATACATGAATATTTTTATTGCAAATGATTCTATTATTTTATTTTTCAATAAAGATCAGTAACAGGAACTTGGAGCTTGGGTCCAGTTCTGGCTAAAGATTATGTCCTTTATTTCCCCTAAGCTGGACCTAATTTGTTTTTTTCGATGTATTGTTTTTGACCTCCTGATAATTTTTGTAAATACTACGAATATTTCGGAACTAAAGTGAACTTGGCTTACAGTGGTAGATTTAATTGAGGAAGACAATATTATTAGTATAATTTCATATGTTTAGTGCAAACCAGTACTTATCTCATTTGGTAGATTTTTTAACTAGATGATCTGAGGATATACTCTGCCTGCAATGTGGTGACAATGACAGTGCATTGTAATGTTCCATTTAAAAGGCATGCACAAGTGGTAATGGATCTTTCTGTAAGCATTTCATGAAAGGAAGGCCCCAGGTCATGTTTGTACATCTGTATTTCCTAAAGGGTTTCCAGTGGCATCATGTAATACCTGATGAAGCTTTTACCTCTGAACGATAGAAGAGAACATAACATTTCTGTCTTGCTCTCTTAGATCACTCACTCTGGGGAAAACCAGCTGAGGACACTCAAGCAATCCTCTGGAGAAGTCTACGTGGTGAGAAACTGAGGCCAACTGCCAACAGCTAGCACTAATTTGGCAGGTATGGAAATAGGCCATTTTGGAGGTGGATCCTCCAGTCCCAACAACTCTTCAGATATAGCCCTAGCCGATGCCTTGACTGCAACCTCATCAGAGAGACCCAGAGCCTGAACTGAGACAGGCTTGTTGCCGAAATTAGCCTCTGTACACCGGTGCCGATTTAAATCTGGGAGACAGAGTTTTGTGTGAAGTAGAAAGAAATCGCTTTATTGCTTTGCCAGGCAAAGGGGACCACAACAGGCTAATGCCCTCAAGACTGTATGTCCCACCCTAGACGGGGGTAGTGAGGAGTCTTTAACAGTGTTCAGGGAGCAGGGCGTGATCAGCTCGTGGACATTCTTCTGATTCGTTGGTGGTGAGGAAATTGGGAGTCAGCATCATCAACCTTCTGGTTCCAGCCGGTCTGGGGTCTACGTGCTTGTGGGCAGCATACGGTTAATTTCTTCCACCTGGTGGCGGTTTCAGTATCTGCAGAACAGCTCAAAGGACATGGCTCCGAATATTATCTATAGACCTTGGGGAAGAACTAAAGGTCCTTGACTTTGTTTAATGGCCAAAGTATTATTATTTTGTCTTGCTTGACTGTGTTGCTTTCTTTCTGCATTTTGTCACTTCTCTGATTAAATTTATTCTTTGACTAAAGTTTTTCTACAGACAAAAGTCAGGCAGAGGACATGGGTGGGGTCTATTCCAGGAAGGCCTCGTAGTGTCCTGCTAGGTTACAGGCTGGGACCTGGGACCCTTTGCAGCAATGCTTGCACCTGGACAAACGTCTCGTCAAGCAACAAACACAAAGAAACTCCAAGGGGCTAAAAATAACTGCGTGCATGCGCATTTGGGGCAAATTATGAACAAGATACAAAAAGCCCCAAAACCTAACTTCCACATCTGAGGAGTCGGGAGCAAAAGCATGGTAGCGCACATGATCCTTGCACACAGCACCACCAAGAGGATGGGCACCCCACCCAAGCCACCCCTGCAGCCTGACCCCCGGACCTGCCCCTACCCTCGCCCCATGTAAGGGACCAGCTTGCCCTCCCCTCAGGGAGCAAGCAGGGCCACCTGTTACTTGTTTTCATGCCGTGCTGCTACAGTACGAGTCCCAATAAAGCCTTGCCTGAATTTCTCGTCTGGTGTTTTTTCAATTTCTGTTGATTAAGGAGTCCAAGAACCCTGGCCGGTAACAGAACCACTCAGGTAAGCCACTCCCAGATTTCTGGGGGTTCAGAATTTGAAACCCTGAAGGCATTCTGCTAATCATTTCTAGAACATCTCAACTAGAAGAGAATATTGACTATAGAAGTGGTATGAAAGACATTGAAGAAAGGCAAAGAACCTAAGGCTATTGCAAAGGTTTTGAAGAAATATGATGAGGTCATTAAGTAACATTTCAAGCCTGGGTCTGCTATGTTCTCTGTAGCTTTGGGTTGGTTAGTGAACCTCTTGGAGCATCAGGATTCTCTGTAAAATGAGGATGCTAACCGTGCTTACCTTACGAAGTGGCTGTATTAGAGCACCACATCTGAGATGCAGTTGGCTCTTAATAGAAGGAAACTTAGAAGGTATTTGTTTGAAAAATGTAAAGGCAAGTCCACTGCCAGAAACTTTAAGTACTTAAAGTGGTCTTTGAAGTGTGCAACTGATACTACAGCTGACAAGATGAGCAAGTAAATAACCGAACAAATAAATTATATTAAGTGCAAAAACTGCTGGTAAGAAGTAGAGGACATTAATTTTTAGCTCGAATAAGGAAATTTTTGAAATGTTTTTCTATATTTAATAATTTTCTGATAATGAACCTGTTTTATGGAAAATGAGACAAAATTTCTACAGGCGAAACCAACAGATAAATGCAAATAACTCATTGGAAGCCACAGGTCTCGCCCGCTGAAGCTAGTCCTGCCTCTCCACGGCCCCGCCTTCCACTATAGCCACGCCTCTTTTGGGTTTACGGTTAGGCTTCACCCTTTCCTCATCATCGGGCTCGCTACGCCTGGTTCCCAGTCGAGGCTCGTTTGCTCGCGAGAGTTCCTCCACCTGGCCCACTCAGAAGCTGTAGGAAACGGAGGCAGAGAAGAGTCGCGAGACTTGACCACACTTTCCAGGCTCCGCCCCTCCTTCCTGGCCCTCCTTCTGGCCCAGCTTCCCCGTTGCACGTGCAATTGTGTACTTGTGGTTCAATCTCACGTGGCCACGGTAGTGCCGGCGTTACATGCCCCGCCTCCAAGATGGCGGCGCCCAGTGCCGGGGCTCACGACCTGAGTCGGCTCAGCTTTGAATTATAACCTTGACTGAGTCTATGTGGCCATGGACCGGCCTGGGTTCACAGCCTCGCTGGTGGTGAGTATCGGGCGGTAGAGTGGGGGCGCTAGGGGTGCCGGAGGCTTCCCTGGCCTAGCACCTCCTTCCGGTTTTGCGCGCTGAATCATCCCCGGGTCACCGGTCACCCGGTCTGGGAGGAAGCACGGGGCTCCTGGGCCGCGCCGGGCCTCGTGTCAAGGTTCTGAGTTTCCTACCTGTGTGACAGAAAGAGACGGGGGTGGGATAGGGGTGGCACTTGACTCATAGTCTTCCGCACCGCGGTTTACCTAACGGTAAAAGAAAAGTTTAAATTGTATACTGTAACCATACTCTGGAGAGCTTGGCAATGAATGAAATATATGTAACAAAACTCTTGAGTCGCTCACAGACCTGGTCAAGACTGTGGTTTCCTTTTGCTGTATCATTTTTCAGTCTCGGAAAGTGACGTATCCGTTCATTCACCTTATATATAATCTGCTTAGTTTGCTTCCGAGCATTTTTCTAGGCTTTGGGTATGGTATATACTGCTGAACACAAATAGCCGCGCGTTGAATACGTCAGTGGTGTTTGATTCCTTAGAAAACAACGAGAATCAACGTGTCTTAACATCAACCCCCACCCCCCAAATCCTTTAATAAATACTTTGAAACCTTTCTTAGGACAGGTTCAGTAGGGGATACTAGATACAGTAGTGAACAAGACAGATTGGCTGCCTATGTTTTCACTGTAGGAGAGCGGGCAGAGGCAGAAAATAGACAAGAACCTTTTCAAAAGCTTTTCCTGAGAGATGGAGGCCTAGAGGACTTTCTTCGTTTAATTATCAAATGTTTTTGCAGGTGTTGGAGATAACATGGTGAACAAGATAGACCTGGCCGCACGGGTCAGGTGGTGGAGGCAGAAGGGGTGAAATGAGTGTTATCATAAATGACGATGAGGGTTAGTTTCAGAGTGTATGGAAAGATGTGGAAGGAGGATCTTACCCAGACTGGTGGAATGATGGTTTTAAATCTAGATTTGTTGATATTTGTAGAAGCTAGGTTTTAGAGATGCAAAGAAATATGTTACCCCGTTGAAGACGTTTTCCTGTCCAGCTGGTGAGATGGCAGTAGTACTTGTGACAATCCACATTGCTCTGACGGGAACTAGGGTAAGCTCTTTGCATACATCATCTCATTTAAGCCTGACAAACAATTGAAGTCTTATCCTAGTTTTCCAAATGAGGGAACTGAGGAATAGTATGTTAGATAATTTGTCCAAAGTCACACAAGTGAGATACATTTCGTGTGTGTAAGTGTTGGAGCTCAGATTCCAAGCAGTGTAACATGGAATTCCATTTACTGCTCCTTGAGACTATCGCTGAAGTCAGCAACAGTAGCAGTTGCTAAAAACAGGTGAGTGTCAGAGTTAACAAAAGAAAAATTGTATTAAAATTTATTTAAAATTAATTTTATTAAAGAAGGGTACACATGCATACTTCTTTTTTCGTCGTTACAGAGGGTAAAATTGGGATCGATTGGTAGAAATTTCAAGGAAGTTAGATCTCATTCCTGGTGAATTCATTTAGCATGCAGTTTATCTGCCATGTGTTCTGTCTACTGGTACTGTGATTGCCCTTGGAGATTTGATGGCAAACAAACCAAGGCTATATGATAAGTACTGTGAAAGGAATGAACTGAGGGGGGAGAGAGAGAGAATAATATTGGAAAACCTACTTTAGATGGAGTGCCCTAGGAAGGCCCTGAGGAGCTAACGTTTAAGCTAAGACCTAACAGGTAAGGGGCTAGTCATTTTGATGAGCAGAGGGGAAAGTTCAGAGGGAGCAGCACGTGAGAAAATCCTCAGGTGGAAAGGGTTCAGGATGTGAAGGTGGTGGATGAGGCGTAGTGGGTGAGGGTAGTGTGACAGAGGCTGCTGTTGGAGAGCTAGACAAAGCCTGCCGAGGTGAGTCTTGGTGGTCAGTGGAAAGGAATTTGGATTTTATATAAAGCATGATGAAAGCCATTAGAGGGTTTTATTATTGAAGTAGTCCGGAAATGGAGGGGCCCCCCCTTTTTTTTTTTTAATGGTTGGGAGCGTCTTTGAGGAGGCTAAGCACTCCTCAGGGAGTTCTGTTTTGTTTACTACTGTGTGACCAATGCCTGCCACTTCGAAGGCACTCAGTGCTTGTTGGGTGAATGAATGCAGCTTCACGTTTGCAGAAGTCTTGAGCCTCGGCTTCTAAGGATTAAGTGAGATGTAGTACGGAGCCTGACGTAGAGCACATATTTACCTGTTTCCTTCCTGAAGTTTCTGGAGCAGGATTGAAGGGCTGTAGAGCTGAATAAGGAGAGAGCTTCTGGCATGTTAAGTTTTCATTTGGAGCACAGAGCAGACTATTCAGAAAAAAACCTCCAAGAGTACAGTCACTGGTGCATGCTTTTAGGAGAGCAGTTTGAAATAAGTATTAGTGACCTAAAGATGTTCATAACATTTAGCTCAGTGAAGATAATAGGAAAACATGAAATAAGAGAGGAATGGTTAGGTAAATGATGATAGACGCATTTCATGGACTATTTAGGGGCCGTTGGTAACAGTGCTTGTGAAGAGTATGTGCTATGATACTAACATGGAAAATGCTTATGAGATTTAAAAAAAAGAAAAAATACAACACTGTACCTGTATACATCTGGTTCATGCCTAATTAAAACTTGGTAGCCAAGGGGAGTTGGTTCCAGGTCCGCTGTGGATACCAAAATCCACAGATGCTCAAGTCCCTTATATAAAATGATGTAGTATTTGCATGTAACCTATGCACATCCTCCTGTATACTTTAAATCATTTCTAGATTACTTATCATACCTAATACAAGGTAAATACTGTGTAAATAGTTGTAAATACAATATAAATGTTATGAAAATAGTTGCCTGCATGCAGCAAATTGAAGTTTTGCTTTTTGGAACTTTCTGGAATTCTTTTTTTTTTTTTTTTTGCGGTACGCGGGCCTCTCACTGTTGTGGCCTCTCCCGTTGCGGAGAACAAGCTCCGGACGCGCAGACTCAGCGGTCATGGCTCACGGGCCCAGCCGCTCCGCGGCACGTGGGATCCTCCCAGACCGGGGCACGAACCTGTGTCCCCTGCATCATCAGGCGGACTCTCAACCACTGCGCCACCAGGGAAGCCCTCTTCTACTTTTTTCAATGCAAAACAAACAAACATACTTCCAAACCACTCTTTCCTTCCAGCCTGACTCTTCTCTCCCTTTCAGTACTTAGCTGTTTCATCGACCTTGTAGTTCATCTGGGTTGTTACTTGAGTGAAACCGAAAGCATCCGTGTCTCAGTTACTTTATTTTTTTAAATTTAAAAAATTTTTTTATTTATTTTACATCTTTATTGGAGTATAATTGCTTTACAGTGGTGTGTTAGTTTCTGCTTCATAACAAAGTGAATCAGTTATACATATACATATGTTCCCATATCTCTTCCCTCTTGCGTCTCCCTCCCTCCCACCCTCCCTATCCCACCCCTCCAGGCGGTCACAAAGCACCGAGCTGATCTCCCTGTGCTATGCGGCTGCTTCCCACTAGCTACCTACCTTACGTTTGGTAGTGTATATATGTCCATGCCTCTCTCGCTTTGTCACAGCTTACCCTTCCCGCTCCCCATATCCTCAAGTCCATTCTCTAGTAGGTCTGTGTCTTTAATTCCTGTCTTACCCCTACGTTTTTCATGACATTTTTTTTCTTAAATTCCATATATATGTGTTAGCATACGGTATTTGTCTTTCTCTTTCTGACTTACTTCACTCTGTATGACAGACTCTAGGTCTATCCACCTCATTACAAATAGCTCAGTTTCGTTTCTTTCTGTGGCTGAGTAATATTCCATTGTATGTATGTGCCACATCTTCTTTATCCATTCATCCGATGATGGACACTCAGGTTGTTTCCATCTCTGGGCTATTGTAAATAGAGCTGCAGTGAACATTTTGGTACATGACTCTTTTTGAATTATGGTTTTCTCAGGGTATTGTCTCAGTTACTTTTAACTGGGTTACAGGTGAAGGAACCTCGGCAAGTGTTGGTGCTCTGCAGTGTGAAGTGCAGGCAGTCCTTTGCGTGTAATTTGGGGCTGGAAAGATGAATGTGCGAGTGGACGTCATGCAAAGTGATTTTAATAATTGATGAAAACGATTATTTAACGACCTTTAAAAATTCTTGTCAATGTTAATAACTCTCTTACTGTAGATTGTGAAGTATAGGGAAACAGAAAAAAAAGAAGTAAAGCTTACATTTAGTACAGTGTAATTTAAAACATTAAGATTGTATTTCTTTGTTAAAAAAAAAAGTATCAGAAGTAATTTTAAGTCATATAACTTGCAGTACAGAACAAGTGTTCCTTTAACGTGGAGGTTTTTGCTGGCACAGCTTGCTCTGGGACATCTTTGTCCTTTTCGTCCCAGCCTCTTTCCCCGTATGTGGTAAGTTCGCCTTCACTCATTTTCCTCTGGCTGCATGTCTGGAATCTGTCCAATGACAGCAGTGTCGATATTCCCACAGCTAATTCTTTTGTAACTCCTTTTACATTTGATTTGAATGTAACTTTCAGTGTTAACCACTTGTCATTTATTTGCCCTGCTTTCATGTTTGTTGGCCAGTTCCCTCTTTCAATTATTCATTTTTGTGAAATGTCACTGTGGTCACTGTAATTCAAGTGTCCTGTTAGAGGACTTGTGTTCCTTATGGCAACTGAGATGCATGCGTGTCGGTGCTGTGCAAAGCAAGGACTGCTTGTACTGTTTTTTTTTTTTAATTGTTATTTTGTTGTTTTCTTTTCTTACTTTAGGGAGGTGGTTCTGAAAAAGCTTCTTCATAATATTTGTGTCTTCTCACTGGACCTGCCCTTCTGCTGAGAACCACTGGCAGAAAGGGACTTGAGGGCAGTGGCATGGATTATGTTGCCTAGGCTTCTTAGGTGGGGTAAGAAAACAGAAGAAAAGAGAAGAATGAAGTTGAAGGGACGTTTTCAGTGTTTATTGCCTCATCCGTTTCTTTTCTGGAAGGCAGCTTCCTAGTCTGCTTTCTGGAGTCAAGGCAGTTAGTATCTAATGATGAAGCATTGACTCCATATCTCTAAGGGATTGGGAATTATGCTGTACATTCTCGAGCTTGCTTTGTGTGACTTGTTTCTTTCTGTCATTTAGGTCACAGTGGGCAGGTCTTCCTTTTTTTGCTCATTTTTGTGTTGAGTAGGGAGTCACCTAGACAGAGGTATATTCTCAATTTTGATCCATCAGTGGAGCATGCAAGGCACCCTTGGAGACCACCAGTTGTCTGGGGCCACAATCGAGAACCACTGCCGTGATGGAGGCATTTCTTCTGTATTTCAAGTACTAGGAGATGGAGCTACCTTTCCTTTCAGTATAAGAGGGGGTCCTGGGAAAGTTTTAGAATCTGAAATTTAGCTGTAAATGACTTAATATGCTTTTGTACCACTTCCAAACCAAATGCTGTGTGTTCAGATATAATTTTTTTTTTTTTTTTGCGGTATGCGGGCCTCTCGCAGAGCACAGGCTCCGGATGCGCAGGCTCAGCGGCTATGGCTCACGGGCCCAGCCGCTCCGCAGCATGTGGGATCATCCCGGACCAGGGCATGAAACCGGGTCCCCTGCATCAGCAGGCGGACTCTCAACCACTGCGCACGGGGAAGCCCCAGATATAAGTTTTAAATATTAAAATTTTAATGGTACACACAGAATTTGAGTAACAAAATGCCAAATAGAGGGAAGATAAATGTTGTACCCACAGTTTTTCCACCTCCATGCATCAGGTATTGTTACCTGTTTAACCAGACATGTGTGTGAGCCTTTGCTCTGGTACTTGGGAAGAGCAAGAGCCTGGAAGATATGGTCCCTACCCTCAGGGGTGTGCAGTCAAGTGGGAGCAGACATTTAACAGAAAATAAAACAAAAATTAACCATGTAATTATGCATGGTGATAAAAAGTAACCATTTACTGAACACTTTAATGTGTTCTTATGCAGTTTTTTCAGAGCAGAAATCATACGTTTACAATTTTGTCTTCTCTTTTTTTTTTTTGTATTCTGGTTAAAAAAAAAATAACCCATAAATTCACATCCAAGCATCATAAAGAAATTTGAACAGTAGTGTTTCTCAGTTTTTTGAGTTTGATGCTGAATCGTTCCTGCACACGTCGCGTGATTTGGTTTTCTGTTGTGTGAATCCATGGGTGATTCTTGTCCAGGGAGCAGAATTTGAGGAAAGCTTTTCATTCATTATTGGTAAGGAAAGACTTGAATTTATCGATTTTGTATATACATTTATAGTTCAGTTTAATATATGAATGTAATCTTCAGTCGTTGGTCAAGTCCTCCTTTGGCTTTCACATGGTTTTTAATATTGGCCTGTCAGAAATAGGGCATCAGCAAACTTGGAAGGATATTTACAGTAACATAACACTAAAAATGATAACTGATACTTATTGGTAATTGAGGCAGGCATTTTGCTAAGCATGTAACAGGCTCATGTAGTTGTATTTAATTCTCATTTAATCTCACTCAGTTCTCAAAAACTCTGTGAAGTATAGGTAGTATTATTTTTCCCCTTTCATGCATGAAGAAATGTGGGCTTACCTAGGTTTAATAGCTTTCCTAGGGAGACCCAGTTGAGATTGAAGCCAGGTCTGCGTGTCTGTTGCCAAAGCTGTAGTCTAAGGCAATATTTAATCTGAAAGAATTTCTGGAGAAATGGAAGAATACGCAAGTCAAATTCTAGAACCATTATTGTGTTCCTGAGAATAGCCTTACCAAACAACACTGATCCTGCGCAGTCTTTTCCATCAGGAGGTGATGAAAGGCACAGGATTTCTGGAAAAGACACCCTGAATATACCACAAAGCTGTCACTGGAGCTGTGGAATGCCAAGAAGTATAGCAGCAGGTAATGCCAGGTTTCATTTGTCACAGTGCTATGGCAGACTGCAGCAGGGACAACCAGAGAGTGATTTGCTGCAGTTTTTCTTGTGAATGTTGAATCTTTCTGTAAAGTGTTTTCTCATCATCTTACATTTCCATGTGATTCAGAACAACAAACAAGTGTGGAAGCCCTGCTCCATCCCAGGCACTGGGTTATATATTTAGGAGGGCCAAGGTCACTGACCTGGCTTCTACTCTGAAGGATCTAGTGTCAGCCACGGTGGTTAGTACTGAAAGTGAAATGTAAACAAAGTTATTCCGGGGAGTTAAGGAAGTAGCCTTTAATTCTGACTGGGAGACTGGGAAAGGCTTCAGGAGGGATATGGCGTTTGGTCACAGTCTTAACAATGAAATGGAGTTTGGCAGGTGTCTGTGTGTGTGTATGTGTATGTATTTGTGTGTATGTAATGGCCGGGGGGAGCAGGTGGTCTGCTGGCTGTAGTATACAGAAGACAAGAGGCTTGGAAGGGCCTTCCAGGCTGAGAGAAAAACCTAAGCAGGAGCACAGAATTGATAAGTTTCAGGATGTTTTTGGGAAACAGACTAGTCAGAGTGGAGGAGGCTCAAGATCAAGAGTGTGCCAGATGAAGCTGAACAGGTAGTTTAGGGTCCAGGGGTCGAGGTTCTGAGTTACCCCTTACTGAGTGCCTACTGTATACCAAATGTGACCAGTGAATTTGGGTGGTGGTGGTTGTTTTTTTTTTGGTGAGGGAATATTAATTTGAGGAGCTCTACTTTTGTATGTTTTTAGTACTCATTGCAAAACTTGAACAGTACAAAAATCAACAAGATAATAATAAAAATGCTCCTCATCTCGACTGTTTTTCCACAGAGATAATAACTTCTAACAGTTTGGTGTGTGTGGTTCCAGACTTCTGATTATGCATAGACAAAAAAATAACACATTTCTTTGAAAGGTGGGATTATACAGCATATATTGTTCTGTAGCTTATTTGATTAATTTAAGAATATAACATGTTTCTGTATCAGCAAGTTCAGGTTGATCTCATTCTTTTAAAGGCTGTGTAGCAATCGTTATTCTGATATAATACAACTTATTAGGTTATTTCTAGTTTTTTACTGTTAGAAAGAATTCTGTAGTAAACATTCTTGTATATTTATGAACTTATTTTTGTGGAAGAAATGTTTAAAAATAAAATAACTGGATCAAGTATTTTATAGTTTAAAATTTTCATTTTGCCAAATTGTCCTTCAATAGATTATAATAATTTGTTTATGTTAACACCCATAACTATTTCCGTATTTTTAATCTTTTATAATGTAATTGGGAAATTTAAAATTTTGTTTTTATTTGATCACTGATGGTGGGGAAGCACATTTTCATAATTTTGTTGGCTGTTTATATTTTTTCTTTTGGGAATTGTTTGGTCCTGTGTTTTGCAATTTTTAAAAAAATTGATGTACCTTTTTTAGGTTGCTTTGTAGTACCTTCTAAGATATGGTTAGTAACCTTTTGTTATAGTCATTAATTCATGTGTTTTTCAAATAGTTACTGAGTGCCTACTATGTACTGGGTGCTGGGAACATACTGGTGAACAAAACAGGTATGGATCTTATAGTTTCATGGAACATACAGTCTTTGAAGAAATGGTCAGATGCTCAACTACAGAAT
Organism: Aethalodelphis obliquidens; assembly: GCF_003676395.1. Classification (NCBI taxonomy): domain Eukaryota; kingdom Metazoa; phylum Chordata; class Mammalia; order Artiodactyla; family Delphinidae; genus Aethalodelphis; species Aethalodelphis obliquidens. Next base: position 14,171,250 of record NW_020837966.1, read on the forward strand.
TAGAATTCTTATCAGTGTGTGGAGACATGAGGGTGTAAACCTAGACTGGGGGATTAGGGACACAGTCCTAGGAATGAGGAAAATCAGATGACTTGGACGAAAAGAGAGATCAAGGTGGTAAGAAGGTACCCAGCAAAGGGCTAACGATGGAGTTAAGGGTGGAGAGGTAGATGGGGGACAGAACTTGTAGAGCCTTGTAGGCTGTACTGTGATTTTGTTCTTCATCCTAAGGGCTTTTGGAAACTTTGAAGAGTGTCAAGATGAAATTGAAATTTGTATTTTACACAGACAATGTTAGTGTAGAGGGTGAAGGAGCGCTGTGGGGAGAATGGATGGTGGAGGGGGAAGAAGGCAAGTATCACAGGAAGCAGAAGCCACAGCTCTCCAATGAGGTGGTTAAAGTCACTGGTGGCCACTTTGTTGTGGGGGAAACTGAGAATGTCAGGGAGGGATGTTTCCCCGAGAAGCCATGTTAATGTTTTGCCTGGTTCTTTTTAGTTGTGGTCTAGGCCAGGGGCCTGTGATGATTTTGCTTAGTTAAATTAGACGGATGGTTTGATTTTGTCCTGTAGTTGAGCAGGAGTGAGTTTTTTTGTTTTTGCTTTGTTTTTTTCTGTTTTGCCAGCTTCATGTAATCTTGACTTTTTTTCAACTCCCAGAGGAATTTCAAAGGGTCTAATTTCACTAATTATACACTTCCTCTCTACAGCCTGCCAGCACTTTTTCCATTTTTAAATTAAGGTGGTGCTGTGTATTTTATCTGTATGATATCAAGGTCTCAATAAATTGTTATGCTATGGTAAGGCTTGCTGGTTATCTGGTTTATGTTCTCTTTCTTTGGACTTTGTCTAGCACTTAGGATTTTCAGTGTAAGGTACCATAAATCTTGGAACTAACCCTTTGCCTGGTAACCTTTTTTTAAAATTTTTTTTTAATTTTTAAAGATTTTTTGGCCGCACTGCATGGCATGCAAGATCTTATATCCTTGACCAGGGATCGAACCCATGTCCCCTGCAGTGGAAGCATGGAGTCTTAATGGCTGGACTGCCAGGGAACTCCCGCCTGATAACATTTTTGATAAGTGATCATAGATAAAACAAATTTCTCAGGCTAAAGAAAAAAAGAAATTAGTAGAGTCCCTTATAATTCAGTTGATGCTGGCTTGATGAAAGATTATAAGCATTCCTTAAAGTTTTTGTTTAAATCTTAGATATGTTGCTATGTGTCTAAATACATAGGTAATTCTTAATGTTCTTTTAGCAGCATTTTTTTCAGTCTCATGAATTTAAGTGACATTTGAGTTTTAGAAGTTTGAAATCCACAGAAGCAATTAGTAACTCTTGATTCATGATTTACTAGATAAATAGATTCAATCTGGTCATTTTATTCTCAGATGATTAGAATTCTGATGAAAGGAGGGCTGGAGAATCAATGCATGCAAAGTAGCTAAATAGATTAAAAGAGTAATTCGCTTATTGATTAAAATTTAGCAGTAGATAGCAAGCATCGCTCTGAACCCACTCCTAAGATTAAAGAGAAAATTAGAATGAAGCGCAGCTATTTTTAAAGAAACCAGTCATATCAGTCATTCTCACCAAGATTTTAGTTCTTGCGTTTTGAGAAAATGAAGAGGCAGGCAAAATATTTTATTACCTACTGAATTTTATAAAATCCTTAAAGAATAAGTGAGAAGAGTGTTGAAAAAGTTGGCTTTTTTTTCTTTTTAACTTTGCTACGTTACTTGTGAACTTTTTCCCTTGACTTAGAAAAGGCCACCTTTATATCTGGGAAGAAATCCCACATTGTCATTCTTTTACTCCCACTTGTGGTGCTCTACTGGCACATCTCTGTGTTCTTTTGGTGACAACTTTTTAGGTCATTTGCAGAGTATCCCGCATGGTCTTTGGGGTTCTGTCATGCCTTTCAGGCTGATCATATGGTATTAACGTATATGGTAATGTACTTTTCTCTTTCTTTTTCTTTTTTTAAAAATTTTATGTATTTTTGGCTGCGTTGGTTCTTCATTGCTGCACGTGGGCTTTTCTCTAGTTGTGGCGAGTGGGGGCTACTCGTCATTTCATTGTGTGGGCTTCTCACTGCGGTGGCTTCTCTTATTGTGGAGCACAGGCTCTAGGTGAGTGAGCTTCAGTAGTTGTGGCTCGTGGGCTCTAGAGCTCAGGCTCAGTAGTTGTGGCACACGGGCTTCAGTAGTTGTGGCTCGTGGGCTCTAGAGCTCAGGCTCAGTAGTTGTGGCATATGGGCTTCAGTAATTGTGGCTCGTGGGCTCTAGAGCGCAGGCTCAGTAGTTGTGGCACACGGGCTTAGTTGCACCGCGGCATGTGGGATCTTCCTGGACCAGGGCTCAAACCCGTGTCCCCTGCAGTGGCAGGCAGAGTCTTAACCACTACGCCACCAGGGAAGTCCCTATGGTAATGTACTTTTCTAGTGTACACTAATTTTTAATAATTACCTATACTAACTAATTGAAAAATAGACATTATTGCATTTCTCATCAGGGTAATTTCATTTTTCCAATGAAGTTTTGCAGTGTTTTTTTTTTTGCTGTATGCGGGCCGCTGATCATTGCGGCCCCTCCTGCCGTGGAGCACAGGCTCTGGACGCGCAGGTCCAGCGGCCATGGCCCACGGGCCCAGCCGCTCCGCGGCACGCGGGATCCTCCCGGACCGGGGCACGAACCCGTGCCCCCTGCATCGGCAGGCAGACCCCCCAACCACTGCGCCACCAGGGAAGCCCCTTGCAGTGGTTTTATGGTGAGTGGCAAGTAGAGCAGAAAGTGTTTGCTAGGCACTAACCTTTGTACCACTTGAGCATTCTGTAAACCCAAAGGATGGAAACAGCGTATCATTTTGAACTCTGCCTGTATGTTTAAATAGTACTGATTCTTCTTTTTCTGTGTCATGGAATATATAGTTTTTAATGTCTGCTTTTACTTTTTGAATAGGTAATATATTCACATGGTTCAAAATCCAAAAGATAGGAAAAGTTAGCAATTCAGTTTAAAACTTACTATGTAGGAACTGTATTGAGAGTTGCCTCTGTAGTTCTACCTGCTTACTGTGAAATGGTATTGATTCATATCTTTAAATGATGCCTTTAGACCTTGTGTGTTGACCTTTCTTTGACAGTCTCTGAGTTCATATTTTTCTGAGTCTCTTTTTGCTTTGACTAAGCTGTAACCAGTTTTTAAAATATTCTGTATATACTAGTGTAATCATGAGGTGAAAACTTAGTTTTTAATCAGGTTTTAAAGTGCAGCTTCTCCAAAGCAACATGGTATCTCTTGGGAGATGACTAGTTTGGGTCAGCTTTTAATGTCCTCTAGGAATTTAGCTCTTTTTTTTCCCCGTTCATTTATTCACTTAAAAAGTATCAAGGAATTTTCAAATATACACAAAGTAGAGAGGATACCATAGGAATCCTTACATGTGTGATTCTTAAAATATGGATCTAGATTCACAAGGACCATTACCATTTAGAATGTAAGTCTGAAAACAATTTTTTTCTTAATGCAGATTCACTACTCATTAGTTAAAAAGGCAAAAAATATAACATTTGGTGTAATTTGGAAAGATCACTGAGATAAATTGTCAAATGAAAAAAACAAGGTGCAGCATACCACCTTTTACTTAAAAAAAAAAGGTAAAATAAAATACATATTCATATTTGCTTGTATATGCCTAAAGTAACTTGGGAAGGACACAATAAGAAACCAAAACTGGTTGCTTGGGTTTTTAGGGACAGGGAAGGAGACTTTGAACTCTTTACCTTTCTGAGGTTTGTTTGTTTACTTTTTTGAACCCTATGAAATCATTAAAAATAAATTTGAAATTTATTTTAAAATTATTAAAAATCATTAAACTTTTTTTTTAAAACAGAATATGTAATATAAAATTTACAACTTGAAAATATATCACAGTAATGCTTATTTTCCCAGGACAGTCTGTAGATTTAGGTAAGAGGTGTTTTGACTGTACCAAAGTAGTCTGTGGTATACTTTAAAACCATACTTAAAGAAATATGCTTTAAAAACTACCCCATCCCCCAAATGGCAATTTATTTTATTGTAACCTTTTTTTTCTTTTTCTTTTTTTTTAAAGGCTGGTGGGGTAGCAGGTGTCTGTGTTGACTTGATATTATTTCCTCTGGATACCATTAAAACCAGGCTGCAGAGCCCCCAAGGATTTAATAAGGCTGGTGGTTTTCGTGGAATATATGCTGGCGTTCCTTCTGCTGCTATTGGATCCTTTCCTAATGGTAAAAATTATATTGGTATTATCACTGCTTTATATAAAGCCAAGATAATGGGATTTATTTTCAGAATGGTATGTGGTCCAATCCTATATAGAATTCCTTATATGATTGATGTAGTTGATCTCCTGAATTTATTTTCTATTCATTAATCCATTATTTTTGACTCAGCTGGTGCTATAGATTCCATTCTAGTGTATTTGTAATAAAAAAATGAGCAATCTTTAAATGAGTGGTTTTTGTTGTTGTTAAAACTCCTTGTTAGAATCCTTAAAGTGTTCCTGTAACATTGATTGTAATGTCTTACAGCAGTTCTCAACCTTGCCTGCACGTTGGAATCTCTTGGGAAGCTTTACAAAATACTTACGCCTGTGTCTCCATGAGAAGTTTAATTGGTCTGGTCTTTGCCTGGGTATCAGGAGTTTTAGTAACTTCCCAGGTGATTCAGATGTGAAGCTGAGTTTAATAACCACTGGCTTGGAGATTCTTGTGGAGCAGATGAACCTAAGAGGCATTAAATCTTTGTCTTAACTAAATTGCTCTCAGATGATGCAACCCATTCCCACTAACCTCCTCTTTCCATTGTCTTGCTTTTGTTTTGGTTTTGGAGTTGTGTGATTTATGGCCCTTTTATTCTATAATCAGTATAATCTGTTTCATTTAATCCACCTCTTTTCAGATACTTATTTAAATAATTGTTTACTGATGCTTTGATTGGCACTCAAAAGCAGACTAAGCAAACAGAAAACCATCACTATCAAACACACACACACACATACACAATACACTCACACACTCTCACATACTCACACACTCACAAAACCCCTGCTCCAGAAGATTCTTAAATTCTGGAGTTTGATTTCTTTTTTCTCAGTATATTTCATTAGAAATTCTTTCTTGTTAACTTGACATTAAGATGTCTGTCTATATCCATCTGTGAGCATAACATTCACATAAAGATTTGTAGAGCAAATCTTTTTGGTCCTTTAGTTTATCTTCCTGAGCCATCCTTAGAGCAGCCAACTGTTTTGAGGCTATCCTTGAATTATTTTATGTCTTAATTTTCAGTAATTGATCATAACAAGTCGCTACTGAGGACCCACTCTATGCCAAGTATAGCTCTATATGTGGGAGATGCGCCTTGGTTCCTAAATTTGTCTGTGTTGCAATCACCTGATCACCTGAAGAGATTTTTTTTTTTTTTTTTTTTTTTTTAAAAGAAAGTACTGCTGTCGCACTCCCAGAGATTTGGGATTTAGTTGGCCTGAGGTGTGGCCTGGGCTTTGGAGGTTTAAAAAAAAAAATCCCCAGGTAATTTTTATATGTAGACAAGTTTGGGAACCTCTGAACTAGGGAATTGCAAAGAAATATGTTACTAAGTCCCTGTCTTTTGGTCATCCATTCTTATGATGCCTCCCTCATCACTGTAAATATTCTTTTTTCTCTTACGTATTACGTAGGAATGGTTGGTAGATGAAGTATTAGTGATGGTCTACAGGGTACATGGTGCTCCATTAAGCTCACAGGGCTGGTTTAGATTCTTGTCAGCAGGACTTTACATACAGAATGTGGTTTTGAATTTTTGTATGTTTGAGAAAGTGGTGTTCTTCTTGCCCTGCTTTTCTTTTTCTTTTTTTGACATCCACAGAACGTCTTTGAATGGGAGATGTTGGATAAAGAGTCAGAGTGTCAGCGTTTCAGAAATGGCCTTTCTGTTTTTCTGCAAATTGTTGGTGAATTGAAACTTTTTACGTGGCACTTTAAACAATTTTTGCTATTGGTTAAGGTTTTAGACAGAGTACAGTGCACCAGTGTAACATTCAGAGGCTTGTAGACTTTTTTGAGAACATATTGTGCAGGGGGTATGGAAGGGACTGAGGGTCGAAAGAAGAGAGGAAAAGACCTGTATTCAAGACCCTTCATGTTTAGAAGGGAATGTAGAAAAACCATAGTTTTTTGTTTTGTTTTCACTCCTGGGGGGTGGGGGTGGGTGGGTGGAACGTGTAGCAGGTAGAACTTACAGCCGAATGTGACTGGAGATATTCTAGCCTATTTAGTGAGTAGGCCAAAGTAGGAACAGCCTAAATAAGAATCACAGGTGGGAATTGGGACCTGCATTAACTATATACAACTGCTTGCATGGTCATTACTCATCCGGGGACAGTGTGCCTCCTCATTTGGCCTGCTGTTTGTTTGTTAGCCACTGGGGTGTTTACAAGCTTGTTGACTTTAACTGTGGAGAACTGATTTTCACTACCAAGCTCTTTTCCTGAGTGTTTCAGACTTCACTGTGTGACATGTTCAAATGCCTTTCGAAAGGTGAATTTGCCATTTATTTATCTTTCGTGCCTCACCTTTTACGTGAGTGATGAACATCTTTTTATTAACAATACGTGGCAAGGCTTAAAGCCTTCCTGTGCAGCTAAGATTAGTTCATGGTGATAGGGGTAGCTTCTTTTTTTTTGCGGTACACGGGCCTCTCACTGTTGTGGCCTCTCCCGTTGTGGAGGACAGGTTCCGGACGCGCAGGCCCAGCGGCCATGGCTCATGGGCCCAGCCGCTCTGCGGCATGTGGGATCTTCCTGGACCGGGGCACGAACCCGTGTCCCCTACATTGGCAGGCAGACTCTCAACCACTGCGCCACCAGGGAAGCCCTAGGGGTAGGTTTTTAGAGATTTTGATTTCCAGTTTTAATACAGTAGTTGATTGTTTCCTTGATGTAAAAGTGAGTTGATGTAGTAAAAAGTAGCCATGGTTATTTTGAGTAACCAGCAACACAACATTATGGAATAGATGCTTTATTTGGTTAAGATATGTGTTTGCAATTTTAACCTGTCTAGAAATCAGTGTAGCTGATTATTTTATGGCCATATATAAAGATGTTTTGCATCACAGAAATTCATATCCTTTTCCAAAAAACTTAACTAAGAAGTGTTAAAGTGACTTATCAGTACAAACTGGTAAATGCCAGGTTAGCTGTTAGTCTTCCTCAGGGCAGGGATCTGCATGTTTTTATGTCCAAAGTCAGACATGTAACATGGGCTCAGTCAAATCTGCAAGAGTGAAGGGGTTGGGGGGGAATAGTACATATTATTACTTTATCTTTATTTATATTTATCTACAGTTATAAATATATACATATGTAATATATACATGTATAATATATGTATATATTATATAATTAATATATATTTATAGTTCAGTATTTATTTATATTTATTATTTATACTTATTTATATTACTTATATTTATTATTATCTTTATCTGTTATAATTTAATAACTAGAGTTGTAATTTTTTTCAAGAAACATATCTCTTAACAGTTTACATATATATTTAAACTTTGTGAAAGACTGGTTTGTTTTAAATTTCAGCTGCTGCCTTTTTCATCACCTATGAATATGTGAAATGGTTTTTGCACACTGATTCATCTTCGTATTTGATGCCTGTGAAGCATATGTTGGCTGCCTCTGCTGGAGAAGTGGTAGGTAATAAGTTATGTGTATAAAATACTTCAGAAATGCAAAGTATGCAGATATCTTCAGTACAGGTATTACTTCATTTCATTTTTAAAAGACAATTCTTTTTTAAATTATGAAAGTCATAAATCCCAATAAATGTAAGTGGATTAAACATGATAGTTGAAAGTCTATATAGGATGAAAGAAAAATCCAGCTATCTGCTATTTACAAGAGACACACCTCAAACATAATTATACAGAAAGAATAAAATTAAAGAGGTAAAGGAAAATATCCATGCAAATTTTGGCGGCTTCATGTTGGGTCAGCATAATTGAGCTGGAAGTCTATTTCCTAGAACATCTTTTCCAGGAGGGTTCCAGGTTAGCCTGGCTACAAGAGAAAATTGCTCAAGATTTGTAAGGTGGAAGTAAAGCAGTGGTTGTATTCATGCTCAGAAGGTTGGTGGGAGGTCAGGCACTGCTGCAGTTCATACATCTCATCACTGATCTGTTGGCTTCAGGCAGCAGTCAAGCCTCCAGCTCCTCCAACTCTCACTGAGTCTTCTCCTTCAGCTTCTCTAAATTTTGAGTCAGTTGTGTGGGCTCTGTCGTGAAGGGTGCCAATTTATGTTGTAGGTCACCCACATCATTGAGGTTGGTGAGGGAGAATGCGAATTCCAGTTTGTCCTTGCTCTTCCCCATTTCACATCCATGTTTCCTTCCTGATTGCATGCCTTCTAAGTTTCTGTCCCAACACTAGACGCAGAAGCAACAGTTCTACATAAGTTGTTTAACCAGCTCCCACAATTACTGTTTATATCCCTGTAATAGCTTCTTATTCTTACCATTCTTAGTGGTTCTACTTCTCTGATCAACCCTAACTGATTCAGAAAGAGTAGCTGAAAGAGAGCTGATAGTAATGTTAATATCAGATCAAGAAAAAAAAAAAGACTGAAAGCAAAATCAAGGAGACCACTGTATAATGATATGAGGAACAATTCTCCTGGGAGATGTAGTAAACCTGAACTAAATAGCATAGTCTCAAGATATAAAGCAAAATGTTGCTAGAATTATAATGAAAAATGAATACAATTACTGTCTTCATTGGAGTTATTCACATCTATCCGTAAAAGTCTTAGGACCAGGCAGGTAACTTGTTAAGACCATAGAAGATTTGAGCAACACAATGGCAAGAATGGTCTAATGGATGTGTATGGAGTTCTGCACTTAACTGCTAAAGATTATTCATTTTTTTCAAGCACACTTGGAACATTAATAAAAGTGTGTGACCCAGTAGTCCACAAAGCAACTTTCAACAAATTGTGTAGAGATAATGTCATACAGATCATTTGGTGTCTGATTATAATGAAGTAAAATTGGAAAGCAATGACGAAAACACAGGCAGTCCATCCCTCCTGTGTGTTTAAAAAATTATCCAACTCTTCTGTAAATAATTCATGAGCCAGTAAATCATAATGTATGTGGTAAAATATTTGTAATTAAAAAATAATACAGGAGGGCTTCCCTGGTGGCGCAGTGGTTGAGAGTCCGCCTGCCGATGCAGGGGACACGGGTTCGTGCCCCGGTCCGGGAAGATCCCGCATGCCGCGGAGCGGCTGGGCCCGTGAGCCATGGCCGCTGAGCCTGCGCGTCCGGAGCCTGTGCTCCGCAACGGGAGAGCCCACAACAGTGAGAGGCCCGCGTACCGCAAAACAAAACAAAACAAAACAAAACAAAAAATAATAATACAGGAATATATATTTTTTCTAAACTAACACAGAGAAGAGTATAATACAAATAAGAGCTTTCCCACCCCCTCACCCACTTACCTTTCTCCAGTTCCTCCTGCCTACTACTAATGGACAACTTCAATTAAAATTATTTTTGTGTATCCACCCAGAAATTGTCCTTTACTATTGTTACTTTCAAATCACATTGTCTTGTTTGTTTTGTATGTATGTATCTATGTATCTGCTTATCTCCTATCTAGTCTATTTTAATAATCCCAGAACATTGTTAGGGGCAGGGTGCATTAACAGGAATGGACAAGAAAGTGAAGAGAAGGGTCTCGGTTTATAAGTCTTTTATCATTTTGTCAAGTAATATATATCGTTTTTCATTTAATAAAGTAGTGGTATGTATTTATGTTAGGAAGTTAGAAAAATGAATCAGCCTTTATAAGATTTACATAAGAAACAACTGTGATATATTGTGGTTTTGTTTTCTGCGCACTATTTTCCTTTAGAAAATTTGGATGAGAATCTACAAACTGTTTTGTAACCTAATTTTCTTCTCTTGAGAATATGGTGCATGAGGGTGATGAAAGAGAGAGATTGCACTTTATGGAATTCCCTGGCGGTCCAGTGGTTAGCACTCTATGCTTTCACTGCCGAGGATGCACGGGTTCAATCTCTGGTCGGGGAACTAAGATCCTGTGAGCCGCATGGCACGGCCAAAAAAAAAAAAAAAACCAGAAAAGAGAAAACAACTAAAAAAATAATAACCGTTTTGAGATATAATTCACATACTGTATGATTTATCCATTTAAAGTGTACAGTTCAATTATTTTTGCTGTACTCACAGCTGCAGCCATCGCCACAGTCAGTTTTAGAGCATCATCATCGCCCTGACAAGAAACCTCGTACCCATTAGCAGTCACTTCCCATTTCCCCCGACGTTCTCACCTTAGGCAACAACCGCTGACCTACTCTGTCTGTATAGATCTGCCTCTTCTGGACATTTCATATACATGGAATCCTACCAAGTTTCTTTCTGAGGTGATGAAAATGTTCTAACATTGACTAGGATGATGGTTGCACATGTCTGTGAATATATTAAAAATCATTGAATTGTATCCTTAAAATGGATGAATTTTATAATATGCAAATTCTGTTGTATTATGCTGTTAGAAAGGAATAAGAAGAGAATATTATGAAAACCGTATGTTAATAAATTTGACAAATTCTTGAAAGATAAAAACAAAAAATGTGGAATCCTTACAATCTGGTCTTTCATGACTGGCTTCTTTCACTTACATTTTCAAGATTTTATCTATGCTATAGCAGGTATCATCAATTGCCTATGTTTTTGATTTTCTTGGATACATACCTAGGAGTGGAAATATCAGTCATATGGTAACTTTATTTTTAACCATCTGAGGATCTCGCCAAGGCTGTTTTCCGAAGTGGCTGCACCATTTTACATTCCCACCAGCAGTGTGTAAGAGTTCCAGTTTCTTCTGCACATCCTTGACACCACTTGGTGTTACCTGTCTTTTTCTTTTTTTGAACATACCTTTTTTAAAAAAATAATTAATTAATTTATTTTTGGCTATGTTGGGTCTTTGTTTCTGTGTGAGGGCTTTTTCCAGTTGCGGCGAGCGGGGGCCACTCTTCCTCGCGGTGCGCGGGCCTCTCACCGTCACGGCCTCTCTTGTTGCGGAGCACAGGCTCCAGATGTGCAGGCTCAGTAGTTGTGGCTCACGGGCCCAGTTGCTCCGCAGCTTGTGGGATCTTCCCAGACCAGGGCTCGAACCCATCTCGCCTGCATTGGCAGGCAGATTCTCAACCACTGCGCCACCAGGGAAGCCCCTACCTGTCTTTTTAATTATAACAAACAAATAGCTATTCAGTGGTATCTTATTGTGATTTTGACTTGCATTTCCCTGGTAACTAATGATTTTGAGCATCTTTTCATGTGCTTATTGGTTATTTACATATCTCCTTTGGAGAAATGTCTATGCGTCTCCTTTGCTCATTCTTTAATTAGGTTGTATTTTTGTTAATAAGTTGTAGGAGCTCTTTATATATTGGCAAAACTTTTTCCCATTCTGTGCATTTTTTTCACTTAATGGTGTCCTTTGAAGCATAAGTTCCAAATTTTGATGATGTCCAGTTTATCTGTTTTATCTTACATTGCTTGTGCTTTGATGTCGTATCTAAGAAACCATTGCCTAATCTGAGGTCATGAAGATATTTATACCTATGTTTTCTTTCAAGAGTTTTATAGTTTTAACTCATATTTTTAGGTCTTTGATCCATTATGAGTTAATTTTTTTATCTGGTTTGAGGCTGTGGTCTAACTTTATTCTTTTGCGTGTGTATATCCAGTTGACCTAGTGCCATTTGCTAAACTATTCTTTACCCATGGAATTGCCTTGGCACCCTTGTCAAATACTAATTGACGTAAAGGTGGGGTTTATTTGTGGACCCTGTTCTATTCTATGGATTTCTACGTCTATCCTTATGCTACTACCACAGAGCCTTGATTACCACAGCTTTGTAGTAAGTTTTGAAATCAGAAGTGTGAGTCCTCCAGCTTTGTTCTTCTCTGTCAGGATTGTTTTGCCTCTTCTGGGTCTTTTGCATTTTTATGTGAATTTTTTTTTTTTTTTTGCCTCACCTCACGGCTTGCTGGATCTCAGTTCCCCAACCAGGGATTGAACCCGCACCATGGCAGTGAAAGCCCGGAATCCTAACCACTAGGCCACCAGGGAACTCATTATGTGAATTTTAGAATGAGCTTGTCAATTTCTTGCAAAATGAGCTTGCAAAAAAAGCAACTGAGATTTTGATAGGGATAACATTGAATCTGCAAATTAATTTGGGGAGCATACCATCTTAACAAAAATGCTTAAATTTTCCAATCCACAAACATAGGCTGTCTTTTCATTTCTTTAGGACTTCTGTAATTTCTTTTAACAGTGTTTTGTAGTTCCACAGTATACGTTTTACACTTCTTTTGTTAAATTTATTCCTAAGTAATTTATTCTTTTTGATGTTATTGTAAATTGAACTTCTTCATTTCGTTTTCAGTTAGTTTATTGCTACTGTATAGAAATAAATTCATTTTTGTATATTGCTCTTGTATCCTCCAACCTTGCTGAATTAATTAGTTCTAAAGTTTAGTGGATTCTTAAAGATTTTCTATATACAAGATCGTATCATCTGCACATAGAGCTAGTTTTACTTATTTCTGTACAATCTATATGTCTTTTATTTCATTTTCTTGCCTAACTGCTCTGGTTAGAAGCTGTACTACAGTGTTGAATAGGAGTGGTGAGAGTGGACATCCTTATCTTGTTTCTGATCTTAGGAAGAAAGTATTTAGTGTTTCAGTACTATTTCTGTCATAAAAGGTTACATTTTGTCAGTGCCTTTTGTTCATCTGTTGAGATAATCGTGTGGTTTTATTCTTTATTTTACTGATATGGTGTATTACATTAATTGATCTTCAAATGTTAAACCACTCTTGCATTTGCAACCCAAATGTTAAAACTCACTTGATCATGGTATATAATACTGTTTATATAGTGCTAGATTTATGTACTAGTATTTTGTTGAGGACTTACTTTGTTCATAAGAGATACTGGTCTGTAGTTATCTTTTCTTGTGTCTTTGACTGGTTTTGGTATCAAGGTAAAACTGGACTCATAGAATGAGTAGGGAAGTGTTAAGATAATTTCTTTATAAATTATTGTAAAGAAAAGTCATATTAATTATATCATTTTGGTTGATGAACACATATCAGATACTAATATATTTGGACAATCCAGGAGAAAAGGAATTATGGAGGAAATAATCTCAGTTTTAAAGAAAAGCGAGGGTCTCCCTTTTCATGTGATAATTTGAATTGTTGAGGTTATGATGTGTAATATGGAAAAAAAGATGATCTCTGGTCTTCTTCAGCATTTTTGCATTTATTTATTTATATCTGGGATATATATATATATATAATTTTATACTTTCCCGTTACTATACAATGAATTCCTTGATCTAAGAAATCATTTGGATGGTTCCTTGAAGAGAATGTTGAAAGAAATTAGCCTGAAAGACACTAAATTCACGGAAGTGTTTTCTATAAAACTTCCTTTTGTCATTGGTTTAAAAATGATTTTGCAGAACCTAAGCTAACTCTGGATTGAAAAAAAAATTGCCTTCATAATTTACTGAGCTTTTTAGTGTGATGAGACTAACAATATATTAATTTTTTAAAAATTTTTTATTAATTAATTTATTTTTGCTGTGTTGGGTCTTCGTTTCTGTGCGAGGGCTTTCTCTACTTGTGGCAAGCCGGCGCCACTCTTCATCGCGGTGCGCGGGCCTCTCACTATCGCGGCCGCTCCCGTTGCGGAGCACAGGCTCCAGATGCGCAGGCTCAGTAGTTGTGGCTCACGGGCCTAGTTGCTCCGCGGCATGTGGGATTCTCCCTGATCAGGGCTTGAATCCGTGTCCCCTGCATTAGCAGGCAGATTCTCAACCACTGCGCCACCAGGGAAGCCCACAATATATTAATTTTTGAGGAGCAAGGAGCATAAAGTAGTAGTTCCTTTATGAGCCAGAGACCCCTTTAGGAATCTAGTGAAATCTGTGGTTTTCTCTCCACGAAAGTGAACATACGGACAATTTGTGTACAATTTCTGGGAATTTTCATTCCCCCCACTCTTACCCAAAGTAAGGACTCCAGTGCTTGAATTCTGCCTGAATATTGGTTTAGTCTGCGATTTAAAAGCAATATATATTTAATGTAAAAAAATCTTTGAACCTATTATCCTTGGTTTAGATTGTGTTTTTGTGATTATGTTCTGACATTAGAACCTCATTGCATGCAGTTATTTTCGAGTATATATACTCAAGAATAACAAATGGTGTGTCAGAGTTTCATTGTCTCCCAGCTTGTAAAAACTCTGTCCCTTTGACTGCTCTTGCCTCTATTTTAGAATTGCCTGTTGCTCTGATTTAGTTTAAATATATCCTCGTAAGTTCACTTGGTTTACATTTTCTATTACGCTGCTGAGAGCAAGCAGCAAAAAGAACTTGGCCACTTTTTTTTCATTTCCCACAGGGCCATCTTGCTTGAAAGCTGGTTTGCCATGTTGGAGGATAGACTTTCTTCAATTTATAAAATTTCTGTCTCTTAGACTTAGGAGGAATATATAAAGTGGTATAGTTAAATAGGGCAAAGGGTAGCTGTTAGATCCGTCATATTAGTGATGCAGCTTTCCATTTGTAGAAAACACTGTATTCCAATATGTTAATATCTGTAACTGGTATTTTTTAAAAAATTGGAGCCTTTTAAATGTAATATTCTGTGTGAACTGTTGGGCATAGAAAGTGGCGTAGGTAGACTTTAGAGTTAGGAAATAGGTATCTGTAAGACTGGAAATAAATAATTCTAGGAAATTTTTATCTTTATTGTCTCTCTTGTGATTTCCATGGTCCCTTAGGCAGTAAGGCCTCATGTCATGCCTTTTTATAGTTTCTGTGATGCCTGGAGAGCCTTCAGAGGAGAACTGATCAGCAGCAGGTACATAGATTGAGGATTTCACCTGTGAAACATCTCTTGCTGTTGACTTTATTTGATTTTAATTCAGTTACAGTTTAGTATGCCAAGAATTTTGTTAGATTTATGAAGGTTGTGAAATGTGGTTCTGGTGCTCCTGTAATCTTTAAACTTTCTTAAAAAACTTCCTGCAACCATTCAGTATCATTGTTCTTAATAAATGCTTCAGACACGTACCTACTGCCTTTCTGTTTTAGTAATTTGCTTTCAGTTTCATAGAGCATAAATTGGTTGCAGACTCAGCCAAGTGTGGTCGCTGTAAGTAAGAGAAAGAAACAGATGAATTTAGGAGGAACAAATAAGGAATATAAAACAAAGAACATTTATTTCTATCAGTGATCAGAAAGGTATAAAGAGACCAAGAGAAAATCAGATATAGCTTAGTGCTGTCATTGTTCTGTAACACATCTGCGCTGATATAAGATGGTTATGTTGCAGACACATTCCTTAGAAACAATACTATATTTTTGCTGGCATTGAATGTGTCCACAGTTACTTTGTTGTAGTGATGGTAAGTGTGTGAAACTTAGAAACAAAAGAACACTGCTGTGATAACCATTCCCTGTAGCAGCAGCTTGATTAAAAGTTAATGAGAAATCAATAAAACTATAATTACAAGCTTCTACCTTATGTTTGTGATTTGGAATACAGTAAGATCGATCAAATAAGATTTAATATGTAACAACACTGAGAAGAGTCCCGTTTGTGCCATTTTTATTAGGTTTGCTGTACCAAATCTCTAAATCCCTGCCTCAATTATTTTACAGCTCCGTTTTCATCAGACACAGAAAAAGCCCTGTGAGAAGTAGAATCTGTAATTAGATCAGAAGGGTTGGGGTGGGTTTACTTTAGTATAACAGATGCTATAACATTGCAGTGGTAGTGATTTTTTTTTTTTTTCAACTTTAGGATTTGACTTTTTCTGGGTCTTATACTACTTACGGACTTAGTTAATATTGTTTTCAGAAATAGAAGAATTATTAAAATTTCTTTGCTGCTAAAATGGCCCCTGTGAATTTAATGTGCTCATGGGTGATGTCTGTGGATGTCCTTACACACATAGATGCTGGTAGATTTTTCTTTCCAGTCCTGTTCTAACTTGGGATTGAGAAAGCTAGGAACTCAGTGATACCATGTTTCGTAAGTGCTTTTCTGACAGCCTCTGTAACAGTACTTCACACAACCGCGTGGCCCAGGGAGCACCTACTTTAGAATCATTTGCCTGGGCAGCAGGTTACAAATAAAGATTTTTGGAGGTGGCGCTGTGGGCCCTGCATTTTAAACAAGATTCCTAGATGTTTCTGGTGTTCAGTGATATATAAGCACTACTCAAAGGATTATCAAAAATTTTGATTTATACCCCAGTGGTAAATATTTCTGTTGAGTTGACTTGGCAGTCATGTGCATAAGAATATTTTAGTAGGTGTGGAGCACACTGATCAAAAGTGTGATTCCTTGTGTTTTCCTCAGAATTACATACTTTTAGGCCTACTAAAAAATCCTAGTTTAATAAACTGGTTAGTTTAGAGGATGGCAGTGTACTGCAGTCATTTGAGGGGCTCGTTGAACATCAGAATATGGGGTAAGCACGTCGTTTTGATTCAGCTTCCCCGCTGAATCGGCTGCTTGGAGGACTAGATGCATCGTTGTCAGGAGTGTTACCAGCTGCACGGCATGGGGCATGTGCTGCTTATCATTGTGTTTTCCCTAGCAGGGATTTAAGTTCTTTTTAACTATGCTGTTAATATCATGGTTTAAAGTGTATGCATAGTGTTTTTCATGATCTCTACTGGCCTTTTCTAAGAACCACTGAGCAAAACAATAGAAGAAAGGTTAACAACTTTTGAAATGTTTTTCATCTTTTGAAATGATCATGATATGTTTTGAAACATCCATAAATTAACAGAGAGGAACTCTGATTTGCACTTGTGTTAGCAGCGTGTCAGACTCTTGTGCAGTTGTATAATTGAGTCATGGAAGATAAGTTGAGTGGAAAATAAGATGGGTATCCCTGAAGTGCAGTGTCACTGTCAAGTCAGAAGGAAGCTCTCAGGAATGCTGCAGATGAAAATGCCTGTGTGTGTCAAGATGCATGGAGGCAGGAGGGTAGAGACAGTGCTAGGAAATTCGCTGTACCATTAGAAGCTGCAAGCGAACTGTTAGATACCCAGCCACACTCACACAGGCACTTTGCTTTCTGATGCATCTAAGCACGTGCCTCTCCCAAGGGGGCCTTTTGCCCTGTTCTCCTATCTGTTCATTTTCCATTGTGCCTGGGAGCTTTTTTTCACTTCAGAACATTAAGTACATAAGGCAGACAGACTTTGTAATTCCTTCTTAGGAATGCTAAATCATAAGAATTACACAAAGAATTTTCTACAGAATTGCAAAAAATAACTTCCTTTCCGTTGCCTTTCCTTTTTGTGTCCTTTCCCCACTTGGACCTCTTTGATTCCTTTTATATCAGCTGCTTTTGTTCAGCTCCTCTTAGTTTCCTCCACCACTTTTGTTGTCCTTACCTGCCAGTGTGGATTTAGATCTTAAGACGGCCTAGTGTGTTCTCGGCACTGAGGATAAAATGACAAGATACTGCCTTTAGAGAGTTGCAGTCTAGACGTGCAGATGGACATGTAAGTATGGAAGTACACTAAAGGGTTACAGGTATTTTAAGAAAAGTAAGTACAAGAGCCTGAAGGGAAGTGGATTAGATGGGTGGATGGATGTTGATTCAGGAAAGGCCTCAGAGAATAGCTAGTCCTTGAGCTGCGTTTTGGACGATGATTGTTAGGCGGGCGAGTCCAAGGAGGGCTATTGAACTTAGGCAAAGCCCTTGTTCGACGCCTTCCAGTTTCATGTGGAGCACAGATGTGACCCGGTCGTCCCGGAGGGCCCTGCCTGCTCTGGTGAGGAGGTTTTGCCTGTTATCCTCTGAAGGGCTGAGCAGGAGAGCACCACTGGTTGGTGTTTTAAGAACATCCTTTGGCAGCTGTGTGGAGTTGGGCGTGGTGTGTGAATGGAGGGGAGGACACTGTTGCAGAAATCCCGAGGAGAGAGATGACTAGAGCCTCCGCTGAGGCAGGGCAGGGGATGCAGAGGGAGAAGGTGAGTTGACGAGAATCAAGGCGGAGGTTCTTCCTTGAAAAGCCCTTCTGGCAGCGTTCCTTCAGTGCCTTTTTCCTCGTGGGTACCTGTGTCCTCTCGTTGTGTGTCTGTGGTGTGTGCATGCTTGAGCTTGCTGTCAGTCTCCCGAGCTCAGCTCAGAAGCACACCCCAGCTCTCCAGCTGTCCCGGCCCTCTGAGCCCGAGCTGACAGTGGTAAGGGGAGGAAGAGGGCAGGGCCTGGCAGGACCCCTGTGCAGTGATGATCCTGCTGGTGGTCATTCCTTAAAGTACTCTCATGGATGTGCTGAGAGACTTTTCGCAGAGGCACTTGTCAGGGAGCAGCTTACCCACCGTCCCTCCTCTTTCCCGATGGCTTCTTTCTCCGCCGCATTTCAGACTGTTTTCTGTCGTGTGGACTTGTTCTCTCTGATGTGGTGTGCAGCATTCCTTCAGGTGGTGTTGACTCACGAGCTCGGCCAGTGCGTTTCATTGATCGTCTTGTGTAGTTAGTGCATGGGAGGGAAGGGGAGCTCCGTGTTGGCTTTTTCTTTAAGAGCAGTGTCAGTTTATGCTACACAAATGAAGTTTAGCTTTATAGAAACAATGAGTATGATTTTCATGTAGGATGATGAAGCTGGAGAATCCTACTTAAACCACAAGAATGTTACTTGGTCAGTACCACCACTACAGTGTTAATGGAAAAACCGAATACTTCTCTCCAAGATGAAGTTAAGATTAACCGCTTCTGTGGGAGTCTGCACTTTGTCAGTGACAAAACTTTATTTTTTAACATATTGTTAAGAGTAGGGTTCTTGGTAGCATAATGAATTAAATGCTGCTGTCACAAATTTGCTTTGGTTTGTAATTGAATACTTGTAGATATATGAGTGCCTATTATATATCTAGTGCTGTGATTGGTGCTAAGAAACAATAAGAAATTTTGACCCCTGTCCTTGAGGCGCATATAAAGAAGTTGGATACATGTATTAAATAGGTAGAGAATATTTTGAGGACCTCTGAAAGGAGGCAGCTTATGGATCATGAGCTGTCAAGTTACGCAGGTGAGGGTCAGAATGGTGACTTGTCTGTGTATTTGCTCTGTGTCTATAGGTCCTTTATGCAAGCTTACCAAGCTGTTGTTTTCCTTATCTTGAAAAGTCGGGTTAATGCTACCTCACTCACAGTTCTTGTAAAGCTTAAGTGATACAGCACTTCTAAAGTGCTCAAGCCTAGCATCTGATACATAAAGTGTTCATTAAGTGTTGGTTCTGGTCCCATGTCACACAAATTGCTGTTCGGAGTACACTTTTAGAATTTTATAGTTTTGGGAAGGCTGTCAGTTCAGAAAATGAAGAAATTGAAATTCAAAGAAGTTTAGTGCTGTACACAAGGTTTCCCAGCTGCTGTGGGCGATAAAACACCATTGCAGAGTGAATAGTTAAGATAAATATTAGACCTTCATTTTCTACTTTTTATGTCATCTTTTAAAAATGGCAGAACTGATGCACAACTGGAGATGGAAGGTATATTACTTGGATAATGCTAAGAACTCAGATCACTCTGGGTTTCTTAAACTAAGACAAGGTGAGGATTCTAAAACTTGCCTTTGGTTACATTGGTGGGCAAAACAGCGGCCCCCTTAAGATGTCCTAGTCCCTGAAACCTGTGGCCATGTTACCTAACATGGCAAAAGGGACTTTGCAGATGTGATTAAGCTGAGGATTTTGAGATGGGAAGATTTTTTTTTGCATCATCCAGATGAGCCCAGTGTAATCACAAGTTTCCTTGTAAGAGGGAAGTGGGAGTGTTAGAGAGGTTTTAGGATGTTAAGCTGCTGTCTTGAAGACGGAGGAAGGGGCCGCAAACCAAGGAATGCAGGGGGCTTCTAGAAGCCCCCTTGATTTTTAGCTCACTTAGACCCATTTTGGACTTCTGAGCTCCAGAATTAGAATAGATTTTTGTTGTTTTAAGCCACTAATTATGTGGTAATTTGTTACAGCAGCAATAGGGAATTAGTGTAGTTAGCATTACAGTCTCCTCCGTTTTCAGATTTTATATTAGTTGAAGTCTATAAATCCATCCATGAGACTTGTCATCAAATGTGAAATCATGGCCCCATTCTGTTACAGAAAGTTATAAAAGTGAAAAAGCCGTTTGAAGCTTACCTCTGGGTTCTGTAAAATTCTATAAATAACTTCAAGACACAGGGCCTAAAAGATACAAATTATTTTTGTTGAGAAGACTATTAACTTTTTGTCTAGAGTCTGGGTTATCAAGAATGTTAGTTTTGTCAGGAAAGAGAAGACCTATACTTACAAAATTTTTTTTTTCTTTCCATGCCTATTGGCTATTTGTATACGTGGAAAGAGGCTTATTTATAAGGAATAAAGGCATGGTGAACTTATAACTCAGTATGAGTGGATAAAATTTAAACCCTAAGGAAGGTACATTTGGATTTAACAATTACCTTTTGCGTTTTTTTATCAACAGCTGTGATTTCATTTGTAACCAGCAGATGGCAGAATTGACAAACAGATGAACTGTTCACTTGTAGGGGTTTTGAATTTAAATGGTGGTGTAGAAAGATAATGTTAGGTGTTCTTAATTTGGAATCCTGCTTTCTAGAAAGAATTTTGGGAATGTGGAATAAAATACAAGTAAGTAAACCGTGCTTTTAAAAAAATTTTAGAGTGCCCTGAATTTTCATTCTCTCTCTCATTAACTTGCTACTTGGAGTTTACTCCGCAGAGTCTAAATTAGCTTTACTTTGAATGTGATTAAACTTTGATTGGCTCTATTCAACTTACTTAAGTTTCTGTTGAACTAATTATAGAGTTGCTGGTTTAAACATGAAGAATTAGCTTATAATTAAACCTGGAACCTTTAAACTCATTAGCCGCATGTAAACATGATGTACTTTTAATGAAAAATAATTCTGGATCAGTCTCCCAGGGCAATAGAAATAAAAGCAGAAGTAAACAAATGGGACCTAATCAAACTTATAAGCTTTTTTGCAGCAAAGGAAACCATAAACAAAACAAAAAGACATCCTGTGGACTCAGAGAAAATATTTGCAAACAGTGTGACTGACAAGAGCTTAATTTCCAGAATACACAAATAGTTGATACAGCTCAATAACAGAAAAACAAACAGCCCAATCAAAAAATGGGCAGAAGACCTAAATAGACATTTCTCCAAAGAAGACATCCAGGTGGCCAATAGGCGCATGAAAAGATGCTCAGCATTGTTAATTATTAGAGAAATGCAAATCAAAACTATAATGAGGTATCACCTCACATTGGTCAGAGTGGCCATCATCAAAAAGTCTACAAGCAATAAATGCTGCAGGGGGTGTGGAGAAAAGGGAACCCTACTACACTGTTGGTAGAAACGTAAATTGGTACACCCACTATGGAAAACAGTATGGAGTTTCCTTAAAAAACTAAAAAAAGAGTTGCCGTATGATCTAGCAATCCCACTCCTGGGCATATATCTGGAAAAAACTATAATTGATAAAGATACATGCATCCCAGTGTTCATAGCAACACTATTTACAGTAGCCAAGACATGGAAGCAACCTAAATGTCCATGTCCATCGACAGATAAACAGATAAAGAAGTTGTTGTGAGTATATATGCATATATATGTATATGTATATGCACAAACACACACAGAATGGAATATTACTCAGGCATAAAAAAATGAAATAATGCCATTTGTAGTAACATGGATGGACCTAGAGATTATCATATTAAGTAAAGTAAGTAAAAGAAAGACAAATATCATGATATTACTTATATGTGGGGAATCTAAAAAATGATACAGATGAACTTATTTACAAAACAGAAATTGACTCACAGACATAGAAAACAGACTTAGGGTTACCAAAGGGGAAACAGGGGGAGGGACAAATTAGGATTTTGGGATTAGCAAATACAGACTACTATACATAAAATAAACGACAAAGACCTACTGTATAGCACAGGGGACTATATTCAATGTCTTGTAATAAACTATGATGGAAAATAATCTGAAAAAGAATATATATATATAAAATATATAACAATCAGTTTGCTGTACAAAAAACTAACACAACACTGTAAATCAACTATACTTCAATTAAAAAAAATTCTGGAGATGATAATCAAAAGGTTTGGGTTTTACCCTTGCTCCCTAGGCCAAATAGTTCCCTGACCTTTGGTAACTTCTATCTCAGATTGATTTATATATTAAATACTGAGATAATTAGCTTCTAATATGAGACGAATATTTATAGGCTGTTGATTAAGTTTCCTAAGGAAAAGTCTTAAGTTGGGTATTTTTTTATGAACTATGTTGAAGTAGTTGGGTAAAAGATACAGTGTTAACACAAGTTACTGTGGGTGATGTCCAGCCACTTTGAAGAGCATTTCAAGAGTGAGAGGATGGAAATGAGACTATAAATGGCTGGCAGGTGATGTGTGGAAGTCTGGAGCTTGGCTTGGGCAATGAATGAACCAGGGAGTTTAGCAGCATCTTTCTCTCTCTCTCTCTCCTCTCTGCCTTCACTCATTTTACAATACCTAATGTGAGGCCAGAGTTCACTGTGATTTTTTTTCCTTTCATACAGTTAGTCTTAGGACTTGTAGTTTTGCATCTTGGTGGTCAGTGAATACTAAAAGGAGACATTCTGCTCTCCATTTCAAAAATGAAAACCATATCAGAAAAGTTTTTATTTATGTTAAAGAAAGAAAAGTCTTAGCAACTTTAATATTGTAATCATTCTCAATTTAAAGTTCCTCAGATTTTTTGTTAAATTCCACTGAGGCCAGTATTGCATTTTAATGCTGATTTAAAAAAGACTGGGGACATGTATTTTCTTTATGGAAAGCTTTAGTTGTCTTTTGTTAGAACTTTAACATATACACCATTTTTGGGTTTAATGAAAATGTCACCCTCCCTGGGTCATGGTTTCATACTGAACCCCGGACGTCTGAGGAAAGGATGCTCTGAAGAATGGCTTTACCCCAAGACCCACAGATGACATTACCTTTATTTCCTTTCATAGGACCATGATACTATAACATGTTTTTGTTCCTGTGCAGTGAAATACTCCGTGGCGGCTCAGATTCAAATCTAAGAAAGATCAGAGTTAATAGAAAACCAAATGGAAGGCAAG
Source organism: Aethalodelphis obliquidens (assembly GCF_003676395.1). NCBI lineage: Eukaryota > Metazoa > Chordata > Mammalia > Artiodactyla > Delphinidae > Aethalodelphis > Aethalodelphis obliquidens. The sequence goes on from NW_020837966.1 coordinate 14,194,580, forward strand.
GGAGTTGCTGAAGGAAATAGAGGCATTACTTTGTGGCCTCTTACACCAAAATTGCCATGCCGGGGAAGTCAGGAAACCGTGCTGGGTGCTTTGTACCTCTTCTGTTAGATTGTTTTTCATCTGAGAACCTTTACAAAATTTCTCTTCTGCTGCTGTATTTTTAAGAAATAAAAATATAATGTAAGAACATGGAGGGTTACGAGGCATGAAGTTCTATAAATATTTATGCCCAGCCACAAAAGTGGACAATTCGTATTTTCTTGACATATTGGGGTCATATTTCACTCTTGACCTCTTGAGTTGAAAAATACAAGGTGTTAGAGTACCCTTTTCTTTCTTTTCTTATTTATTTATTTTCATTTCTGTAATGAGTTTTAGATGCTGGGAGCTGCCCTGTAAGCTTCATGTAAGTTTCAGTGGACTTAATTTTCTATTCTGGTTTATTAGCATGGATTTAAACGTTTACACTCTTACCGAAAGTAACATAATTTATACCCAGTTTTAGGCCTTAGTGTTAAGCTCTTTAGTCTGTTTTGGGTGTGTGTGTTATTGTCACTAAATTAAAGCTAAATGTTGCTTCTGTCAAGGCTAATAAGTAGGATTGCATCTAGAAGCATATTTTAAGTTAGTCCTTTGATTTTATTTTGTTCCTCACTTAAAATCTTTGGTGCATAACAAATGTTTTTGCCCTTTGAAATTATGTTAAAGAAACTTATGAAGTAATCATACATGTTCATTGTAGAGAATTTAGAAAATGCAAGTGGGCAGAAAAGAAGGAGAAACATCACCTGTAATCCAACTCTATTTTTTCTAGTCTTTTTATAACTATATAAAAAGATACTCTCTTCAGTTCAAAGGAAAAAAATGTATTTTAAAAATTCTGGAGTATTGGTAAGGTATTTCTTTGGAAATGAGTAATTTTTGCATTTCCCCTCTTGGGTAGTTTTATTTACTTTACATGAAATAATACCAAAAAATAGTAGGTAAAATGTTGTCATACCTAAATAAAGCTTGGAAAACAATATACCAGAGTGCTTCCTGTTCCCTCCGCCGTCCCAGTTGACTCCAGTTGATTAGTAAAATTAATGCATATTTTCTTTTTGCCCTCACAGTATTTATGTTTAGTAGGAGAGAAAGTAATATATTTTAAAAACTATATGGTATAAGTTAATAAGTAAAAAATTTTCAGTTAAAATAGTTTTTTTGGGGGGAATGAGAATAGTGAGGAAATAGTTTATTTGGAGAATAAGGAGAATCTTTTGAAGTGAAAAAGAGAAGGTATGATTGGAGAAAATTAAGAATTTTAGAAATCAAAGCCTAAAAGGGTACCATGAAGATTTCTGGTCCAACAATGCTTGAGAGATCACTGACAAAGCTGGGGCCACAGTCTAGGTCTGAAGACCCTCACCCAGACCACTGCTCATTCCCTCCTGGAGTTGAGCCCTGAATGAAAAGCCCAGTTTAGATGCAGGATGGTACCCTATGCTGAGGGGCAGCACGGGCAAAGGTGGTCATCCTAGCAGTGTCGGCATGTGCTTGGGCTCCTGGCTCTACCTTTTTCATAGCCTCTAGGGTCTTCATGTGTTATCCCATTTCTTTCCTAAATTGTCAATCTCTGCCTTGCTGTTACCACTTTCCCCCATCCTATGTACAAATACTTACCATCCTAGATAAGACAAAGAACTTCCTTTAGCCATGAACCCATCTCTCCTAACGTCTCCACCAGCTTCCTGGTGTAGTTCTTTACTTGCCCGCCTCCATCTCTGAATCACTTATGAATTCACTGTAATGGGTCTCCTGGCCCAGCCCTCCATTGAAACAATTCTTGGGAAGTCCAGTAACCCTCATGTGTGCACTGGTTGATACTCTTGACCCCTTGCTCTGCAAATCTCCATCTGAGACTTCTGGTCCCCTTGAATATCGAGTGGCATTCTTGGTCGCTTTCAGTTGAAATTGATCTTGGCTAACCTGTGGGAAAAAAGGTTGGTTTTTGGAAAGTTGGCAGAGACTGTTAAGTTACTTTCCGCTTCTCCCTCGATTTGGTTTGGGTGGCAGTCTACCGAACCCTTTGCTAGATCTACATATTCTCAGCCTTCCTAACAAGGGGTGGCCGTGTCACACAATTGTGGCCAATGGACACCAACTAGGGGACATCTGAAAAAAAAAGAGGAGGCCCTTTCTTGCCTGGAATCCAGTTGTATGACAAGGTTACGCTGGAGGATATACAAGCCACGCTTCTCATGAGGCAGCAAGCCTGTGGCAGGACCTAAGTTGGTGACAAGGCCAGGGAGGAGAGTGACTGACCCTTTGTTTTCTTGAGCTGGGAAGCCTCTCACATATGAGAGTTGAAAACTGGGCAGCCACAGAAGACCAGTGTTCACCATAGCGATTTCCTCCTTCTCATATGTCTGATCAGTTCTTCTCTTTTTGTCTGCTCTGTAAGAGTGGGTGTTCCTTGGACTTCCATTCTTGGCCTTTTGACCTTCCCTTTTTGCTCTTTATTTTTATTTTTTTTTTGCGGTAGACGGGCCTCTCACTGTTGGGGCCTCTCCCGCTGCAGAGCACAGGCTCCGGACACGCAGGCTCCGCGGCCATGGCTCATGGGCCCAGCCGCTCTGCGGCATGTGGGATCTTCCCAGACCGGGGCACGAACCCGTGTCCCCTGCATCGGCAGGCGGACTCTCAACCACTGCGCCACCAGGGAAGCCCTGCTCTTTATTTAGGTAATCTACTCTCTTGGTTCCAGCCATCACCTATGTGCTGATGACTTCTATGTCTGTATCTCTAGCCTTGTTATTTTCTACCTTTATAGTCAGATATTAATTTCTTGGATAGACACAGCCCCTTACATGTGCCACAGATTTCTCCTGCTCAGCATTTCCCAGAGTGAATTTATCCTTTTTGCTCTAAACTTGTTTTCCTCCTCTGGCCCCCGGTCTCATTTAATGGCACCACTGTATTGTAGGAGCATCTTACTCTCTCCCTACTCCTGACCTCTTATCAGTCACCAGGTCCTTTCATTTTACTCCTGACTCTTCCCTCAAATTTGAACCTTCTTCTCTGAGCCATATTCATTTCCTGGTATCTTCTATAGAACTGTTGTAGTAGTCTCAGAGCTTGTGTCTTGCCTTCTTTTTGTCTTTCCTCTTTGCTTCTTATCTTTCTCTACTATCCTGCAACTGTTCTTCTACCTACTGCAGCCAGAGTGATGTCCCTAAAGCACAGGTTATCATTCCTCTGCCCAAACTTTGTGTGTATTTTATTTTATTTTTTTATTGAAGTATAGTTGATGTACTTATATGTTACAGGTGTACAATATAGTAGTTTACAACTTTTAAAGGTTATATTGCATTTATAGTTATTGTAAACTATTGGCTGTGTTGTACACAACACAAACTATCCCTGTGTTTGTACAATATATCTTTGTAGCTTATTTTATACATAATAGTTTGTAACTCTTAATCCCCTACCTCTATATTGCCCCTCCCCCGTTTCCTCTCCCCACTGGTAACCACTAGCTTATTATCTGTATCTGTGAGTCAGCTTCTTTTTCGTTGCACTCACTAGTTTGTTGTATTTGGTAGATTCCACATCTAAGTGATACCATACAGTATTTGGCTTTCTCTGACTTATTTCGCTCAGCATAATGCCCTCCAACTCCGCCCATGTTGCTACAGATCCTCTGCCTAAACTGTTGCAGTTGGTCCCATTGTCTATGCAATGAAGTCCAGGCTCCTTGCATGGCATACAGGGCCTTCTTGGCCGTCTGTTCAGTCTTACTCCCCATTACTCTTGACCTTAAACTTGAGGTTTTGGTGATATGGAATGGCTTGGGTGGGTACACACTGTAGAATGCTAACTTGATATGGGATGGTTCTGTTACCCCTGAACACCCTGCTTTCGTATTGTGTGCTTTTCTGTTTCCACTCCCCATCATGCCCTTTTTACCTTTCTTGCCAGCTAATTCTTGCTCCTTTGGAAGGTTCTGTGAAGGCATAATCTCTGGCAGTTTTCCCTCAGTCTGGAGGTTGGACTAAATACCCCTCCTCTCCGTTTGCTATGATACTTGTCTTTGCCTCTTTAATTTTACTCTATCTCTTGCCATGTATCAATATTATTGAAACTGTTTATACGTGGCTGTGAGTTCTTTGACGTCAGGGCACCATCTTAGTTTTCTTTGCCAGGCAGTGTCTTGTGCAGTGTCTGGCTCTACACGTTTTTGTTGAACTGAATCAGGTAAATTTGAAGGGAGACTGTGGGTGGAAAGATACATTGGCCCAAATTGTAGATATCTTTGCAGACAAAAGGCATTCAAATGTTTGATGAACGAAGAAAAAGAAAGTAGATTATATTGTTTTGTGAGTCTTGTCAGTTTGGGGAGAAAAATAACTTCAGGTCATTAATGCACTCCAACTGGTGTGTTATCCTAACCATATCAGTTGGAGTGCGTCCACATAAAGTACTATTCCTTTTGAGCTACTTTTCAGAGGTGATACACCCTTGTTAGCTGACTCCATGACACCTAGAATCACATTACCTGCCATCCCTATCCCTTGTTTCCTGGGGTTGCTGAGGCCTACATCTGTTCTGTGCCTGCTCTGCTCTTACCAAGGCTAATACCAAAGAAGGATTTGCCAGTGTTTATACCTAGAGCAGGGGTTGGCAGACCATCACCTGTCTTTATAAATAAGGTTTTATTGGAACACAGTCACACCATTCACTTACACATTATTATCTATGGCAGCTTTTGTGTTCCCACAGCATGGTTGCACCGTTGTGACAGAGACCATCTGGCTGGCAAAGTCTAAAATATTTACTATTTGATCTTTTACGTTAAAAGTTTGCTGATTTGTACCTTAGAGCTACTTAACATTAGAAAGACAAAGCCTTATATAATATCCAAATTGGGTAGTCATCTCAAATTAGGAATTAGGAGACTCTTGAAAAGGGCAAACATCCTGTTTGGTGGGACGGTTTTGTTAAATTTCCTGTTGTTTCCATTTTGCTGCGTGTGTCACTGAAGATTGTCCACATTTCTTACGGTGCCTCAAATACATATATTTGTATATGAAATATATATTGTGAAAGTTTTAAAATTAATCTCCTTAACCATGTACAAAATACTGAACACCAGAGTCAGGTGTGTGAATTCCACATTGGAAAAAAAGTTTGTATCCTTGACAGGCTGCTTAGTGTACAGAGGCTTCAATACAGGACTTCCATTAAAACAGTTTAAAATATGAGTTTATATGTCTCCCTCCCTGTTGCCTGCTGCCCTTTCCCCTGCCTTCTGTCCTTCAGTGGGCAGACCAGTTCTTTCCGGTTTGACCAATTCTTAATATTTCTGAAGGTAAGTGGGCTACTGAAGGCGGAGTCCTGGAAGTGTGAGGTTGAGTGGCGTGTAACTGACCCTGGCATGTCACCAAGGGTGATGTTACAATTGTTTGTTGACTAGTCGGGACCTACGTCAACTCAAATGCTGGAGCAGGGCCCAGGAGTGCCTGGAGTTACTCCTCAGCTGTTGGGTGGTGGGGAGGTCGGGGGGTGCTGCGGTTGGGAGCTGGCCGAGGCTGGGGGTGGGGTGGGTTGGAGGGTTTGGGGTAACCAGCCGCTTTTCAGTCTTGCCTCTCCTGATGTGTGTTACTCCAGTAAAGCTAAGGCCCTTTTGATTCATTCATTGAGCAAACATGTTTGAAATGGTTGTCATGTGACCGCTAGATGTCCTCGTAGGTATTGGGAGTTCAGAATGAGTGCATGTGCTTCTTCCCATCGAGTAGCTTACAGACAGATTTGTTTGGAGCAGTGAGGCAGGAGGTAGGAGGATCTACGTGGGACCAGGGAGGAGAGGTTCTGTGTTGGTAACACAATGCACGTCCAGTAATGCTCTAAGTGTTTCAGGTTAAAAAAACAAAACAAAACCGAAAAAAAACCCCAACTTTTCGCATCTTGAACTGAGCCTGTACATTATGCTTTTGTTTAACTGTAATTTTTGTTTATGAAGCTGTTTCCTTTTTCATAGCAGTTACTTCTTTTTAAGGATATAATTAAATTTGTATATTTTAGGTTGCTTGCCTGATTCGAGTTCCTTCTGAAGTAGTTAAGCAGAGGGCACAGGTATCTGCTTCTTCAGGAACATTTCACATTTTCTCTAACATCTTATGTCAAGAGGTGAGAATATGTTTTTAAGCTCTCTTATTGAGAATATTGTGTGGCAGCTAATAGGAATACTGTGGCCCTCATCCTAGGAGCCTTAGAAGAGACCTTAAAGCTAAATTTATTGTCCAATTATAGAAACTTTTTATGCTAAGATTATCTTTGCCTTTCCATTGTTTTCAAAATTTTTAGTTTCATTTTTATTTCTTTTTCAAATTTCTAAACAACCACACTACTAAGTGTGTGTCCTACATTGCAGTAGTCTTATCATTCTTTTTGGAATCAGATATGGAATAAATAGTGAATATGTAAAGTGAATAAAGATATTATATTAAAACATCAGTATAGAATTTGAGGACCCATGGAAGAGACCTGTGGTAATGGACTGATATTAGTGACTGATGTCGTAATGTTTATATAAAAATGTAATTCCTCTTGTACTGGTTCATGTTAACCTGTGGATCAAATTTCATGTGTGCTGGCCATGTGGCTAGGGACCAGTGAGCTGCTCTTCTTTATAGTTTGTACAGAAGCCCTTTTTTTTCTTTAAAATGGAATCAGTCACATGAAAATTTCAGTGAGTCTAGGTTTTAGAAAAGTTTTATTCTTTTTTTTTTTTTTTTATTTGAAGTGGGCCTCTCACTGTTGTGGCCTCTCCCATTGTGGAGCACAGGCTCCGGACGCACAGGCTCAGCGGCCATGGCTCATGGGCCCAGCCGCTCCGCGGCATGTGGGATCTTCCCGGACCGGGGCACGAACCCGTGTCCGCTGCATTGGCAGGCAGACTCTCAACCACTGCGCCACCAGGGAAGCCCTAGAAAAGTTTTATTCTTAATCCCTCTGTCACCTAGGTGAGCAGACACTGAGCGTTTAATTGTATGATTGAGATCAGTTCAGTAAAGGGTCCCTGTTGAATCGTGTGGATAGTTAAACAGGTAAGTCAAGGCTTGTCTAGAGGTATCTCTCACTATTGAGAGATTATTCATGCATTGTGACGTCTTATAGTTGAAACTACAAAATATAGTTCTATTCTTTTGTGAAAGGATAATTGGCATTCTGTGTGCATTTGGTTTTGAAAATATGTTTATTTAAAGCTTCTCAAGTATTTTTTTTTCAAGAGAAGAAATGTTGAAAATAAGTAAAGTTTAATATGTAGTCAGCTTTATTATTAGAGATGTTCCCATTTTAAAGGGAGCTGATCTGAGCTTTATATACTTTAAGCCAGTTTAAAAGCTTTAACCTCTTATAGAACTGTAGTCATTGTGAATATTTCAAAACTCAAACTTTAGAAAAGGTAAATCTGCTTCATGCAGAATGTCATTTAGAAGTCTCTGCTATTCTAACTTTCTGAGGTCTTGGCTTTTTGTTTGTTTCAGGGCATCCAAGGATTATATCGAGGCTACAAAAGCACTGTTTTAAGAGAGGTAAGTAACTTAATTTCCAATATTGAACTACAAAAGAATGATATGCTTTGTTTAGTAAATTTATTTGGAGAGACTGGTTTAAAAAATTACAAAGGAAAATTATGATCACTTTTTACAACACTGTTTAGTCTTATCTTGGCTCTTACATCTGATGACTGGGTAGAATGGGTCAGCTGAAAGAGCAGCCCCAGTGGTCAGAAGGCCCGTCCTAGAGCTTCAGTCTTATCATAGGCGGCTACATGGCTGTGATAGCTAAGATATGAAGAAATAACTACTAAGGGTAAGATATCAAGTTAATTACTGTAATATACAGAATGAGTGAAAAATTGGTAAGGAAAGAAGCACCCTGGGAGACAAGTGTCCCAAAGGTCTATTTTTATGTGAAAAATCATGCAGTTAGCTCTTGTCTTCCTGATAGCAAAATATGATGAATTGGGAAGTTCAGTCTGCACTGGAGAGCTGACCCTGCCCGTGACTTGCAATGCAGCGTGCCCCCAGAGCAAGCTTTCCAGTTCCGAAATTCTGCGGTTCAATATGTGGTCAATGTCTTCTTTTTTTGGTTGAAAAAGCAAAGTGATTTTAGTACGTATATTACTGCAGGAAGCATGTTTTAATTTTTGGCTCATATAGAGGAGGCTGTTTTGAAGTTTAAAAGTTGATTTATAGATAACTGGGATATGGGATATAAGAGAAGTCTTTGTTTGGTTTGGGACATGAGTTGTTTTTTTTTTTTTTAGTGAGTTTAAATCCTAGGGTTTTTTGTTTTTTAGCTTTTTGACATATAATTGACAAATAGAATTGTGAGGCATTCATAGTGTACAGTGTGATGATTTGATATAGGTGTACATTGTGAAAAGGATTAGGACATAATCTATTAAAATACAGAAGACACTCTGCATACCTCTGCTCTGAATCCTTGTTTTCTGTTTGGATCTCCCTTGGATGCTAAAACATTCTCATTTATAAAAATGTGTTTAATTTAAATACATATTGTCATAATTAGCAGAATATTGAAATCTTTGAAGTCTGAATTTTACTCCCAGGTAGTCTTTCTGTTTATTTTGTTTGTTTGCTTGTTTGTTGTTAGTGTAGATTACAGTCTTCTTTATGAAACACCAGCACTGTTACATGTTATTCAAAGCTTTGATTTCCACAAAGTAATAACCTTTAGTGTAGTGTGGTGTAGTTGATGTATATCTTGGAAAAACTTCTGAAGGCAGACTGAATGTTTCAAAATTAGTTATTTGTGTGAAGATGACTTCTGCCTTTCAAAATAACACCTGCACTGTATCTTCATTCTGTACTTATTTTCCCACTCACTAAACACATGTTATTTACTCAGGTTTCACCTCGGTGAGGTGCAAAAAGAGAGGACGATAAACTTTTTTTTGTTTTTCTGAGAGATGCTGAATAAATGAATGTATTTACATGCCAGAGAATACTGGTTATGCATACAAATAGATAAAACACATGGTTACAACTGCATTCTATTCTTTTCAAAAAATTTTTTTTTTTTTTTTGGTGGTACGCGGGCCTCTCACTGTTGCGGCCTTTCCCGTTGTGGAGCACAGCCTCTGGTCGCACAGGCTCAGCGGCCATGGCTCACGGGCCCAGCCGCTCCGCGGTATGTGGGATCCTCCCGGACCGGGGCACAAACCTGTGTCCCCTGCATCGGCAGGCGGACTCTCAACCACTGCGCCACCAGGGAAGCCCTAAAAATTTGTTTTGACATATGTCACACTAGTAATTAATTTCTAGGCTGCATTTCTTGCAAAAAGTATGCCCCTAGTGAGATGACTGTTTACTCAAGATGGCAGTGCTTTGTTGGAAATTTAATTGGGGTCTTCTGCATTATGCATTTTCATAAAAATATCCTTCAGAACTGATTTTAGTTGAAATATTGCTTTTGTACAGATTCTCTCATAGAATGAGAGAAGAGTTACTGCTAAATGAAACATCGCTTCTTTTCAAAATGAGAAAAATAAGAAGTGATGTATCTGCTTTAAACAACATTTTTACATTATAAATAGTTTCAATTCTTACATCGTTCTGACACCA